>NC_053167.1:73216113-73816113 GCF_016835505.1 Polypterus senegalus
AACAATTTAACAAAAAAAAAACTTGGAAGACTGCGGCACCTGCCTACACGTTTGGAGATCAATTGATCGAATCATTTCAGTTATTGCATGATTTATAAAACACATAGTTTCAATTCAACAAGCCCAGGATGACAACCAGGCTGGTCTGAGAAAGTTGCCCAGCAAGTCTGAACTGAGAAACGCTCTCTTGAAATTTAACACGTTGAATACTGCATAATCCATATTCCAGGTCCAGAACATGATAAATACTTCAAAGATTGACTTGATTTTTGCAAAGTGATTTCTTTTTACTGGAGTAGAATTAAATACATTACAGAAATGTAAAATATGGAGCAACTTGGTTGCAATTTATTATTGGTCTCAAACTCCTGCATGCTAGTAGGGGTTACTGAATGGCACGGTTGGTGCAATTGCTATATAGAAATATGTTAGGGTTATAAGTTATTAATGTCTAAGTTATTTAATATCTTTCTTTCTTTAACTTTAAGTTATTTAATAACTTTCTCGTTCGTTCTTTCTTTCTTTCTTTCTTTCACTTTGTAAACACATTTACACACTAATTATACTGGTGCCAGTACATTTATTAACACTTTGGTTAATGTGTAAAATACTTAGCTGGACACGGACCCAGAGGAAACATGTTTAATTGTTAGGCTGGTGTTCAGACCCACAGCTTACTATTGGACATATACTGTACCTAACTATAGATGACAGCAGTTAAAGCACATCTCCTGTAAACAAGATATATCCCCCATTTAGCCTACAACAGTCTGTCAGTAGCAATGCCACTCTTAATAATAACCTCTGGATCATTTTAAATTTGACTAAACCTACGTTAGACAAAATCAATCTGCCATTTGTTGGCTCAGAAGGAAATCACTTGCACAGTTTGACGAACCGCTTGCTATCCCCTTCAGCAATCCTTAACGTTGCAGCTCCTTTCTCCCTCTGTCTTTCTTCCCTCCCAGCTCTCCTTTATGTTATTTTACCCTTTTGCTTGGACTTCAGGTAATAAGAAATGGCACTGACCCTTCCGATCCTTCCGATTACCTTTCTGAAGCATGAACTTGGTATAAAATCACACATCACAAAATTCACTGTAATTATTTTGCAATGCCATCAGCACAGATCAATCAAGGAGAAAGCCCAGTAGTGGAATGCTCCTTGCAGCCATGCATGCGGCCAGTAACATTCGAGCTGACTGACAGCTTTGGTAATTAAGTGATTGTATAGACCTCTCCAACTTTTATAACAACCTTGTCAGGGCCTGTCTGTGGACAGAACAAGCTGAAATCAATGTGCTTTATGCTCCTTGAGCATTCCTGATCATGTACTCAAACTGAATATGAAAATCTAGCAAAGAGAAAACAGGCGTTCACGCTGTAAACCTTTTTACATCCTTATTTTCATGTATGAATGTCTCCAGTATGGGGTTGTCTGTACAGATAATGCTCACACACTCACACACACACACACATTGACCGTGGTATTCAATTATAAAATAAATGTGTAGTCATGTAAATGAATGCAGCATAGTGTACCTGCCCTTAAATTAAAGTGGGTTCTTTGGGATCTATATATTTAGATATCGTACACATTTTGTATGCGATTTAACAACTTTAAATAAGAAACCAAATGCATTCTGATCTTTGAACTATCCAAAATGCTAATATTCTTAAGCCAGGTATATGAGCTTCGATTCCTCCATTCATTTGTGAGCCTGCTTAACGCAATTCAGGGTCGCAGTGTCAAATAATATCCTGCACATTAATTACATTTTATCTTTAGCCTGAATTTCAGGAGATTTGATGCATGTCATAATATATTTATAGAGATATATTTAGGGAGAAAGCAAGTAAAGGAGTAAATGCTAATGTGGGTTTGCCTAGACTGCACATTTTAAGCAAACAAATAAAATATGAAACGACAAATGATTGAAACTAATTGAATTATTTCTTTTGACAATAATAAATAAAAGTATAAAAATGTTCTTCTGCTTGTTTCACTAGGTAATAAGAAAAATGAGATGCAAACCCATTATTACAAAGAGTGAATCCAGAAATTCATCCAGCTCAGGTTTTTCTGGGTTTCGAGTGACAATAGACTAATATTATGATTCTAAAAGCCTGATCCCTCTTGCAAATGTCATACTGTATTCTTAAATGAGAAAATTATCATGTTGGATTTTAGCACACATTTCCAATTTCTTGTTATCCTTTTTGTCCTTTTGCAGAAACCAGTGACTTCTTACAAGTGCAGTAATAAAAGAAAGACACTATTTCTAAAGTTTAATTTTCATAAGGAGGGCTTTCTAGGATATACAGTATAGTGGTTCAGATCTAGTCAATTAGTTTCATTATCCTGAGAAATATTAGTGATGACCTAAAAGAAAGAAGAATGAAAAAAACAACAACTCAACTATGAATTATAGAAACCATCAACAGTTAAAGTCACATATAGTCACGCAGGCCACGTGTACAGCGTGATCGAGAAGTATTAAAAACAATTAACTAATGTGATGTTTAAAAAGTGTACATTTATTATGTATTTTTTTAATATATTAAATTATTAATCCATTTTGATTTATGTTGTTTATGGTTAAAATCTGAAAAAATGTATTGAAAGTGTTGAGTTTTATAAGAGTAATATTCAATTTTAAATGATGAAATTTTGGAACATCATTGTAAACGTTTAAGGATATATTATTCAGAATATTATATGATATACAAATGGGATGGCATTCCCATTCTAGACTTCTAACTTAATCCACACCTAAACAATAAATAGTATAATCACCTGGTTCACTGCCCACGAGTTCTTATATGCTGTGCTTCAGCTTTACTTTCAATTTCACTTAACAAAATCACCCAAGCCCAATCCTACTGGGACACTATTACCCCCATAGTTTAACCACACTTTAATGTAACTAGCAGATATTATCTATAATAATTGTATCTGATTCTTTTAATATACTGTATATACTGTATATATATAAATAATTAGATCATACTTTTACAGTGTAATTCATTCTTAAGACTGAATAAATCTTAAACATTTACTGAACGTTAAGATAGTGATGCTAGGTGTATATACAATAAGAGAAGTGTCTTTGAAAGAAAGAAAGAAAGAAAGAAAGAAAGAAAGAAAGAAAGAAAGAAAGAAAGAAAATCTTCAAAGTGGTCTAAATCCAGGCACGTTATTAAAACAATGTAAAATTTATCTCATTGTCTTTACACATTTAATAATAGCATGATTTATATACAAATTTCACCAACATGGTCATTATGTTATCCAGCGACTCCCATTGCTATACAGGAGCTTGTGAGCAATGATAAATTACGGATGATCTTCTCCAAATTACTTGAACCTTGAATTTTAGACTTCCTTCATTGAAGCGGTCATTTATCATGTGCCTATTTTAGTAATGTGACGAACAGAGAATACACGCTATTTCATTGTCCTTTCTGTATTTGAAATTTTGGCCTACTGGTTGCAATACTTTAAGAGGGGAAGTGCTTTGCAGCATTTATGGAGTGATTCTCATCCCAAGTCCACACACCGCCAGGTATCTTGACTCTGACTGCAAAGTGCATTGATCTCTGTGTGCTACACAGGACCTGACTGATAGGCATTGAGCATGGGGTCTGCCATATCAGGCGGTGGTGGAGTGATGTGATCTAATACATATAGGGAACTGTGTTTACTTGCGTTGCATCCCTGGTTTTAGATTAATAAAAAGGGCTTTATTTGACACTCCTGTGATACTAGTTTTCATTAAAGCCAACACCTACAGGTTCCAACATGCATGTACAGAATGATTTATGGTGCATATGGAGCAAGTTGGAATTGACCAAATGCATTAAAAACACTGAACATGTACTTTCTTTAAAACGCAGAGTAGATAGATAGATAGATAGATAGATAGATAGATAGATAGATAGATAGATAGATAGATAGATAGATAGATAGATAGATAGATAGCCTTTTTTTCCCCAAGAAGATAATTTAGGGCCTTAGGCATGTCAGCTTTCAGCAACTAACAACAGACTGACAGCTTTAGCACAAAGTCAACAGAGAATCAATACAGTGCAAACTACTAATTCGCTGTCCTATCATCGACCATCAGCAAGAGCTAATAACATGATACTTTAACTGGTAGCATTCAATTTGCTCCAGCAACAATCCCAAAACTAATAAAGCAATTGATTATAACTGCAACAGCCATTTCAATTAGAAGATTGTTAATTAACATGTTAAATTAGTTTTTCCGCCTTGAATGGTTTAGTCTGTTTGATTTTTTCCCCCGTTTTTCCCGTTGTAATTCCACAGTTCAAGCAAATTATAAAGAATATGACCATGGTGAACCAGAATTATACAGATTGCGTTGTAACCCATAAACGTAATTTGGCTTAAGTAAACATAAATGATAAATTTACTTCACTGGTAGTGGCCAAGTGGCTAATGCTTCATATATTAATTTGCTTCAGATTTGATTTTCAGATTTCAGATATGAAACAAAATTTAAGATAGTTAACACTACAAGATAGTAGTGTAATGAAATTTAAAAATAAAACGTTATTTATTGCTGGATTAAAACAGATTAAACATTTTACTAATGCAAAACTTTACTAAGCAATCGTGGCTTAGTAATCTAAATATTTCTGCTTTATAAATGATACAGAACAATTTGCTCCTTTATTTAAAGCGCTTTAAAAGCTGTTTATTTTGTTCGTTTTTTTTTTAAATAAAAATGTTTGTTCTAATAGAAAACTGAGTCTGCATAAATGATGTGAATCATTGTATTATTTGCCATAGCTGTAGCTATAGCATAGCATGTGGCAGAATGCTTGACATTCGAGTGTAAGCACACAAATGCTCAAATAGCAACTCTTTTTTTTTAAGTTAAAGGTATATCGATTGTTAATTTTTCTCTTCAACCTTATTTTAAGGGAAAATGTCTAGGTTTCGTCCGTCCATTTTCAATAGTCGCTTGCTTCAGTTCAGGCACGCGGATTGCTCGGTGTTGCTTGAACTGAGGACATCGCAGGAACCAACTCTGGACGGGGCGCCTAGCGAGACTAAACTGCCTTAATTAAACTAAATTGTCAGTTTTTGAAAACGGTTATTCCTATCATTTTTCAAAGCTATACACCGACTATTAAATAAACAGAACACCTGTGGCATTATTTATATGTTAGTTCATCTTTCCGAATCACTTAGCTTAAAAGAGCTGCTAAGATATTTTAAAGGCGCCTTTGTCGCCGCCATGTGGTGAAACACATCTACTGCAGAGAAAGGCTGTGTTCAACTTTTGAAATGCGTTAATTAACAAATACACTATGAATATCCAATCATCTCCTATCCGAAGACTTCGAAAGAGTAATATATAATTAAATACTAATTAAATAATTAGTGAAATATTCAACAGAAAAAAAAAATAGTGCATGCATCGGTTGTTTTCATAGACTAATGACTAGGCGCTTTTCTTTATTTATTTCATGCGTTAAATTAACTTTTAAGTATATTTAGATAAACATCGTCTTAATTAAAACAGTGAAAGTAAAACGTCGTTGAATGTAAACAGAAAGACTTGTTAAGCAAAAGTCTGACAAAGTGTTCAATATGATCATCGTGCTCAGTTGCTTCCTACGTTGTGCACCATGTCGACGGGATAGGCTCCGGCCCGCACCTACCAGATTAAGCGGTGTGGCCACATATTTTGCATTATTATGAACATGTTTTAGACCCTGATTAAATATATAAGCCTGAAAACACAACCATAAAGAGTTTAACGAGAGCTAGTTAAAGTCGCTCTCAAAAGCGGAATAATAAATGTGTCTTACACTGCCAGTATCGGTTAGATTTCAGGCCACATGCGTATTGAATACGCATGTTTATAACATAGGTTAACGTAAGCAGAATTAAGGGCATTTAGAAACATAACAAACAACATCATTCAAAGTAGAAAGTATATAATATCCTCAAACCCAATTCAGGGTGGCTGGGTCCGGAGCCTATCCTGGTGGCACTGGGTGGAAGGTGGAATCAGCCCGCCCTGGACAGACACGGCAACAGTTCGTAACAGAGGGGGGAAACAAAACAAAACACGAGTTTCAAAAACAGTTATCTACGATCAATATTACGTTGACGTCTGATATGCAGCAAAATTATTGTACAATAAATTAAAAAAAAACTCTTGGTGAAAATATTATAAAAATATAAAATAAAATTATATACGATTAAATTAAATAAAATACGATTGCGCTAGTTAAGTACGTGAAAACGGATTTGTATTACTATCGTAAGCTGACTGTACCCAAATAAACACGTTCTTAACTTTAGCCTATTCATTTAAATCTATTGGATCTATAGTAACAATTTTAGCTTAAAAAAAACTGTGAATTTAACACGCGTATACCCAAAGATATAATTTAATCAAACAAATTATACGCATAGTATAGGCTATATCAAATAACAACATATGCTATACAGCTACATGAACAATATATAACGTACACTGTATGGTAGTGTGTACTTCACAAACTCGACGTAGGAAATAAAGATGCGGATTTAATTTGTTACAGTAATTCTTCGTTAAGCTAATATTGCTTCTATTGAGGACGTTGCATTGAGGCCCATTAACGGAAAACTTTATACATTCTCCTGCCTCTTGATTTAAAAAAAGCACCTTAATTAATTATTTTTAAAACAAACACTTTAATGATCGTCTTTAAATAGATAGATAGACAAATAGATAGATAGATAGATAGATAGATAGATAGATAGATAGATAGTACAATTGTAATGGATATTATTTCATGTTTACCCAAATACAATTAATGTGGAGGGATGGTAACATTTACACCAGCGAGCAAAACGGGTAAAAACATTGACAGTTTTTAATTAAAAGTTAAAAATATAAAAGGTTACCTTGAAATGGAACGGTAAGCCTTGTGTCCTTCATTGGAGCAGAAGGGCAAAATATGTGTACTAGTCGTTCAAGACGTGCCATTGGGACGAAAAGTCCAAAACTGAAGAACGCGAGAAAAAAAAATGTTGCTCTTTTCCTACCAGATCGATGGGCATGCGTCGAAGTCTGATACTTTTCGTAGACGCTGCCGACTGGAACTCTTCAAGAAGTGCATTAGCAGAGAATATTGAATCATTCAACAATAAGTCTGAATTGCTAAAAACGACCTGTTTTGCATATATGATTTCTGTTAAGGAAAATTGTGATACAACGGTTTACAGTGGAGAAGTGTGAAAAAACGGTTACGCGAATGTAAAGATTAAGTAGTGCAATAATGTGAAGTTTTTTCGTTGTCTTTCCCGTTTATGTCTGCACATACACATACATACACACAAGAACAGAAGTGTCCATAAAATGTACATAAATGCTTAGTATTCACTCATCACACATCCCAAAGCCTATAAAAATAACAATTTATGTGTATTACCTTGGTTTCATAGGTCCTTAAAATGGAAATCCAAAGTAAAACGCAACTCAAGGAACTTTGCATCATTCATTAGCACCTTATAATTACTTTGCTAATTAGGCTGACACGGTAGTTAATCAGGAGTAATACGCCGTCATGTCAGTGGCACTTCCCATTACTCTGACATTCAACAAGAGGTAGGTTTGAGTCGCTTCACAGAAATTAACACAGGTTGATATTTTCAACGGAGCTGGCTCATACTTTAACAATCCCAGGCGAATCACACAGCATCACGCCTTTAACCGAAGCTCAAATAAAATAAAACAGAGATAATTCGTACAACGATGCACCAAATCGGTTATAAAATACCGTTGTTTTCTTTTTGCTGAATTAAACATTATTGAGCGGATTATGCATTAAATAACAATAAAAAGAAACAAAGGATTTTACAGTTTCACAGAGCCAGTGCGTTATTTGATATTCAGAATTTATTTTATGTTACATATCTTGTCTATTTCTATTTCCACTTCACCTTTTATTATCGCACAATTTATATCTGAAAGGATAATTTCTTTCTTAATATAGAGAAAAATTGTAATAAACCGAGAGGATGATACGAGAAAAGTAGCATTCTCGAACCCACTTAATCCAAAGCAGGGTCGCGGGAACGAGAAAGATATTTTAGGGTAAATAAATTCAAATAACCGGTTCATTCGATGGGGAAGGAGATTGCTAAAACGAATACATTCTTTATTTTCTGTGGGATATGTTCTAATACCCCAAGCTGTTTTAGTAGACATTAGAAATTAGGCACCCCGCATATATTGGAACATTTAAAAAAGATAACGTGCTCTAAAATCCGGTAATAATGTGTCCCGTTCAAGCGGTCGCTGTTTTGATTGCTTTGAAAATATTCAAAGGTGATAATGCACCTGCAATATCAGGGAATATTTACATCTTTTCTTAACTATCATTTTCCTTCCAAGTCTTTAAGGCAGCAGCCTGAGAATTACTAAAAGAGCATTCACTATACTCAGTTGCCGGCTTACAATTGACAAGATAAAGTAGAACCCCCCAATTGGCTCAACGCAGTGAACGTCATGGAATAACCAATAGCAGCAGAGTTGGATAAAACGGGGACCGGATTATAATAAAGGAGAAAATATGAGTTCCCTTTGCAATAGCGGTGACGTCAGCGTAGGAAGTCATTGTAGAGCAACACTACGACGATTACAAGCAAAAAAGGAGCGTGGTGTCGAGGAGTTCGTCCGGCGTGTCTCTCCACACCTCAACTTTGAAAGAAAGTTCAATTACCAGAACAAAAGGACTGGACTACACAAAACAAGAAACTGATGCCATATTGAATGTAACCAAACTGGGAGAATATCCTCCAACTAACCTGCTGCAAAACACCAAACTTTGTTTACTAGTTGGTATTATTTATATATTTATTTATTTATTCAATTAATATCTGCGCAACTTCTTGGTCTGTTGTTGTGTATTAACATCAGCATTTTAAAGGAGGGACATTGATCGCCTGGGTTTATGGTTGCTTCATCGTTTGCTTGCCCTCCAGAGATTTAAATGGAACTAAGTATTTATTTTTAAGCCTTGTAATGAAGACGAGTTCTTAATTGTTTGGACTTTTAATTATGGAAGGGTCCAGCGGATCGAATTTTGGAATAGACACTATCTTGTCTGTTAATAACACTTCCGGCAGCCCCGTGCTAATGAACGGAGACTTTCGGCTCGGCGACGGCCGGACCTCGGATTTTAGAAATCAGGCCACTCCATCACCATGCTCAGAGATAGACACGGTGGGGACGGCGCCTTCTTCCCCTGTCTCGGTCACCATGGAGCATCCTGATCAACATCTGGCCCAAGACAACCTTCAGCATCACCATCACCACCACAGCCAGCAGCAAAGTTTGCAGCTTTCACCGCAGCCTCCGCAGCAGATAGGGGCAGCGGCATCTGCCCCAAGGACTGCCACCTCTTCGTTTTTAATCAAAGACATTTTGGGCGACAGTAAACCACTGGCTGCCTGCGCACCGTACACAACCACAGTATCTTCTCCCCATCACACTCCCAAACAAGAAAACGCCACAGCGAACGAGGGATTCAGACCAAAATTGGAACAAGAGGAAAGTAAGGGCAAGTTGGACAAACGAGACGAAATACAGAGCGACATCAAATGTAACGGTAAGAATTGCTATATTTCTTTTGTCAAAGGAAATGTGCACACATTAATATGTAGTGACTAATTAACTCTGCTTTATAGAATCCCGTCTAAACGAAAAGCTGAAAACCAATAACGTATTTTTAAAATTACGAAAAAATCCTAAATGATTAAATTTAATAATAAAAAGGCTATCTATCTATCTATCTATCTATCTATCTATCTATCTATCTATCTATCTATCTATCTATCTATCTATCTATCTATCTATCTATCTATCTATCTATCTATCTATCTATCTATCTACAGGTATTGTCCATATCAATTGTAATCTTACTTTTTTTAAACCTAGATTTAGAAAAGTTTATTTACTTATTGTAGCTGTTGCATGTATCATTTAAATAAAAAAATATGTAATTATGGTGCTCGTCTGCGTTCCAACTGTATTTTAAGTATAGTTTATAGCATATGCTTGGCTAAAATACTTTAAACCTAAAAAAAAAGGGTCACAAAAAACGGCATTTCTTTGCAGTTCTCAATGTTATTTTTTAACAGACTGATACTGTGGGCCTCCTTGTCATTTTTACACTATGAAATATTTTTTAAATCCTGGAATTTCATTCTTTCGATAGGTATTTTGCATGCCGATAACAGCTACTTTAAAAATCGTATGCCCTAGTGTTATTTACGTGTCCAAATTTGTAAACTATCTCATTTGCTGTTTTCAGTACGCTGACATTGACTTAAAATACACAAAATATTACATTTTTCGAATCCTTTTGCCTTTTGTATTAGCATAATAGAGAGAAAAGCAGATGTACAGTCTGCCTGGCGATTTTTTTTTTGTTCACATACCTCCCCTGTGGGTCAATTAGAGAGATTATTGTTCTTCCTACAGGGGAGATCGCGGAGTGCAGCAAAAAACTGGTACAAATAGAGACGGATTGACGTATTGATTTCCTAGCATTTCAGCAAGAAAACTAAAGTTGACAAATAGAATTTCGTCATGTCCCCCTTTTCACCTGGAATTACGGCAATGTTTAATCCATTTGTGTACGAGAATTGACCAACAAATTTAAAATAGACATGCAATGTATTTGTTGGAGATTTTGTGCGATTTAACTGTAATTTTACCGTACTGTACATATTTTTTATATTTTGACTTTCGTAGTTACACGGACAGCATGGTAATTAAATACATCGTTGATTATTTGCGAGGAAAATATTTTATAACTAAATATTTTAGTTTTTTTTCATGCAGCATAAATTCTTATTATGTATAAGTAGTAATACATATTTGGCAAATATGAAAATAACGAAACCGCTAACTCATTGAAGTTCCATATAATGATAAAACAAATGATTATATTTTTTGTTCATACCTTTCCTTATTATGTCAACGAAAAAGTAGCATATATATTAGTAATATCTTATTCTAAAAGTTACATTGTAAAGAAACTCAGTTTTTGTATTTTCATTTATTCTTTCTGTAACAGGAACGAAAGAAGAAGGTGATCGGGAGATCAGCAGCAGCAGAGAAAGCCCCCCAGTTCGATCCAAAAAGCCCCGTAAAGCGAGGACAGCTTTTTCTGACCATCAGCTGAATCAGCTGGAGCGCAGCTTTGAGAGGCAGAAGTACCTGAGCGTCCAGGACCGCATGGACTTGGCGGCGGCGCTGAATCTGACAGACACCCAGGTCAAAACCTGGTACCAGAACAGAAGGTACGTGCATTGTGTACTTAGTGGGGTCGGCTCGCCTCGCAACCTAAAAAGCATTTTTTAAAATTTGGATAGATTGAATATACATTATTTCAGCGTTTGTTTTCTTTGATTAAACGGAAAGTTGCATATATGAGCATGGATGCAATCAAGTTAAAACTGGGTTAAAAAAAATTACAATTGTCAAATGTTTACACTGAAAGAACACAATGCACCAAAAGGCGATATCAGTAATTTTAATCTAACGAGATACAAGAAACTCGAAAAGCCGAAAAAAACAAAGAACTGCAAACCACGTGGAGTGCAAATTATACATTTGTAGAATTTATCCACCTTTCTTCTTTATATACCTCAAAAATGAAATTCTTCAAATGGTGAATATTGAATATTGGAGTAGTAAAATTGTTTCTATGAATTACTGAAGGAGTACTGCATTTGTATAAAACGCCTGCACAAATTGTCATTTTCTTTTATTCGCGAACATTAAAAGATTCTCTACTCAAATGTATCAAATGTTTCTTATTTCTTAAACAGCTACGAATTTAAGAAGCACACAATCATTACGTCATTAAAAGTTGGCGTATGCCAATATTTCTGGGCTGCAAATTTCATATTTTCAGTCTGCATAGTTGCAGGCCGTGTTCTGAGGTTATTTTCGATATATTTCGTTTATTTATTTAGAAAAAAAGTTTCTTCGAGCGTTTTTATGTTTATATTTTAAAAATTATTTTCACTCAGGTCATCTAATTTTTATTATGCATATATGGTACATATATGCCAATTATTTTCTGTTATTAGACGTGAACGTATTTGCATGTTTGGACCACATTTTATGTAAATAGTCTTATATCAGACTCACAAAGCGTTCTAACCGGTGCGTTTTCTCATTTAGATTTCAAAATTTAAGGGAAAAGTTCATTTTTGTTATTTATTCTAGTGTTTTTATTTATTTATTTTATATTTTTATCATTTATACGAAACGAATAATGAGCTGTCAGAAATGCATTTGTTTTAAAAACCTGTACGCCTTTGTTTTCATAAATCTCTTCATTTCTCTAAGTCGGTCAGCATTAAAAAAGAAAAAATAACCCAAGTGGCCTCAACTGATATTGTATATTATCAACTCGTTTTTATATATTTTTTTGTTGTTAATGGAGATATTGAATGCTATAACTGATTTCTTTACGTTGTGGAGGCTTTTGTTTTCTATTTAAATGTAGATATGTACAAAAGTCTTGCTTTAAGTGATTTAAATTATACCAAATTAAGACCATGCAGTGGGTATTGGGGAATTCTAAACCACTTAAATAATTGATCTGTTTTATTTTGATCGTCTTTCAGGACGAAGTGGAAGAGGCAGACTGCTGTAGGACTAGAGCTGCTGGCTGAAGCGGGGAATTATTCCGCCTTACAGAGAATGTTCCCGTCTCCTTATTTCTACCACCCGAGTCTGTTGGGCACTATGGACAGCACGACTGCAGCGGCCGCAGCCGCCGCCATGTACAGCAGCATGTACCGGACTCCCCCGGCGCCTCACCCTGGCCTACAGAGGCCGCTGGTCCCGAGGGTCCTCATCCACGGTCTTGGACCAGGGGGGCAGCCTGCACTAAATCCCCTCGCAAACTCGTTGCCTGGTACACCACATCCTCGGTAGGCAAGAAAGACTGTTTATCCAACCTCACAATAAGTCATTTTTCTAAAAAATAACGAGAAAATGCAGAAGAACTGTAAACCACTAATATGTGGTTCAGTGGAACGGAAATGGAGAACGACCGCAAGTTTTTTTGTTTCTTTTTTTATGAGGAAAATTAAAGAACCTAAGCAGTTGAACAAAAGGACCGTTTTTTTATTTTTTATTTTCTACAAATCAACCTATAATACTAACAAATACACTTAAGGTTTATAGAAGATGGAGGAGGTAAAACGCAAACTCGGAAGAAATGAGACACTTTAAAAGTGAAACAATTCTTTAAGCCTGAACATGCAATGGCAATGGTCGGAGAACTTTACACTGCTTCTTGCGACCTTTTTATTTTTTGAAGTGGCATGCACCGTTAATATAAAATGTACATTTGAAGAACTGAGTGAAATATCATATTTATTATATGTCTTCAGAGAAAATCGCTTATATACATTTAGTAACACGTGCAGAAATTTCCTTTTTGTTTTCATTTAATGTCTTTTGATTCTAACTATTTAGGTTAAAACATCCGTTAGATTTTGTGATTGGTTAAAACTATCATACAGAGAGGTTCTTCAATAATACCATCTGTAAAAACAATAAAAAAATTTAATTTTTTTTTACAAGCACTGAAACCCTGTGATATATTCTTACATGTGTCATGCTGAGTTTGAGAGTAAAGACTATTTAGGCGGACTTTCACAGAAAAATATGTGAGTACTGTAAATAATAAAAGAGATAAAGACATTTACCTTTTACAATTTAATACTTTTTTGCTGAGTATAATAAACGCAGAAAGAAGGCGCGCAGTACTAAATAAAGCTCTTACTAAAATAATATGACCGTTTTAAGGTGGCAGTGGTTATGTGTATCTGTCCAAGTGAATATTTAACAGCTTTGGGATGGTGAGAATGGATGGTCTGGGGGGCCGACTAACCAGCCTGGGAAACGAGAAGGTGGTCTCAGCCTGGCAGCTGTTCCGGGGAGCGAGACAGACAGCAGGCGTAGGGCATCGCAGCGTGAGCAATCAGTAAAGGCCGAAGAATTCAAAGAAAAATTAATATAAGCAAGAAATAAAAAAGAAAAAAAATCCCAGGAGATGACGATTTATCATCTTTATCATAACGCGTACGAATCCTCCTCAGCTGTATGTACACGTATAATGATACACTTGACTGGTGCTCATTTGAAGCTGAACAGGTCGTACATGCGCCCTAATTAGGAAACACGCAGAACGGACCGCGGATTTAACAGAGAAGTTGGTCTCTTCGCTCCCTTCGAGTTGTGCTTTCTTTGAGCTTTACTATGAGAAACTTTGCGCACATTGAAACGCTTGACTCCTCGTAGTGTTTTTTAACGAATAGTGATTCAAAAAACTCTTAACAGTGAGCCAGACATTCTGTACACTTTTACATTACCAAACCAGCTTGGAATTTCTGAATTGTGCAGCTAAGATCCCATTCCATTTTCAGGTTTGCTTTTGCACACTTATCGATGCGTGAGAGGACTGTATATGTGTTGATTGTTTTTTCCTCGCTTAACTTCTGCGTGTGTAAAGTATGAGGAAAAAAAAAAGTTTACTCATTTTGAAAAGGAAAAAAAAAAAAAACATCTATTAGCGGGTAGACGAAACTAGCAAATACATTAAAGCGGGAGCGTAATTAAATGAACATTAAAATACTATCTTTTTTAAAATAGCATTATCCAGGCCCCTGGAGGATTGTGGTAAGATGGCGCTTTCATGTGAATTGACTCCAGAATGGAAGAGCCTCAGGGCACGTTTGTTTGGGCTTCCCTAATTGGAGAACCGTTTGCTGATTTCTCTGCTAATAAATTCCTGTTAAAACGGAGCTGACCTTTGCTATGGTCTATAAAGGGGGAGTAAATGACACACAAGGCGACTGTCAATTTTTCTACCTCTTAGCTAAATATTAACACTGGTGAATTATGAAAAGAAGAAAAAGGGCTTAATAATTTTGTAATTGCGCATAATTTCGAATTTTGTTTTGTTTATGTAACGATGAGTAGATTTGATGAACAATCTGAACAATAATACTAACTGCGCATTTCTATGTTTATATCACATTTAATATCCATTTTCTAATAGAAAGCGTGCTTATTTAGTTGGTTAAGGGTTATAGTAAGATGTACTCATGTCAGCTTAATAAATTATTCATAGAGGAACGATAGACTTTTTACATAAGGCGACAACACAATTTTGTTGTTCGGAATAATGTACAAGGTGATCCTAAACAGTCTAGCAGTAATTATAGTATAACATTTAATTACAAAAAGGATACTTCGTACTGACCTACTAATATTATAGAAGCGAAATGTCCAATTGTTGACATCCCATTCTTTAATAAGCAGTTCCTGGGTACACGTGACGTTCGACCAGAGAATTAAATTGATAGAGGAGGAATGGTAAGGATCAATAATAAGCAAATATTACTATCTTACCGCTTCAAATCCATGCCCGATAGATTTTTTGAAATAGAAATAAAAGAATTGTTGAGGTCAGTGTGAAAAGTTTACTTAGCGTTTGTTTCGAAGTACAGATAAAACGATATTTTCCGTTGACAAGTCCCGCATTCACGCTTTACCAATCAGTCTTTCATTAGGCGTAATTTGAAAACAATTTTCAGATTCGATGCCAGTGATGCTTTCTTTTATTAAAAAATGGTTAAAAAAGACATTTTTAAAATGTGTTGGGAAGCTTTACTGTTATAGTGTCACACAAAACGAAACTGTCTTATTGCAGGTAGGCACACCTCCATTCAAGCTATGGCGTATCTTATAAGAACGAGTGCCGCCATCGTGTATAGAGGCCCGTCCTAACGCACCTGATTCTGTAAAAAACTTTCTGTATTCCAGTAGCTATTGAGAGCAGGCTATTACACGTAATATTTTTTTATATGAAAAAAGAGCCTAAACTAGTCTCGTTTTATATATAATACGTGCACTATGAAGATTTAACTAATGGTATGGCGTGACTTCTACTCAAGGAACATTCTTCTGCTAAAGGTTAAACATTTTAGTTAATATTAGTATTAAATGCTTATTCTGTCATACCTAACAAATTAAATATATCACGGTATTTCAGCACAGTGATACAGGGAACAATAATAGCATGTTATGATTTATTTCGTTGCATTTTGTGCACAGATTTGATTTCATTATATGGCAGATAAAAACAACGTTGCGAAAAGATACAATAAAGATGGGCTACTTTTCAAGAACACCAAACGAGCCTGAAGAGCTCCAAATGAACCACTATTTTAAAACATATTTCAAACGAAGACTACCGAAAGGTGAAAAAAGAGGCGAAGAATACAGAAAATCACGTATTTTGAAAACGAGAGCCTTATTATGTTAAACAAATGAAATGTCAAAAAAAGTAGTCACTTGTGATGCATAGGGAAGGTCGTTAGTACAGCGCAGCACCACAGACAGCTCCTCGTGCGGCTCTCCCTCGCCACTCTGAAGTTCGGCAATGAAACGCGGCCAAGACAAAGTGCGACCGTGCGCTGCACCAATCGCGGGTGTCCGTGGAAAACGAAAGACAGCAGCTAAAGTGTTGCTTTTCACTTGTATTGTATTAACGGGCATTAAAGTGAAAGTAGTTTCAGAATTAAACCAAGGAAAAATAAATGACCTCCATTATTACAGATTTTAAGATACACTTCTGGTTTTAGTGATGTTTTCAAATGAGTGTTGGTTATGTATCAGTACAATAATATGGAGGTGTTTCATAAAGTACATGTGCTTTCAACGTCATTTAAAATATCATTACCATGAACAAGAAACTTCATATTTATGTGCCGTTTACAGTACTGGTAAGAACGACGCCAACTCAAATACTGAGTTTCTAAAGGATGTGTTCAGCTGCTTTCTGGGAACTTTTCGAGTTCACTTTTGCCACCATACACTAAGTACTGTCACATGTCTCCAAGCCTTATAACCGGAACTAGCGTTCAGTTAACAACTAAGGGAAAAAAAACCACGAAGTCCATAGAGCAACAAATGGTTAGAAAGGAGGAATGTTATTGTAAACAGTTTTAAAAGGTTATATTTATGAGGATATATTTTAAGTGTCTGGAAATGTCCCAGTTTATATAAGTGTGTGTTTGTAGGGGAGGGGTGGCCTGGGTATTGATATAGGCTGCTAACAAGCTGTTTCTTTGATTAGACTGTATAAGGGGTTTAACGAGCGCGCTTTTGAAGAAAAGAAAGAGTGGGGAGAAGAAAATTAAACGTAGATGTTGGGTCTTTTCATTTACATGACACGCATTAGCCGCAACACACAATCTTCTTGAGAACTGGCTTCCAGGAGCCCCTAGGAATCCATGTAGGGCGCTTTAATTGGCACATTTTCAAGCCGATGTAATGGTGGGGATGTCTTAGTCATTACCCTAATGAGGTAACACTTTCCCTTTCCACAGCCTACTCATTATCACGCCTCTTGCTCCACTTTCAAACCACGAAGAGGTATTCTTTTATTTAAACAATATATCACAAAATCTAATTAAAAATACGTTTATGTCAACGAAAGGTACGAACAAGCGCTCATGATGTGCAAAACACTCTCAAGCAATAAATACCGCGTCTATGCCTACAGTTTAGGAGAGCATTTATATGTAACCTATAAATTAAAAACGAAGCGAGTTTTACCGGGCATATGGGTGTCCCTTAATTATTGTTGGTTGGATCTTTAATCTTGCCCCTCGGTGATGGCGACGTGTCAAAGCGATGAATTTTAAGATGGTGTCTTGTGAACATGTGTAGTTTCAAAGCTGATGCATTTGGAAAAGAGTTATAACAAGGTTAGCCTCCTGTAAAGTGTGAATTGGGATTTTTGCAAAGAGGCTGTGATTGCTGATAGGCATTATGCTTTAGCCTTGCATAATTCTAAACCTGTATGGTCGAACAAGGTGTAAAATGACTTAATATTGTGGAGAATTATAATGCCGATGTGAGCTGCAGCGATTTCGAGAAAATAATGCCTTTCTTTGGAAAAGGTTAGGGCAAAAAAGTGTGCCGGCAGGTGATGTCGAAAAGGAACGAAGACACAATGAACCGTATTGCTTACTTTCACGTTTTATGAATAAAGGGAGCAAATTACTTTAAGGCGAGTTAGGGAAGCTTCGAGTTCAGTTAAGGCGCCATTCGTGTAGTGTAGTCCGGTGTGGGGTTCAATTTGTAACACAGCAGAATCCGCCACAGCTGAGTGTCTTAGGATGTCACCAGCGATTAGCGTGACACGAGCACACGGTGCATGTGGTCATTTGACCACCCCGAGAGAGACACATGTATGCCTCCAAAATGCCGCCATCCTACAAATTACCGATCTATTATGGTCAGCCTTCATCCTTTTATCTAATTTCACTGCACACTCGAAGCACAGCTACATTTCCCTTTTCTTACATATACGGAGGTACCTCATCGCTGGTCCGGCGATAAACACCTGTGAAATTAGATGGCAGCTGTGCTTTTGCGATCTTCATTCAGGACATCACAACAAAAGTATCTGGAAAAGTATTATGTATATGTGTAAGACGGGTGCACTTACTGTTTGATCAGCTAACAAGTGTCTCTGGATGCTGAGCCCTCAGCGCGTTGCTTGATCCAGCAATAAACTCGGATATAAGGCCGTGTCTGTAAGAATGCACCCTAACACCAAGCACGGTTTTGAACCCCTGCTCCTCTGCTACCTGTTCACCTTAGGCGTTTGAAATCTTGGGTCTAATGCATCCTTCCGTGCAGGCTCTCCCGTATCTGCAGTATCAGTTGCCCACGCCACATCATACTATTTCCCTTTTAAATAAGTAATATTTTTTAAAGCTTTACGTACAGCGCTGTGCTTGCATTATAATGCCTTTTTGCTTAGGGGATAGCATGTGATACTTAATCGTAGCTTACTTGCCAATGAATGACAAATTTACATACGTATTATGTCAGCTGGCAATACTTTGTATCCTTAATTGCTTTGGCTTCAGGCATTCTGCGTCAAAAACGGGGTGTTGTGCTTCCAGGCAGTTGCTACTAACTCTTCAGAGCAACAAATTAATTATTCTTTAATTTTAAATCACTATTTATTCCACTAGATTGTCCAATAACGACGATGTTTAGTCGTCTTCCATATTCATGCCTACCTGTATTATTTCTTGAGTGTTACCTTCTTGCAATTCCCTGAAAGCTTGCTCCCGTTTAAAGACTGGATGGTGCATTTGAGATTCAGGATGGTTACAGCGACTTATTAAATATAAATATAACGGATGTTAAATAAGAGTACTACCACAGAATGAAATTTATAAATGTTAATCTGCTCCTAAGAGAACCAGAGACAGCCAGCGCAGCGATGAAGACAGAAGCAAAATAAAATAAAATAAAAATGGCAAAAAAAAAAAATCAATTAATATAAAGCCCTCTGTCTTCTTATTTTTAGTAAATTAAGGCTAGTGCTTTTCTCAAACTTTACTATTTAATCTGCAGTGTAAGAATTAAGATTTTTATAGGTGCAAATTGCGGCAAAGTGACTCGTCTCGGAATTTAATATTAATACCGGAATGCAGTTGTGCTGTTAACTATATTATTTATCTGTAAGCGTAAAATAAAATGAAGTTAGCACAAGTAAAAATCAAGTAGTACAAAAAAAAACTGCCTTAATATTCTGTTACACGTTAGCCGTTTTCAAAGTCAGTTATGACAGTAAGTGGCCGTTACATTTGAACGACCCAAACATCGAACTAAATAATTTTTCTAGTTTTAACTCCATTATCGTGTTTACAGTATGTAACCAAATATTTAAAACGCCATGCCTAAATTATTGGGTGTAAAAGCACTCGGGGCACTTGCTGTAGTAGAGCATTAGTACTGCAGAGAGACAACAGCGCCATGTAGCTTAGTTAAAGGCACTTTTTACAGATTCTTTTTGTGCGGGGCTCCTTGTATTCATTTATATCATAATAGCAATAATAAAGTACTGTACATATGTTGATATTTTACTTCTTTCGCACACACATTTTAATTTTGTTTTTTCATATTGTAAAGGATATAGTTTAACTTCCTAAAGTGACATTTTCATGCAAGTATGACTTATTGAGGCTCTGTGATGTCGTGTAGATATTAATACTCTTAGTGCACATTATACGTTCCAGTCTGTCTAGCCTTAATATGTTGATATAGGGCTTGTATTGAAGCTGCTCTCATTAATTCCTGAGGCCATAAAGGGGAATGACTTGGTCACCTTGTCAATTTCAACACAAACAAAGATCTTTATGTTGATATTTAAGATACCATACAAAAATAGTTTGATGTTTTACTAAACAGGAGGAACTGACCATACTTTCTTGTACCATCGTAATGAAACCTAGCCATAAACAATTACAAATACAGACAGTGTACATGAAGTTTGATTTTTGTACAACTTCGCAACATTATTTTATGACGCATTGTAAAATTTATTATATGACAAAAGAAGATAAAATTATCAGTGGAAAAGTCAACTCTTACAGGCTTACTGAAAGATTGTTTTGTCAACAATTGAAAAAAATACACTAATTAAAAGATGAGTGTGCAATGTCCTCATTATAAGAACGGTTAAGTAATAGGTATTTTCATTTTGCACATTCTGGATGGTAAAGTTGTGCAGAGGTTTGCATTGCTGCCTTGTAGCCTTAGGGACCCTCCGTAGTATTTGTTGAGTTTGAATGTTCTTCCCAAGACCATGTCAGTTATATTTGGGGGACGCTGGATTTTCTGTCCCAAACACATGCACATTAGGTTAATTGTTGACTCTGGATGAGATAGTGTGGCGTACGTTTGAGTGAAAAGTGATGTCCCACACAGGGTTTCACTCAGCAGTCCTGTAGTGGAGTAAGCAAGTTCACAAATAGATAGATAGTCACTGTATATTATAAACCATCCTGAACTCATTTTCAAAAAAATTAATACAATTATTTTCATCCACACATTTTCTCACTCACATAGATCAATACATGGTAATGCAAGACAAACCAACATTGCAATTAATTTATATAGAGTTAACTGCCATAGTTTTGGACAAACCAGGAAAAGAAAGTCGATAGAAAATTGATATAAAAGAAAACGCCTATTTATTGACTGACATTTGACATTAATTGTAATTTATCAGTTATAATCTAAAATTGAAGGAACTCTAACAAAAAACAATAGCTATCAGAATTATTAATAATTTACAGAGGTAATATTCTGCTGTGACCAATACAATCTGGAAGATCTTTTTTCCATAAATACATTTCTAGATTATTTGAATCTTTAATAATGGGGGTTTAAATATGAACTGTACAGCAAATGTTCTCCCCATGATTTAGAGAACTTGTTTAATTTGCGTGTGTTCTTCTGCATTGTGTAATCTGTAGATACAGTATATGCAGTGATCAATAAAAAAGAAGAATTTCTTAGGTCTCTTTGTAACAGCAGGGCACAGGACAAGGCCAAGGATCACTCTGTAGAGAAAGGTATTAGTTTGGGAAAACTGACATTTTTATGTACATTGTAGACAGATTTGTCAGTTTGCCAAGAAATATTGTTTACAATTTTTGTAATAATGTATATCACATTTTTTTTGATGATGACCACGACTTGTGCATTTGTCAAGTTTAACCATTCTGTAAAACGTCCTTAATTCTTTTGATGGCAGATTTACAAAACATGTCAACAAATCAATCAATCAATCAACAAATCAGCCACATTTAAATTGTAAACAATGTCAAAAGTGTTATATATTACATTTAATAATGTGTTTAATTTTTTTCTAAATGAAGTTAACAAATCAGGAGGGATCTGAATCTTCAGCCTGAAGTTGGAAAGTTCAGCCATTTATATACTTACAGTACTCTGATCTGTCAGTAATGTATATTTGCCATTGGATCTCACATCTTTTGTGGTTACAATGCAGTGTAAATCAGGTACAACTTTGTTTAAGTGAACGATACAACACACCTCAAAAGGCTATAGTCTAAGACGCATTTCTCTGCCCTTCCGATGAGTTCAAAGTCAACCAAATAAAACAGATAAGGTTAATAATCTCACTGTGCGTATTGTACTTGCAGGGTTTACATGTCCTAGACCTCAAACAATGTATATTTTCAATTAACATTTTAGTACAGAATTTGAACATTTGTGGGCATGCAGCTCAAATAGTGCTTAACAGTGAGGCTTTAGTGTTTCTTTAGGCCTCATTAAAGGTGTCGGTTAAAGACTATAAACTTTACATTAAAAATGTATAGTTGTGGTCTTTAGTGGTTGTAAGGTTTAAAATAACTTTTTTGTATCCACATATTTTTTCTAAATGTACTTTTGGTATTTTATAAATAGCATCTTTCTTTAACAAACACAATCCCAAGCCATTTTACAAATATTAGTAGACACTTTGGTTATGTGACATGATCAAAAGCACATAGTAGGTCTAAGCTAGAAACTGAATCAGCATTCTATGATCTAAAGTTCAGTTCCTTGGCCATTACACGACACTGACAGGTGTTTTGTTCTCTGACAGCAGCCATTTAATTATCCTGTTTTTAAAATATTTAAGATATTCTGTGTTTTAAACCACTTGGTATGGTTCCTAAAAGTACAGAACAGAGTTTGTCTCCTAAACTGCAATATTTTAAAGGTCCTAAAATGCCTAAAGAGCCACCAGGGCAAAAATGGATGATAATGTGATTGGTTTTGCTACAAGCTGCTGAAGGTATGGATGAAGCAGTGATACTGGAGGCTACGATCTGCCTGACAGTGTAGATGTGGAAACGACCCAGCTATTGTACTCCACATCCAGCAATGGCCAGGCACTTAGTCAAGTGCAGTCAAAACCAAAAGCGACACTTGTCAGATTCTTCACATACAGTTTGCAAACAACAGTATGGTTATTTGTCATCCAAGTCTGCAATTCCAAGAAAAACATGGACTGGCTACAGAAATGTCACCAAAAATTTAGTGAAAGAATATAGTGTTTTTTAATTTAAGGAAGTTGATAATTGAAGTGGCAATATATATGAGAAAAACAAATGACAGGCAGATTGAATGATACTAAGCAGAAAATGAAAGCTGAAATAAGAAACTTAGTTAAGTGATAAAAACGTTACAAAAAATTAAAAGTAAGATTCAAAGGGAAATAAGCATGCCTTGACCCTATTATCGGTTAATGTCACACATTGAACATTTGCAAAAGATGGCACATACTATGAAGTTGTAACCATCTTAGAAAAAGAAAGTAACATTTTTGGAATGAATTAGTAGACTCAGAAGACACAGAATGTATAAATAATGGTATAATTTTAGGAATTCCAGAGGGTTTAGAATGGGGAAAACCTTGAAAATTCAGAATGTTTCACAAAACTTCTCAGTGGCATCCTCATGGAAAATCCTGATGTTGAAAGAGTATATCACCTTTCTTATAAACATTCTCTGAGGACATTCACTACTAAAAATAATAAACAATGATTCATTTTGAGAACAATTGAATTTATAACTTTAGCAGTATAGTATGAGAATGTATAGAACCTACAATCTCTTGTATTTTATACTCTTGATCTCTAACTATGATAACAGGAGGAAAAGGAGGACGTCAGAACAGCTGGGATAAAGGCAAGAGTGGTATCGTCTGTTGTCAGAGATGGACGTGTAGGGGGAGCTCCATTAGAAGCGGTTTTATTTTAACCTTTTTCATATATCATTTTGAGATATCCTGCATTTATTCATCCCAAGGGGATTTAATAATACTACATGTGAGTACAAATAAGCATGAGTAGCAAACAAAGGGCCCAGAAGGGAAAGCAAAAGCTCCATCAAAGTCTAAGCCGGCCTCATGTTCATTATACGGCCTTTCAGAGACTGACCTGAAACCGATGGGTGAAAGACCTGCCAGGACCTGACACGGCAACATTTGCTCCAGCCAAGAGCTTTAGTGGGAAGTGAAACTGTAAGTGAGGTGAGCAAGGAGTATTCATTGTCTCCAGGAGGATCACTGGAGCCGAGCATGGCCTTTTCAACCTCACTGTCAACTTCAGCTAATTCCCCCTGTGAGTCTACCACACCATCTCCTATTGAACTCGCAACTCCACCTACGGAGATCGGGGAAGACTGAAACAGACACTCTGAGCTGAAGGTAATGATTGCCGGGGGGAACATAAATGATATAATGTGAGATGCAAAGAAGAACAATAGAGAAATAAAGAATGAAATAAATGTCCTAAACGAAAGAAATGAGAAACTGCATCAGGATATAAAAGACCTGGAGCAACATTTAAGTACTAAGTTTACTATAACCTTTACATGAAATGCTATCAAAATTTGATGAAGAAATACAGGAAAATACAAGTAAGTTAGAGAGTAATATTAAAGTAGTTTCTGCTCAGTTTGAACATGTTAAGCAAATGTTCACGACCTGTATTGAAATAGTTGAGAAATCGGCTTCTGCTGCGGATGAAAAAGCAACGGCTGCAAAATCAGAATACAAAGTGCTCACAGACAAACAGGCAAGACAGGAAAATAATTATAGAAGGAATAATATCATAACTTAAGGTCTTCCTGAAAAATGGGAAAGTCCAAACCCAGTGAAATTCACTGCTGAACTATTTTCTAAAATAACTGGAGAGGGCTTTAAATTGGACATTGCGATCTCTGCAGCCTAACATATACGTAGATTGAATGCCTCCAAACCAAAAAGCCTAATTTTCTGTTTCGATAAACAACAGGCCAAACAAAATCTCATGTCCATCTTGAGACAGAAAGACAAGATTATTTTTGAAAATACCCACATTCATATTTTCCCAGATTTATCATGCAAATCAGCTGCTAAATGCGTTGCATTCTATAGCATTAAACAGCGCCTATGTAGAGCTGAAATCAGATACAGCCTCTTGTATCCAGTCAAACTGAAGGTGGATATTGAAGATCAGTTTTACACTTTTAGTTCTCCAAACGAAGCAGATAAAGAGCACAGAAGACTGATCCTGACTTTCTTTTGAAACACATGATCATGAGTCACACCATGTTCTGGCAAAGCAAAGAAGATTCTACTTGAAGCTTGCATTTTGGGATAGATTTATTTATTTATGTATACAGTATGAAGCAAAACTTGCTGTAACTATATATTATAGTTTATTTTTTTCACTTTTTTTAATATTTTACTTCTTTTTTGGCAATCCCTTTCCCCTTTTCATATTAAGCTGCAAGTATTATATTGCTAGTTCTTTCATTAATGATATGCACAGTTGGGCCATTTATGGCTACATCTTGTCTAATTGGTTAGCAAAAAAGTAAGCAGCTATTGTTTAAGCCTCAGTTATTATATTGAAATTTCTTTCATTAATTATATGCACACTTTGGCTATCACAAAGTAAAAAGCTGCTGAGTTTTTGTTAAACTTTATTTAACTAAGCAGCATTTTACAGTGTTTTTTACATTTTTTTTCTTTAATATTATACCCTTGGTTTATTATATTTGGACTGTTTAAGATTATATCATTAGTCTATTGTATTTGGACTGTATCTTCACAAGTCATCTCAGTTTTAACCTTCTTCACATCACTGCTGGGGGGTTCATTTCAAGACATGGTCCTTCTCTTGGAATGTCAGAGGACCAGAGGCCTCATGTATAAATGGTGTGTTTGCACAAAAATGTTGCATAAGCCTGTTTCCACATTCAAATTGTGATGTGTGAAACCTAAACTTGGCGTAAAGCCATGCACATTTCCACGGTACCTCATGCCCTGTCATATGCAAGTTCTGCGCTCGGTTTTGCAGACTGGCGGCACTCAGTGTCAGAGCAGTGCTACTGTTCCTGTGTGGTTTATCTTTCTTTTTCAGATCCACATCCCTGACGCGGCTTTATAAATACACTGAAATTAATCACATATTGTTTATTAGTTTAATGCATCTGATTTTAATTAACCTGTAACAATATAATGGTCCACGGAATAGCCAAACTATTCCAAATGCCATAGCTGCTTTAGCGATGTTACTCTTACTGCACCTTCTTTTTCTTCTTTCAGCTGCTCCCGTTAGGGGTTGCCACAGTGGATCATCTTTTTCCATATTACTCTCACTGCACCAAACAGAGCAGAAGATCAGAAAGAGAATTATCGGTATACAGCATCAAGCACACACTGCCTCATCTATGCTGCCTATTTGAACTACTCTCACACGGCAAATGCTTCAAAACCTTTCCTGTACGGACCTCGCGGTTCAGAAACAGTTTCATCCCCAGAACTATAAACACACTCAATCAGTCCATCAAGTGCTCCTTGTAGAACTGTTTGTACTTATTTGTACAATCACTTCACTGTAAACTTGAGATACAGTTATAATGTTGCACAACCTGGGCCACTTTTTTAAGTGCGTATTTACATATGATGACGATATTTTTAAGATGAAATGCAGCGAAATATGTTTATTATATTATACAGATAAAACTTTAACTTAATTTAAATAATCTATATTGTTAATAATTAAACATTTGAGAACACGTTGCTGCGCTAGCAAGAATGTGGTGCTCTGTTCACGGATTGTTCCTGCCTCACACTGTATGCTTGCTGGGATTGGTGTGATACTGGAAGGATAGAATAATTAAACATGTACTACGAAGATATTTCAATTTTCCTTAAAAGTTTTGAAGAATTGGCGTTCTAAGCTTACAGATGGCTTAACGTCTATTACAGAGCTGATTATGTGGTGATTGGGTATTTGGAGAAAGAAAAGTAAGGACAGGAACTGGGTGTTAGTACGTAGAGACAGTACTGCTGCAATAAATTATTTCATCGAAGGTCGTGCACAATCACTGCGCCACCATGTTCCCATGTTTAGCATGCTTTAACTCCTATCATCATGAAAATGATATCACATATACTTCTCAGTATTTTAATTATTCAGAAAGCTGTAATATTACGAATGTAATGGATTCTGTGTCCTGTCGGAGGAAGAGAAAGCCCGAAGCACGTAGTGATTCACACACATAGAGCACATAGAAGATCAAATACAAAACACAGCATTTAACGTGCTACTTTAGTTACGATGGGATTTGAGAAACTAGTAAATTAAACAGTTTTAAGATGAAGTTTATGATGTTCTACTTTAATGACAAAATAGACTACGTGATTAAAGTGGAAATTTTGAGATTAAAGTTGACATTTCGTGCTTTTTTCCCACTGTGTGCCTACAATTTTTCTCTGTACCCTAATAAGCTTTCAGATGACACTCAGACAATGGGCTACGACTCGCCTTTTCACAGCGACTTTGATTTGTGACAACTTCTTTTTTATTTCGGGCACTGTGCGACTTTGTGAACTTGAGCTTTCGAGTTTCTCTGACACTCTATGTCACTTTATATCACTGTTTAAACCAACAAATAGTAAGTTTTTCCTTGCCTCCACTTGGTATTCGCTGAACGTCTTCTATTTCCCCCGTGCTTTTGCCATTGCCTTTTCACAGATTGCTGAGCTTAAGGGCTATTTATATTGATTTGCACAGTCAAAGAGGTGTAATTCTGGGAGGAGATGTGGTGGGACAGCAGGCCATGCACGTACATTACTTTTCACGCTGACCGAGATTTATGTAGCGGAAGAACGTGGAAGTTGACGAACACACAGATTTATGCAACTGGATTTTTTTGTACGTAAGCACATTTCCGCTTTTGTGCTTATGCCGTGTTATAGTGTGAATTCACTTGCATGGACAAAGGCTGGCATATGTCTAGGGGATGAAGAGAAAAAGATCAATGCTATTTCTATTTTACCTCTTATACCCCATTAGTGACAACATAACAATGCACTCCATATCTGTATCACTTGGCAATAATATGAACTCTATGTCAAAGCTATCGTATATACAATGTACTTCCTTAACCGAAGACTACAAAATGTCAACAAAAATTCAGAAGAAACATTTCCATGAAAAAATAGTGAACTTTGTGGGCTGGAATGTCAAGGGTCTCAATAATGGATTAAAGAGGAAGAAAATACTCTCACACTTAACAAATCTAAATGCCAAGATAGTATTTTTACAGCAGACTCTCTTATTAAGCAAGGACCAGTTTTGGTTGCAAAGAGAGTGGTCTGGCCAAATGTTTCACTCTAGCTATACAAAGAATACTAGGGGTGTGGGAATCTTAATACACAGAATTATCTCATTTGTAGCATTTGATGCAATATCTGATTCTGAAGGGCAATATGTTATGGTGACAGGAAATTTATCTAATACTAAAATGATTTTTGATTAATATCTAAGCACCTAATGCGGATGATAGAGCTTTCTTCCAAAATGTATTTACATCTATCCCTAATGTCAACACTCACAAAATTATAATAGCCATAGACTTTAATTGTGTTTTCAGTCCAGACCTAGATAGATCCTCAATGGCAATAACATCTAATACTGCAAAGATAATTACACAGTTTGTATTGGATCATAACTTACCTTACCCATGGAGGTTCTCAAATCTAAACCTAACAGCATACTATTTCTTCTCACCTGTACTTACTTCCTTATAGACAATAATTTTTTGACTACTATCAAATCTTGTAAGTACGACGCTATCATTATCTCTGACCATAAACAGACATTACAACACCTATTTCTTTCCCCCTTATGTCCTTTCAAAATGGTCCCCATAAGGCAATTACCAGACTCATATTCATGACAGCAGCATTTGATTCGCACAGCAAGCAAAAAAGTCACTGTATTCTGTACTCATGACAATAATAAACCTATAAATTCCATAACCAAAATGGCAGCGCAACCAGCTGACAGTGAAAGATTAACAATAAAATCCTTTGAAATTTCCCTCCATGGTCTAGCTGGGGTGGAATGGGCTGTAAAAGACAGGAAGAACATTCAGCTGCTGTTTTTGGACCTGTTGCAAACGTTGCTCAACTATACATAACATTTGGCATTTTTAATTTAATGTGCCACCAACAATTTTGATTAATTTTGTTAAAAAGTTTTAAGAGCACCTGGGTGCCCATCTAACAATGAACTGTGCACCTGCATAAGTTCCTTAGAACAAGCTTTATCACGTGAAAATTCTGAAGATGGAGTTAACTCCTGTACAGGTTGACACCTTCTTAAATTATTTATTTCCTTTCAGAAAGGGTTTTAGTGTCACAATTCTATCAGGCAAAGCAAAAAGCTCTTGTTCCTTACTGCATTCTGGATCATCAAACTCCAGAGACAGTGTATCAGTATTTAATTCCTTTCCCCAGCAAGGTATAAAGTAAAAAATGTATTGGCTGAAAACTAAAGACCAGTGTGCCTATTGGGCATTCAGTCTCTTTAAGTGTGTTTGGTTTATATGGTCAGTAAGTATGCCAAAATGGGACTCCATATCTTTCAGCAAGTATTGTCAGTCTTCAAGGGCTAATCTGGTGGCCGAAACATTTTGATTCTCTGCACGACAATTCTGATATGTTGGCATTCATTATTTAGAAAAGAAAGCACACAAGAGCAAGTTTGTCTTTCCTGGCAATGGAAGCATCAATGTCCAATTCAAATGGGTATGTACAGTTGGAATGAGGCAAAATTGGAGTTAAAACAAATAATTTGGTCAGCCTTGAAAATGCTTCCTGAGCTTCATATGTTCAAAATATTTTTTTTACGTTTTATTTATGAATTATTCATCAATCTGCAATAATAACTTGCAAAGCTCTTCACTTGTTTTAATAAGGTAGGAGGCTTCCATTTTAGAATAGTCTTCACCTTATCATTATCCATTCATACCCAAATGAGTAATTTCATATCCTACACTTATACAGTATAATGGAGGAGTTGTGACATATGTGCCTAATTTCTAAATAAGTATCTAATTTCATGATCCACCAGATGAAATAAAACATCACAGCCATGCTCTATGTGAGTAGCTGTATCTGGAGAGAAGATGGGTATATTTTCAATACTTGATTTGATTTTGATTATATATGCAAGAGCAAAAATTCCCAATATGTTGCAAAAAATCCATCCATCCATTATCCAACCTGCTATATCCTAAATGCATGGTTACAGGGGTCTGCTGGAGCCAATCCCAGGCAACACAGGGCGCAAGGCAGGAAACAAACCCCAGGCAGGGCGCACACACACACACACACTCACCCACACACCAAACACACACTAGGGACAATTTAGAATAGCCAATGCACCTAACCTGCATGTCTTTGGACTGTGGGAGGAAACCAGAGCACCCGGAGGAAACCCATGCAGACAAGGGGAGAACCCGGGAAGCGAACCCGGATCTCTTAACTGTGAGGCAGCAGTGCAAAAAAACATTAAACTCACAATTAAAATAGTGACTGGTAAGTTTGCCAAGCCATATGGCAGGACCAGGATGTTGAAGTGCTCCATTAAGATATTACAGGCAGTCTTTAATTGTATGCACTATGAAGATCTGTGCTTTTGAAAACAGTGGATCATTTAACTGAGTTAAATTAATGGATTGTTTTATCCAAATTTTGTTCATCTTATAATCAATGCAAGGACATAGTGAGGTGCCCTGTTTCTGAAAAAATCCATTTGAACTGGGCTATTGAATTAGCTAATAAAACCATTTGCCAGATTTTCTGTAATAAATGAAGATGAGGGTTTAGCCAAAATACAGTTCCTACAGGTTGATGCACAACTTGCAAACAATTGAAACTCTCTGAAATCCAAAACGCTATAAACTCCTTAAAAGTGGTAAATCTGCAAGTCCCGATGGTTATCCAGTAGAATTTTGTATAATAGGCTGTCAATACACAATCAGTAACCTTGTGTCACCTCCACTGCTACCTGCACATATACTTCTGCCAGTGTCTCTATTTATTCCTAGGATTCTGTTTTTTATTTATGTACTTATTTATATTCATTTATTTATTATGTGTGTGTGTGTGTTCTTTTTTGTCTATGTTCACTGTCTTCCGGGGCACATGCAGGCAAGCATTTCTTTGTGCATGCTACTTGTACTTGTACACATGACAATAAAGAATTGAATTGAATTGAATTAAATTAATACAGTTATTAAGAATCCTGGTCAAAGTATTATCTATGACAGTGAAAGTACTCACTTTAATATTATAACAGGATAAAAGTGGATTTGCCAATGGTAGACATTTATTGTCAAACCTTCAACAATTCTTTGATGTAGTTTATCTAGTAACCCTACAGTATCCAAACTTCCAGAGGTTCTACAATTTCTGAAAGCTGAAAGGCTTTTGAAAGATTGAAGTGTAGATATTTCTTTTCTGCACTACATGCATTTTGGATTTTATTGAAAGTATGTGCTTGGATCACATTACTATAGCCTAGACCAGACACCCTTAGAAGTAACAAAATTCGGTAACTGTTATCATTGAATAGAATATAGTGTCAAACTAGGAGCTGTTTTGAGTCCTATAGGGTGATGAATGCCTTAGGTAAAATAGAAAAGGGGCATCTCAATTAATTGCTCAGATCTGCAAACAATGTCAAGCAGTGGCCTCACCTGATGTTGTTTTAATAATTTCCCCAAGCTAACATCATTTTGTGGTAAACTATTTGCTTATGTATCATATGATTTTGTGGTTAAATTGCTCATAATTTTTTTTTACCTTATTTTGAGTAAAACCAGACGTAATAAGATTATGTAACAAGGACCCCTGTACACATTGCTTGTGCATTGACTTATTTTATTTAAATAGGTGAATGCTAATCCATCCTCCATTACCCATTGAAAATGATATGTCTTATCAATACATCTGTGCATTTTTAGGTCTTCCTAATCCTTCCTTAAGATGGTGTGCAGAGCTCTTTTCTGTGGATAAAATAACACAGAAAGAGGGGTAAGAGAGATACAGAAGGTACACTGTTATACAGTTTTTACCAGTAACATGCTAGTTTACCACTAAGAACCTCCTGGTTGCTTTCCTAGCTGCAAAGAGAGTTAATATTGTGAAACTTCTGCTGTTTTGCATTTAATCTGTTGTATTGCATAATACCAAATATCTTATGAAACCTAGATAAATATTTTTTCATTTCTTCGAAAAATTCACTGCACCAGTTGTCTCATTGAAGACACCCAGTTTTCTGACAGGAAAAAAAACTTTCAAAACATAATGCTGGTTTTTCTCCAAAAAGTTGAATGCCTATTCAGTTAATTTATAATCAAGCTTTCATTGCTGGAGAACATGCTATAGTACTCAATAGCATATTTTGCATTTAATTAGGCAATTCTGAAAGTTCTAGTAGTATTTTCCACTTTTCAATGACCTTGTACCTCAGCTATTGCAACTGTTCAATGAAACTTTCATAAAAGAGAAGCACGCATAGTACAAATTCTCTGCTTTTCTTTAAAAGAAGAGGCAGTAAATGATCCTTATTGAATGTGGAGGTGGTATTGTGCAGTAAGGCAAGGGTGGGGTGGAAGTAGACAACTCAGCTGACGTCATTAGGAAGCACTCTGCTTGCTGTGTTTAGGAGCAGCATCTGTGTGGCCAAGGTAGGAGTTACATCCGACTGATAAGGGACTTCTTCTGTGGCCCAGTTATTGTGGGTTCACGGCTGACCACTGGCAGTTACATAGTGAAAATCTGCATGCTAAGATGGTTCTAGTCCATGGCAATACATTGAATTATATACATAGTGTTAAGGCACTCAGGGCTTAAAGTATCCTCGGCTGGGATGCCCCTTCAACACTGGATCCGGGGGAGCAGCCATGGGATGCACTCTACGTCCCCCGGAACACTTGGTGGCAGCCCTCCTGGGTTACATCGGGGCCACAGGTGTGGGACTTCAGGGCTCAGACCTGTTGGGCTCCATGGCCATCACCCAGAGGAGCTGCATGGCTTAACAAGCCTCTGTGGGCTGGAATGCAGCCACACCCGGAAGTGCAGCCTAATTAGGCAAATTACCACCTGGAGGACTTCCGAGAGGACTACAAAAAGAGCCTGCAGCCGCTACTCATGAGCCAGAATCGGGAGGAAGAGGACGAGGTCGCCTGGAAGGAGTGTGGTCTGTGACTTAAGTGCTTCGGGACTGTGTTGTGGCTGGAGAATTCACGGGGAAGACGTGCCCTCCAGCTGAAGAAGAAAAATAAAAGTTTTGTGTTCCTTTTACACGTGCCTCTGGGTCAGTCTGTGTTGGCTCTGGTGCAATATAGTGCCTTTATATTACAACTCTTATTAAGTTATTTCAGTGTAATATGTTTCATTAGTTAAATTTATTCACTTTATAATTTTAAGTAGTGTTATCAGGTATCATTTTAGTTTTTATATGCTTAGTTTGTAAGATACAGTTCATTTGATCTTTCATCACAGCTCATTTCCACCAGGCCCCATTTAAATTTGGTAACTCTCCCCAGAAGTTTCTGTATTGTGTTTATATCCTTGTGATACAAGGATTAAATATAAACAATATCTCTCTCTCTCTCTCTCTCTCTCTCTCTCTCTCTCTCTCTCTCTCTCTCTATATATATATATATATATATATATATATACGAGGTGCGGCAGAAAAGTAATGAGACTGGCAACACTGCAAGCAATCTGGCAACGCTGCGCTGTTGTCCTTAATAGAGCACGTGTATCAGTATCCTCCCATAGCTCAGTGCGAGTTTCAACTCCTTCCATTAACTACGTGATTTTTGTGACTGCTATTAGCGAAGTTGTGTTTTTGGTTGTGCGTCACGCAAAACGGAACAGCGGAATTTGGAGCAACGTTGTGCCATTAAACGGCAAGTGTGACGTTTGAAAAGTTAAAACAGGCTTATGGGGAACATTCTTTACCCCGAGCTCAAGTTTTTCGCTGGCACAAATCATTTTTGGAAGGCAGAAAACACGTTGAAGATGAACACCGTTCAGGGAGGACTTCAACTTCGAAAACCAATGAAAACATCGAACGTGTGAACACTCTTGTGAGATCAGACCGTCGTTTAACATTAAGAATGTTGAGTGAACAATTAAATTTGAACAGATTTACCATTCATCAAATTTTGACTGAACATTTGCACATGCGAAAGGTCTGCCCTCTCTCTCCATAACAGAATTTTTGACCTCAAAAGGCATTCCTGTGGTTCCCCATCCCCCTTATTCACCTGACCTCAGTCCGTGTGACTTATTTCCTTTTTACTAAACTGAAAAATGTCCTCAAAGGACGTCATTTCGGGACTTTAGAAAAGATCCAAAAGAGTGTAACGGACATGCTGAAGACCATACCGGTTGAAGACTTCCAGCGCTGCTAGCAACAGTGGGAACAACGTCTCCATCGGTGTGTAGCTGCCCAAGGGAACTGCTTTGAATGGGATAACATTGATGTTTGAAAAAAATAAAAACTTTGGTAAATAAAAAATCAGTCTCATTACTTTTCTGCCACACCTCGTATATATACTAGGGGGATACCCCCTGCTCGCTTCGCTTACCAACTCCTCCTTTCTGCGCTATGCGCCAGCCACTTTGCATCTCTGCCACTCGTGTTGTGAAGAGGGGGGCTGAATGCACCCCAAGGAGACGTGGTCGCTCCTCCGAAACCCCCTCTTAAACTGTGATACAATTTTTTTTTTTTTACCTCCTCTTTGCACAATCAGCTGCTGGCTTGCTTCTCCTGCCGTGCCACGTGATCTACATCTCCCACAGTGCTTTGAACATTTCAAAACCTGTATAGCAAATGTCTTTGTTATCTACTCTTTGTCTTTTATTTCCGACCCTGGGCGTGGTTAAATGTCTTGGCTCAAAGTCTCGTCTCGTGGGATGTGAGTTCTTGATATTTTTTGTTTTTAATTTAAAAACGGAATAAGAATTTGAAAATCTAACAACATCACATTAAATTTTGATAAATTCTGAAAAGAATGATGCCAAACATATATATGTAGGTTTTAAAATATGCCCAATTTAAAGCGTGACAAAAAAGTGACATAAAAACGTCACATAAAATCGTTGCACAAAATCGTTGCACTTTTACACTTAGGATTTTATATATATAGAGTAGATATAGTAAGGTTTCTAAACTCTTTTGGGACTCCCCCCAACAGGATGACACGACGAAGAGAGTCCCAAAGCATGATAGCTGCGTCTATGGAAGATAGCTTCTCCATTGCTGGGGCAACCACAGGCTCCCAGCACTGCAGTGGCTCACTGCAAAAGCAAATCTCATCTGAAGTCGCGCTACAACCACTTGTCGTCGGTGGGTGATGCAAGGTACATTATAAATGCAGGATACTGTATTACTTGGCCACGACCCTGCCTGATTGCTGTTCCTGTGTATAAGGGAGTGGTAGATCCCGCTACTATAAATAATCATGCTGTTCCTGTTTCAAGCTGAATAAAGCTGGTTTTGCTAAAGTACTGAGACTCAGCCTCGTGTTTTGGGGTGCATGACAGGGACTCACACGTCAAAATATATAAGTAAAATCCTGTTATAATAAAACTCATGGGATCATAAAAATATTTCTTTACAACAGAAATTTTGTTATAATGAATATGGGGAAAATACGTACAGTACTGTGACGATGGCTGCCAGCGATTCACCATATCTAATGGCAGCAGTGCAAGGACAGCTCCATAGCTGCTCTGCTGCGTCTGTTCAGAAGAAAACCAAGGGCAAAGCAATTCGTTGACCTCGGCAGTATCAGGGCTTATTGCACAATGTTTAACATTTAACGCCGGGCTTTGATCTGCTTTTCCTCACACTCTCCTGCTCTGTCTTCTCCAGACAGCGTCTCCCACAGCGGAGATTCTGAGCCCCTGGTGTTCTTCTAATCTGAAGATGGGAGCTAAAACAGAATGATTTCCCGTGCCAGGTCTCCTAACAGCATCTGTTCTTAACGAATTCTTGAGGCTGTACCTACCTTCTCTATGCAGTAGTGAAGTATCCATATTTTCCTTGTAAGCCTGGACTCATTTTCTGGTCTCTTGTGTAACTCTGTGACCCAAGCTTGACAATACCTGTATAAAAAAAGTGCTTCTTAAACTTCAAATAATATTTTATTTGACAATGAGACATTGAGTGTAACTTTTGTAATAGAAATATAGGCATGAAAATACAGAATGTAAATGAGGTGTTAGATGTAACTTTTTTTATTAGAAATACAGGTATGAACAGAGAATGAAAATGAGAGGCTAGATTTATTTTTTAATAGAAATATAGGTATGCAAACAGAAAGAAATCAATATCTCTCTATTATAAATAAAATCTTGGGGAGGCAGACTAGGAAGATGAGACGTAATCTTCTCAGAAGACAATTTGATGTCCCGCGAGAGACACTTTAACTTGCTCCCTGCTCTTTAAGCAATGACAAGCGTCAGGCAGCAGATGATCCGACCACTTCTCCTTGCGTGCATCCAGCCACCCTAACCCCACCCCCCTTCACAATGCGAGCAGCAGAGACACGAAGTGGCAAAAAGGACAGTGGCTGTACAGGCTTTAAAATGATTGACGGGCAGCGCGACAGCAGCTGCCCCCCCTTCACAACACGTGTTATATGTCCTGCGAGAAAAAGATTTAACCATGCCCTGGGCGGGAAATAAAGGACAAGTATTGTTTTTACAACATCACGCGAGACAAGGCAGTGAGCCATCATTTAAAACAAGTCCACGGACATCTAACCTAGCAGTTGTTGAATTGCTTTTGGAAGACACACATCATGTGCTCCCAGCTCTTAAAACAATGACATGTGCCAAGCAGAACAGGCAGCTTGACAGCAGCAGAAAGACAGCAGATGATCCAATGGCATCTCCTTAGCGTGCGTTCAGAACCACAATGCGAGCAGCGTTATACGTCCTGCGAGAAAGAGATGTAACCACTCCTGGGGCCGGAAATAAAGGACAAGTATTGTTTTTACAAAAGTTTTTAAAGTAAAAGTGAAAATAATGCATATGTAACAATACCCATGAAAATAACAATCTCTTTAAATTGTATATCCGGTAAACCAAACATGGGGGTGGGCGAGTGAAGTGAGCAGGGGATGGAGCCCCCTAGTTTTTTTAAAATATAGAGATACATATATGAACACAGAATGAAAATGAGACGTTAGACGAAGATGAAGGCGTGATTCCAAAATTCTTTCACCACGTCATTTTTCTTCATTCAATCAACTTTTTCCAGGATTGTTAACTTTTCTTTCAGCATAAACTTAAGCAGTTTCTCGCTTTTTTTTAATCATTGCAAAGAAGACTTTAAGAAACGCTATGAAACTTGGAATAGTACAGTATTCCCACACAACACAACTACCCACGCTGACACTCACTGGAGCACTGTCTCAGAATTTGGCTATGTGTATGATGTTACGCCACATGCTCGCGTGCCCCTAGACTGCCCGAGACCGGAAATTTCACATCAGATTGTCTTCCTTTCTTTAAGAGAACCTATTGCAGGGTTCCTGAGACTTGGCACAGAAAGTGTAGGAGCGGTATTGTATTTTTTCCATCACATTATTATTATATAAAAAATGTTTGTTATACTGAGATTTATATTTTGTTAAATTGAGATTCGTTTAACATGATGTTCAATGAACGTTTGTTCAGGCCTACAAAAAGTATTTATTATTCTGGAAATTTTGTTACTTCAGTATTTACAATAACGGGCTACAGAGATAAGATGTCCATCCATCAGTGTTTGTGCCCTTGTTTGGGTATAGTGTTATCTGACGTCCACAAGGAGGACGATGTCGGATGAACCAAGGCAAGTGGCTAAAGTAAGACATTACACCGTGCAGCACACAACCATGTGTCTGGAATGCACAACAGTCCTGCAATAACTGCAGAGAAAAGCAACAAGAAACAGAAGGATGTAAGGCATATCTGGTGAACAGAGGTTCATAAATGCATGATGTGATCGAAACAGGCAGAATTATATGCTATGCTATTAGAAAAACAATCTAGACAAGAACAGACCATTCAGCCCAACAAAGGTCACCAGTTCTATTCACTTAATTCTTCCAAAATGACATCAAGTCTAGTTTTGAAAGTCTCTAAAGTCCTATTGTCTACCACACTACTTGATAACTTATTCAATGTGTCTATGGTTCTCTGTACATCATTACGCCTATTTTAATAAACAGCTATTTTGCTTTGCCATCATATTCTATTGTATGATGCCCCACAGCTCACCATATAGTCTAGCATCTTACTTGCCTTTGGATTATTTCTGTACTCTGTGCAGTGGTGGACCATAATGAGTCAACTACTGCCACTCGGACATTTTTGTGTATGTTTTAGCTCTGTATCTCCTGTTTTATAATTACATCTAACATTTTGCTGTCGTACTTGCACAAGTTTATATTTGTTTACATTAAACTTAATTTGTCGCCTATTTACTCAATTACTTATTATTTTCTAGTGACCTCTAGGCTATCTGCACCTAATTTACTGCTGTTTTCAGATTTAACTGACTCATTATTATGCTTTTATTTTAATCAGTTATATCATGTAATTTGAAATAAACCTAGTCAAAATATTCCAAGTAAATTCATCTTTAGAGTTTTCATTTTCTAGGACTTTATCCTTATTTTTTAATCCTCTGTTTTATATGGAATCTTGGTCACTCGTTCTATGACCTCTTGACTGCATGCTTTTTGCTTTCATTGAAACTATCAACTCTCAAACAGACTTGTAACTGGTGGTAGCTACAACTAACTAACATAGTAACTTATCATGCTTGGGTCCTTAAGACAAATTCATGATTAACCTGATTATTTTAATGGGTGTCTACCCCCTTATATTTCTGTCAATATCTTGCTCCTTAAAAATACTTAATCTGCTATGGTTTTGCTAAAATATTATGTCAGTTTTCATTCTCCTCCCATCTTGGTCATGCACCTACTGTAAGTATAGAAATGGCTAAATGTGTTTCTGAACTTAATATTTCATTCTTTACTTTAGGACCTTGGGAACTTCTGTTTTGAGGGAAAAAATCTGGATACTACCAAAATTAGTTCCCCATAATGGAGTGTAGCTCAGTTCAGTGCATCTTTAATAGGCAACATAGAGTGTGACATTGCTGCCTCAGTATCTCTGGGACGGACTTACACCCAATACTCAGGTCAGTCTCTCTACTGTGCATGATAGGTTAATTGGAGAATCTGCATATATCCTGATATGAAGTGAATGTGGCAGTGTGCTAGTGCTCTGTAAGGGCCTGGAATCATTTTCTACATGCCTGTTGCTTCCATGATAGAGTTTGGCTTTGAGTAACAGTGAAATGGGAAGAACTGGTCATTGAAAGGGATGGTTGATCTTTTTTAGTATAGCACCTTCTACTCTGAAATTTTCACAGAGTGTAATGTCTTCCAGTATAATCAATAAAAGATTAACAAAACAAAAGAAGCCTTCCAATATGAGAACATCACAATAATAAATTCATCTTTGGAGAAATGGGAAACAATGTGGTTGTCTCCCCTATAGTTATGACACTAAATAAAAGACTGAGAGAGTTTGTTTTCTTATAACTTAACAATGAAAAAGAAATTGTTATTTCATATCAGTTTGTGCAGATTGTTTCCCTTACGTCACTCTACCTCTTGAAGACGATTAGTACAGCAGTTATCAGAGCCTAGAAAATATGGAAAGTAGTCTCATGAACTAGGATTTAAGAGCTTTGATTACTGGCATTACTAGTAAAACTCTTTAGTTCAGTGAAGATAAAGGTTTTCTATAATATGTTTGAATGTATCATATAAAAACAAAATTCAATTCAGCTTTATTTTACAAGAATGCAAATAGCAATTCACAACTTTTTTTTGTTTGTTCACAGAGTTGCTTGCTTTGTAAAGACTTCCTATTGGAGCTAATTAAGAACTACTTAGCTTGTGAGCACAGCCCTACTCTGCACTGTGTTGCCAATTGACTATGTTTACTCCATCTGATGCTACATTGCAGATTATAGCAAATAAAATGGTGAATGTTTAATTTGGTGATACTAGAATTTAAGGTGTTGTGAATTCAAAATAGCTTTAATTGACAATTTTCAAAACTATGAAATTAACAAAAACAATGGCAGATACATTTTCAGAATGTGTGATTTAATGTGGGTGACTAAAAAGGTATTGTATAAAAGTTTTGTCATTTTATTCATAACATTAAACTACTGTATGCTGGCATTCACATTAACTCTTAGAGGCTCATGTTAAAAGTAATAAACTAAATCTTCTTCCTCTTCTTTATTCGGCTGCTCCCATTTAGAGCTGACCACATCGGATCATCCGTCTCCATCTGTCCCCGTCTTTTACATAATTTTTTGGCCAAACTGACTGCCTTCACGGCCTCCCTCACAACATCCCTAAATCTTATCTTTGGCCTTCTTCTTCTCCTCTTGCCAGGCAGTTCCATCCTCAATATTCATTTCCAGATGTATCCCTCTCACTTTGTCACCAAACTGTTGTACCTCTGCTGTCCGTCTAATATACTCATTCCTAATCATGTCTACCCTCGTTATAAAAATCGTAGCATCTTCAACTCTGCCATTTCCAGCTCTGCCTCATGTCTTTTCGTCATTGCCACTGTCTCCAAACCATACAACATAGCTGGTCACACTACCATTGTATAGACCTTCCCTTTCACTCTTGCACCTCTTAGATACTCTTGTCCACCTAGTTCACCCTGCCTGCACTCTTTTCTTCACATTTCTGCCACACTCTCTGTTGATTTGGACTGTTAAACCCATGTATTTAAATTTGCCAACCTTTACCACCTCTTCTCCTTGCAGTTGTACCCTTTCACCAACTTTTCTTTTCATTCATGCACATGTATTCTGTCTTACTCCTACTGGCTTTCATCCAGCTTCTCTCTAGTGTGTACCTCCACCTCTTCAGGTTCACCTCAAACTGCTGTCTACAGATCACGATGTCATCCGCGAATGTAATAATAAAATAAATACATGAAATGAAAAGCAGTGACACCTCCTACCCTTAGAAATCTCTCATGGTAAAAAGAATTTTTGAATTTTGTTTGAACTATTCCTTTCTTACAAAACACCTAAAAGCACAAGAGTACAATATCAAGAAATGTAATTACTAATGAGAGAGTTGATTATATATAAATGGGAAAGGAAACTGACAAGAATGCATTTTGGATTCATAAGGTATACATTCAGATAAAAAACAAATAAATATTTTAAACTAGAAACATGTAAAGGATCCAAAAACTATATTTTGTACTAAAGAAAATATTGATTTCTGTTCTAAAGTAACATTTTTGGGGTTAAGTGAAATAAGTAGAGACATCAAACAACATGTGCTATTGCTGTACTATTGACACTGTCACTATAATTTACAATGGTGGCCAGACAGCCAAGTGACATGGACAGTTCCCATTGTAATAAATAACTGAGGATTATCAAAATGTTCTAATAGATTGCCCATCTAATAAAATATTGCTCTGCAGAAACAAAATTCCTCACAATATCCTTAGAACACGTGTGCACAAATATCCAAGGGAGACCCTCACCTCCCCATACATCAGCTCCTAGTTTGATGTAATATATGCATAAAAAAGCAGTCAAAACTATGACGGGGAAAGCTTAATTAAAAACTTGTGTTGAATTTGAACAGCATCACCAGGACAAACAAAAAGCCACCAGAACAGACAGCACTGCCATTATTTATTTCCACTTCAAGCACTGTGCGGAATCATATGTTCATTTATGAACGTGTGTTGTTTGTTTGTTTGCCCATGCCATAAATTCTCATCTTTGATGATGAAATAAAGCTAGCATTAAAAAAATGAGGATGGGCTTTATGTGTGGACATACACACTACAAAAGTGTTGCAGTATGGGATATTGAAAATCAGGTCAACCTAGAATTTATCATCAGAGTGCAACATTCAGCTGATATCCATAATGGTCACTCACTGTAATAACGTTTGCCAATCACTTTTGTTATTCCTTTAATACAGTGGTTCTCATATTATGTGGCGGGCTCTCCTAGGGGGCCGCGAAGTAACAAAAAGAAGGGCGCGTAGATGTGAAAAAAAGAAAACAAGAATCGAAAATATGAAAAATACATCTATTGAAACCAAAACAAATTAAGTTAAACTACATTCTGATACTAGAACAATAAATATAGAGTTAGATAAATGTTGATAAAAGTTGAGTAGGTAAAATAAAATATGCATCTATGATATATCATTAATTATAAAAGAACAAATTGGTATTAGTGGGCTCCTTTCAAAAAATGTTAGGGGGGTGCGATTACAACTGTAAAATATGAAAACTCGGGTCGCAAATACGTAAAGGTTGAGAAACGCTGCCTTAACATTTGTTATTACAAAATAGCTTTGCAAATCCCAAGTCATTACTATGGCAATGCCTGCTCAAGGGAATAAGGAATTCTTTACAAAGGATTTTATTTATTTATTTATTTTGGTTATGTTCATTGCCAACTGCAAATTGTCACTGTGTGTGAATATGGTGTGTGTGTGTGAGGGAGAGTGATCTTTGTGATGGACTAGAGTCCTGTCCAAGGCTTTTCTCAGCTTTTTGTCCAATCCTACTGAGATAGCTTTTGGCCCCTGCAACTTTGCCATGAACTAAGAAGGTTCCAGAACCTACCTACTGAACCCAGACCATTGAAGACTACAGTCCCTGTACAGGCTTCAAATGTACATGAATGTTCTGCCATTGTACACATTTTATAACTTGTTTCCTATTGTTCAATGCAAGACATGGGTCATGAAGAAACTGATTGTATTATAGGGTCAATACTATATCCACTTCTTAATGTTTACTGTGTTGAAAAGTTTATTTAAAGTGTTAATTTAACTTTAATAAAAAATTCAAATGGCATTTTAAATATTTTCATGTTGCTCATTCTGTAAAGCACTTGTTTTTGTGTATTTGTTCTTTATAATTGTACCTTTTCCTTCAGTAAGTAATTTCATGAGTATTGTCTGTATCCACTTTATGTGCTAACTCTGACATTTCCTGGAAATACATTTGTGTTTGATTTTTTGATTTCAGGGAAGAGATTAGTAAATAAAGCAGTAGTGTATTAGACACAGGAAGACTGGGACCAAATCTTTAGAAATTTATATTGATTAGATAGTCTCATATTCCCAAATCCAATTTATCTGGATAGACAACTTACAGAAATGATCAGAAGTCATGTATAGCAATATCTTCACATTGGTAAATTTGTTTGAGTTCTTCCCCACAAACTGGACAAAATGAATTTTACGTGTTTCTATGCTACAATGACTGCCAGATTATTGTGACAATGATAGGCTGTTTCTAGATTGCTGGCAAGGGAAAGTTGGGTAATTGTGTAGCCATGCTTGTCTTGAAGGTAATGCAATTTACTTCTAATTTTTATTTTTTGCAAACCATAAAATCACATTTCATGTGTGTAGGCAGATAACAAAATAGTAATTACTTGTTGTGCTACTCATCCAAGAAGGGTTCAAATCTAAGTAATACTGTACATATAGATCTCGGCATTAATGTCTGCAGTGCACTATCTCTTGGCATTTACAGTATTTTGTAATGCATGTAGTAATAAAAAATATTACTGTAAATGTTTGTGTGACATCATCTGTTGGAGTGACAAATGCAATCCATATGCCTCTGTTATATGCCATTTGGTATGGAATATTAATGGTTTATGTTGAAACAAAAAAACGCAATGCATTTTATTACTACAAATATTTGTGATGCATGATCTGTTGGAATGACAGAGACAATGCCACTGGACAAACACACAGATATACAGTCACTTTCTATGCTTTCTATGCTATTTATGAGTGTAACCAGCCATAATGTTACTTTTTATTACAAATTCAGTTAACGTAAGAAAATATTACAAATTTATCCTTCCTTAGAATTTACTCAAACATTTCACAGTGATAGAGCAGAGCAGTTGCTATTTAAGTGCAAGAAACACATTAGCTATTAGATTTTGAAATAATGAGATCAAGCTTAATGAGTGAAGCAGCACATGAAGCCAATAGTCTCACTAGTCTCACTAGTCTCACGTACAATAGGGTGTGATAATGATATCTATGTTGTTAGAGATTTCTCATCACTTTCTGTGCACTTTAGTGATTCCTTCACGTTTTATCAACAATGATCACTAAAATTGATGGATGGCACAGTTAATTTCCATGTAGTCCCAAAAATAATCAACCAATTTGTGAAAAAATTAGCATATTTTCCTAACACCCTGGAAGGAGGTTTCACATATGCATACTGTCACACACGTGTGAGTAGGAGACAGCTAAAGGGCCTGAGTAAATATAATACTACATCAGACCAGGGGGTAGCAGAGTGTGCTGACTGTCCCTCTCAGTTTCTTGCAGACCATTCCTGGGAAATCTCGCCAGGTCCCGGCACCGCTGATGACGTCACTTCCGGCTCCGGCACAGATAACATAATTTCCTTCCCCAGCCCTTAAAACCACCATCTTATCTCCAAGTATTCAGTTCTGTTTTGAACTCAGTCTTGTGAACATCTCTGTTTAACAATTTCAAAACTTTTGCACCCATGATATAATATATGGGTGGCTGCCCCAAACCTTTATAATGTCTGGAGATTCATTCTTCTCACAATACATATTTTTCTCTAACTTCATTGGGAAAAGAGTTAATCATTGTTCCAAACCTTTAAGTTTTCTTAAGTACAACGTGCATGTTGTGAAAAAATACAGCCTTAATGTAAAAAAAAAGATGAGATAAATATTCACTTAACAGCTAGCTGGCCACCCTGACATGCGCTTCTGCTAAAATCATTGTCCTTTTTACTTTATTATTTAAATAATATTATTAATCAGCTGTTGTCACGGGTGGCACGGTGGCTCAGTGGTAGTGCTGCTGCCTTGCAGTTAGGAGACCCGGGTTCACTTCCTGGGTCCTCCCTGCGTGGAGTTTGCATGTTCTGCGTGGGTTTCCTCCCAAAGACATGTGGATTGGTGATTCTAAATTGGTTTGTGTGTGTCCTGCGGTGGGTTGGCTTCCTGCCCTGGGATTGGCTCCAGCAGACCCCTGTGTTTGGATACAGCGGGTTGGAAAATGGATGGATGTTGTCACTGTGCTGTTGCTCATATAAATAGTTAATGCATATGTATTTTACCATTCTCTGATGCCACTGTTTCTTCTTCTTCTTCTTAGCATTCACTTATATTTTAAAATAAATGTTCCACAAATACAATAGATGCGCCTAGTCGTGAGGACACAGCAACATGGCATAACTCATAAAGAGTTATTTTTACTCCATTCGCACCCCATTACCACTGCATGAGCCCTCCTGACTCCACTGAAATCCCCTACCTCTCCTCATGACAAATCCAGAAAAAGAGCTGGAGATTTTTACAAAGAAAAATGGTCTTTTTTGTCTGTCCAGGCATTGCAAAAAGAACACAAAGCGTGTATGGTGTATTTTGTAAATTATAGGCGAATCAAATGAAGTAATCAATGTTCTTCTCAAATCAATATTTGACCTAAATCATCAAAGTTTAAACATTTTATTTTCCTGTATTTTACAAGTTGATGCTGGTGGTGCAAGTTTCTCATCAACTGACTCTCATCATTGTTAAATAAGTTCTATTGATGATATATTGTAAATGATTAATTAAAGTTACACTCCCAGGTAAAACATTTCAATACTATATAAGCAAAAAAAAAAGATAATGATTAAGAATGATGGTGAAGAGTTCATCTGCTTATTGTCATGGGTGGCAATAATGGAAAAAAAATTCACAAAAGATGACTGCTTCTGTAAGACTGCTACTGATATACATGGTGAGGTGCATGTTAACTAATGCTAACAGGAATATAAAAGAAAACAGGTCACTGACAAAGCTGACCACACTGTACGGGGCACCCAGTCAGTACTGGGGCAGTAAACAATGTAAAGTTGGAACGCTCAATTCAAAATGTTATCTAAGTGAGATATTTTCTCATGACCCTAGAGAGCTGTCAAATCCTTACTTAACAAAGAGGGTACAAGTAACTCAGGATCATGTATTTCCAACATGTTGTAAAATGGAGAATGCTACAGGATTCTGTATGTCCACGTAGGGCAGGAGTTTTCTGAGCCTAATATCAGGGTGGACTTGTATACGGTGCATGGGCTCCACTACACATTAGAGTGGGTACATGTCCTGAGGGTTCACTGGCTCTTTCATAGTGAAATAGGGTATAAGGTATTTGTAACACCAGCAGCCAGTAGATGGTATTGTAAAATGATGCCCAGTAGTTCCAAAGGCTATATCTTACCCTAGAAGTTTCCCAAGGACATGCCCTGAAGGGATTCTGGCCTAGGCTTTAAAGTCCCTTCTGACCCATTGATTATGAAGTTTATAGTCAGAAAGATTGTAGGTGTATAACAGAGTCCAGAGTTAATGTAAGTGAAGTATGCAAGGTGAGTAAAAGGAGTACTTGGTGTGCTACTACTAGATGGGAAACCAAGTCAAGCACTGATTTAGGCAGGGGAGAAAATTGAGGTACACCAATTTAATTGTTTTCCTTTGATGTGTCCTTTGTATTAGTCCTTGAGTTTAGCAGTTCCTGTGTGCGTGTTTTATCCTTATAATAAAACCAATGTCCTTGTATTTCTTTGGCCTCCTTGATGTTATTACTTTTCAGGGACAAACCTGAGAGGACAATCAGCCATGCAAAACAGTCACAGAGCAGTGTGGGCAGAGTGAAAAAAATCATCAAATGTGACACATTTCAGTGTCACAGCTGTAGTAACGCAGTGACATAGTGCAAAGCCAAGTTAGGTTAGTAATATGTAAAGCAAAGCACCTTTGTGAAGGCACGGTGTGCTCTGTGAAGTTTCCATTTCCAGTTTATTTTGTCCGGACTGATTCAGTACAAAGTAAAATCACTGCTGCTGTAGTGGATATTTTAGATTGCTATGTCCGACATACACATTTGGAAGCCATGCATTGAATATGATTTTTGGAATTCTAACTCATCCTAGGAGATGAGCCAGACCTAATGCTCACAGTAGGTCTTTCACTGCAGTTACATCAGTTTTTTACTTGCTCCATCTAACCCTATGTCTGCAGGTGCTTTCAGTGGTTTTAAAAATGTGATACCTCAGCTGTGATTTAAAGAATGATGGGACATTTCTTACCTGTGGCTCTTAGGCTGTTAATAGTTAATAGCTTTATGGAGAATGCCATAAAGCAGTCTGAGTTTTTATTAAATGTTGGACTACTCCCAAATAATATTCTGCCAAAATAATATTCTGTGCTGGTGTTCCAAAGGAGGCTAGGCACATAATTATTAGTGAGCGGAAGATTATAAAAAGTAGAAACCTTGATGGACTTCACTTTTTTAATACCCAATGAAGTAAATTACATTTGTACTACCAGTTCTCAATTTTTTTTTGTAGCCATCTTCATTTTACATAACATCCAAAGTACTTTGAGCATCACTTTAATAACTTAGCACAGCTATTGCAGATTATGCAAATTTCCCCCTGGGGACAAATAACTATCTATCTATCTATCTATCTATCTATCTATCTATCTATCTATCTATCTATCTATCTATCTATCTATCTATCTATCTATCTATCTATCTATCTATCTATCTATCTATCTATCTATCTATCTATCTCTGGATGCTATATGCTTAACATTTTAATCAGAGACTCTTCATTTGTCAGGTATAGCTATAGTTAGGCTTACTAGAAAAGGAAGCTAATATTTTTCATGTAGCCAAGGCTCACTGCAGTGAGCCTAGCCAACTGAAAAATGTTACTTTCCTTTTGAGTCAACATGGCTAATTTCAAAATGTTTTGGGTCAATTGTAATGATAGAATTTTTCAGTTAGTCTGTAACATATACATTGCATCCTGTTGTTGCTTGCTCACCTTCACCTGCGACACTACTGCTACTACATGAGTGATTACCATGAAGCTCTATACCTTTTTTTAAAATAATGACAATTGGATTAATATAAATGGGTATTATTAAACTTTCCTCAAAATATAATTTAATTCAAACTTTGTATTATATATTTGCCATTACAGGGTATCCTGGGCAACTGATTTTCAGTTTGAGTAGTCCGTTTCACTATTTTAAATTCAATAATTGATCAGTTTTTTGTGAATACATGCCTTGTTTAAAATGAAGACTTTGTGTGTCAGCTGTACGGGACGCCCCTTCACTATATATTCAGGGGGAGCAGCCCAGGACAGTGCAAAACCTCCCCCTGGACGCTGGATGGCTGCAGCCCTGGATTGGAGCGGTGCCTCAGCCTCCCGCAGGGTGCCATATGGGATGGAGTTCTGCACAGCCCGGTTGGGTTCCACAGACGCCGCCAGGGGGTGCTGCAGCAGGAGCTGCTGGCCCCTTTTGGGCACTGATTTTGCCATACCTGGAAGTGCAGCTGGGTGTCATCAATCAAGCACCTGGAGCACTTCCGGGTACCCAATAAAAGGAGCCAGCGAGTCGGGTGGAGGAGGACAAGGTTGCTATGGAGGAGTGGTGGTAGAAGAAAGAGAGGAGCATGATTTGTTGGTGTGTTGTTTGGGACTGTGTTGTGCCTGATGGGATTATGGGGAAGACGTGCCCCACAGGTGAAGAAAAATAAACAGTTTATTTTTTACGTGCCTCCGTGTGATTCTGTGTTGGGTCGGGTGCATATATAGCTCCTTTCTTACAACAAGTAGATAGATAGATAGATAGATAGAACTTTATTTGTCCCCAGAGGAAAATTTGGCATTTTTACAAAAGCTCTTTAAATAAATAAATACACAAGTAGAAAGATGTACACATACACACACAATGTTCACTATAAATGCTGTACATGATATGCAAATTAAATATTAATATATATTATAATATTATGATATTTTAATTGTTCGCCTTGCTTTTCTAGTGGACAACCGCTATTTTCTTTTATTTTAAGCATATGTATGTAGACTGTCAGCAGAGATGTCAAATGCCCCTCTTTTCATAGACCAATTAGATATCTCATCAAAAGTGAATGATGTCAGGTTTCATTATGATTCAGTAACAGTTAATTGCTTCAAGGTTAAAATGGCAGATTTGAAGAAATTATATTGTCAATGGCAGAGTAAATTCTTGCTCTGCCAGCATTCAGTGACACATGGGTTTCAGAGACAATACTGGATACATAAAGTTATTATACAGCCTTTAATGCTCTCTATGTAAATCTGTTCTCATTTTAAGCAAATAAATGTAATTAGCCTCTGCTGCTCTGTTCCATTTTCCAAGTTAATGTGCTATACGGTCGTCAATAACCCTTCCGCTTAATAAATGCTGTTTTGTTTCTGAACAGCCATGGTTATTAAATACCAACAGTGCATCCAGAATTAATTAATATAGCAGTAAGCTAATTGTGGCCCATGGGCACAGTACAAAGCCTGCACTCTTTAGCTGGTCAGCAACCTCTGCCAACTTGTGGACTCCTAATTATTTGTCTTGCATGTAACACAGGAGGCTTGCTGTGGCCAGTTTCCTACCATTTAGATACACCAAGTTACAGAGATCTCCAGGAGTTTGATTTTATGTCAAATTGAAGGAAAAAAACATTGAATCATTTAAATGAATTTAGCTGGTAAAAAAAAAAAAATTAGCTGAAAGTGAGAGTGCCTGATTCTTGGGAGCTGTTGGGATAATTTCTTTCAAGTGAGCAGTTGTTTACCCTTCTTAAAGTGGACTACCCAGGCCTTTGAACCAGCAGTTTATTTAACTGCTATTGGGAACAAAGAATCCCTGAGGTCTGAACATTACTGAACAAGTGTTGATCTAAAATTGGATTAAAAATTGCCTAATGAGAAACTGTTCTGATAATTAGTAATTTTTTGAAATGTTCTCTGATAATTATGATCATACACCTCAGAGTAGCAGTGGGTTTGAAAAATGAGTGGGGTTAAACTAAATTACACAGCCTGTATTTGGACCTGTCTCTTTGTGTCTCCTGTTTTTTTATTTTTTTTCTTAGTTTGGGGGATGGATGTACGGGTGGCTAGTAAAATAATTAGCGTAATGGTACAATTAAGCACGTTCAACATAGCATGAATGGGATGTTCCTGTGATTCTGCTCTGTACTAGATTTAATTTCGAATGATAATTAGACACCCTGAACTGTCTGATGCTTTAGGTCCAGCAGGAAACAAGAGCCCTCAGACTGACTCATGGGAAGGCAATGAGTTTATCCCACTGTGCTGGCACAGCAGTTTCTTAGAGACTAAAAACATGAGCTGTGGCAAATTGGATCATCATACAAGTTTCAACTAGCCCATTGTGTACAACCAGTAAATTGGGAGCTGATATTTCTGCAATCTATTTATTAGCAGTGCCATGTGAGACCTACCCTCGTGGCTGGTTTGTGTAAATAGATTTTTGCCAGTTTATTTGAGGATACAGTAGCACTTTTCTTTTTGTATATATAAGCACAATAAAATTCCATTAAAGAAAATTGTAATAATTGCAAGATGAAAAACAGTGGAACTGACTTTAACTCATTAGAGCAAGATATTCTTTCAGCCCTTTATCTGTCAGAGCTGTGTTAAATTGAACTCTAACATTATTCTAAATGAATTGAGGCATGTTTGGTAGAACAAAGGGGCAGAGAACCAAACATGTTTTGTCAATTTCTGGATCATGTCTGGGTTAATTATATTTTAAATTGAGTGGTACTCTGGGCAGGCTGTAGCATAATGACACGGTGTGCCATTAAGTGCCAGAAAGGTGTGAAAAAAGAGGCAGAGACCAGTTAGCAGATACCTGAGGTACATGCTTAGACCTGTAACGTTGGATAAAATCTGATTAAATCTTGTGTGTTGTATTGAATAACTATCCAATATCTGTTAAGGTTAGTCAGCAGGAAAAGAAGTTGTCAATTGCTGTTGGATTTTCAGCTTTTCTGAAAGCTAAGGCTTGTGAAGGCTAGTTGCAGTTATTTTTTATCCTTCAGTTTTTTTTAAATACAAAATTCAGGATTTATGTTTTTTACCAGCAAAAAGGCTGTAACTCATTTTTTATCAACTCAGGTACTATTTAGGGTTCGTGGTAATTTCAAAGAACAGTTTATGTAAGTAAATAATAAGTAACTGCTGATGCAAAAAGGGGACTCTTAATTCTTTAGAATACACACACAACAAGGCACAAAATAAAAAAAAATAATCACCATTTCTTGCAAACACATTTGGGAAAGGTTGTTACTCTGTATGCTGCCAGGATATATTCTTTGACCATTTGGAAAAAAAAATCTATATGTTAAATGTGAATGAACATCAACATACATACAAATGTAAAGTCAGACGTTCATGCTTTGCAATCCTGAGTTTACTGAGATGGCTTCTACAAACTCCAGGATTCTCTTCAACTTAGGCAGTCAAGTCTATTCTTGGAGGAAATATAGCCAGGTCTGCAAAAGGTGAGTTATTTACAAAGAAAATATACTGTATAAGCAATAATGTTTAGATTTTTCAGACTTTAATGTTTTTTAATGATGGAAAGAATTAACGTTTTACGTTCATAAAATATCTAGCAGCTGTTCTTGCCAGTGACAGGACTATTGCAGATGGTGGTAATCAATTGTCAGACATGCCAACGTAGGCAGCACTTTTTGGATTTCTGGTGCACCAACACTGACACTGCCACTGCCAGTAACTGTTTTGTTTGTTCCCTGGAATAGCAGAAGAAAAATCTCCAGACGACTGCTGGGGTCACTTCTGAAAGCTAAATAAATCAGCTACTTCTTGTACCTCTGGTATTTAACCAACATAGCCACAGGAAACCACTCTTCATTCTTCGACCGTCTTCAGGGCAACATGGAACTCCATCCATCCATCCATTTTCTAACCCGCTGAATCCGAATACAGGGTCACGGGGGTCTGCTGGAGCCAATCCCAGCCAACACAGGGCACAAGGCAGGATCCAATCCTGGGCAGGGTGCCAACCCACCGCAGGACACACACAAACACATCCACACACCAAGCACACACTAGGGCCAATTGAGAATCGCCAATCCACCTAACCTGCAAGTCTTTGGATTGTGGGAGGAAACCGGAGCGCCCGGAGGAAACCCACGCAGACACGGGGAGAACATGCAAACACATGGAACTCTGCCCCTCTGAATTGTTTTTGTTTTGCTTTTTTGCGACCCTTGTCAAGATGACACTCTCTTCCTTGCATGAGTGGTTTATTTTAAATACTGGACATAACCATTAAGTGGGAAATCCTCCAGTACCCCTAGTCTTCTTATGTTGCCACAAATAACTGATATTGAGAGAAAAGAACATTTTATTGTTATACCAGAAGAGAGGTTCCAGACTTTTGTTTTCAAATGATGCAAGCCAGGTCCACAGTAAGTGTTTTATCTGAACCAACGATGACACTTTACACTGTATATTGGACTATGTGTGGTGTATTTTCTATATGCCATTAAACTAAAATATGAAGCTGTGCTGTTTTCAATGAATATTTTTTGATGATATGCTACTGCCTGCTGTATATTGTGAAGTCAAAAAAGAATTTCATTGAATAGAAAGTTCTGAAATGATCAAAAGAGTGGTGAAGATGATAGATTTGTGCTTCAGAATGCCGTTTATCTCTGTGAATAAAGTTAAAGTGTGTAAATGAAAATAAAATGACTAAACACAACAAATGAGTGTTTGGAAAAAAAACATACTATGGAAGAAATATTGATAAACTCTGAACTAATTAACACACACACATTTCAGCAAAGTCATCAAAACATTATGAGGTTCTAACGTATTCTTTTCACTGAAAATACAAGTAAATATACAGCCAGAATTACCTCAGATGGCTTTGTTTTGTGAACCATATTCTATTTGTCATCTAAATGTGTCCAGAACAAAGCATCATACAATTTGGAACTGAGGTGAAAAACAATTTTGGAGATACTTATTGTTAGGTGGATTATATTTTACAATGGGGTACAACACAAGGACAGAATGACTCCTCAGTCCATGCTGTGCAGGAGGGGATCCTAATAGTTGGCATTACATTAAATATTGACAAGTGTTTAGAAGTGACATCAGTTCACTTAATGGCATTAAGTCATGACACATGAAAACTGAAATAAATGCTGGACGTGCAAGTGCCATCAAGCAGGAGTGAAATAAGGTGATTTTTGAGAATGAAAAGCAAAAATGAAAACATTTCAGCCTCAAATAAGCTAATTGTTTTTATACTGGAGAGCTGAACAGGTACAAGCTTTCAACACTCCAGCGTAGAAGATGTCATCTTCACACTTCCTACCCACATATGACTCAGTATATAGTAGAATTCAAATTGTTCTTATATATTACTCCTTGCTGAGATCAGGCTCAGAATGCTTATACAGTTTTAGATACAGAAAAGCACATAACTATACAGTATTTATGCACATATCAATGAAGATAACAAAATATCAATTGCTATCTCATTCTATTGTTTAGGGGCAGAGCTGCTGTAGACACGGAACAAGTTGTGGAAACCTGCAACCTATGCATCACAATTACGATAAAAAAGCGGAAAATATTCACGTGGAAAATAAAACTTTAGTGTTTACATAGACATATAAAATATTATTTGATTTTCTCATTTACAAACGCTTTATTAAAAAGATCACATACCTCATTTGTGCCTGCTGAATGCTCAAGCACTAGACCTGGTTCCTATAAGAACTCAGAATTTAATAATGAGGCTGAAGTGATGCTCTTGAACTGTTACACATGAACCTTGAAAGATCTTTTGCATGGTATCAAAACTGTCACAGTTATAACTTTTGGTTCTATCATTTATTTTATGCTGATTTTTTACACTTTTGATTAATATTAGTTATTATTGGTTTTACAAAATGGTGACAACCATTACTCTGTGTCCACGTTTTGGATGTTTCTAAAAAGAAAACAAACCCAAATATTATGACAGTGCGGGGTTATTATATCGAGTTAGTTTGAAGACATTTTGCTTAGTTCTACAGACTTTGACTTCAGTTAGTGTTTTGGGTTTTTGTGTCTTGTCTCTCTTGTTTATTTTGATGTTCGGGCTCCTGCATCTTTCTAGACATCATCTCATTCTTCTTATTTCTTTAGATCCCCTAGTCTGCGATTTATCTTTCTTTGGTTGATATTACATGGCACTCACTCTTTATTTACATGTCCATAATACATGTGCTCTTATGAAGAAGAACTATGCCTGTGGAGACAATAATTTGATGAAAAATATGTTGACACTGCCATAGAAATCGAGTAGTACATACCTAAAAAACAGAGGAGTGCCAAAAATATTGATGGCATGCATTTGTAAGTCATAATATTGTGTAGGCATACACAGCCTGAAAAACCAAAGGCAAGACACTAATTTATTTTATAGTGCACATGTGGTTGATGACGGCTAATGATCGTCTTCTTCAATTGGAAAAAGTGGTCATACTAACAGTCCTGAAAAGTTATGTCCTCACTATGGGACCATTAGAGCAATTGTGACAAGAACAGAAAATTCAGACTAACAAGTGTGTCTGTCCTGTTCAGTCAAAGTTCTACAGAATAGCATGAAGTTGGATTCTGAAGGTTCCTAAAGTTTATTCCCTGTCACACTACTTGGTAATTTTTCTATGGTTCTTCACATGAAGGAAACTTTTCTAACATTTGTGCAAAATCTGCCCTTAACAGCTTTCCTATCATTTTCTTGTTGAGGAAATAATTTTAAAGTAAGAGCTGGATCCAATGTAGTCATTTTAAACACTTTGATCATGTAACCTCTCAATCTCCATTTGTTTAAACTGGAAAGGCTCCTCCTTCATTCTCTCCTTATAGCTCATACTTCTCAGTCCCAGAATCAACCAAGTGAATTGTCTCTGAACTTTCTCATTTCTGTAATATGGAGACAAAAACTGTACACAGTACTACAGGTGAAACCTTACTAGTAACATTATATAACACCAATAATGGCACGATAATGTGCAGTGAATGCACTTGACTTGAGCATTCCTAGTTTTCATCCTCTTTCTCTGTACATTTAGCATTCATTTGCTCAGAGGTTGATGCACTTGCTGCTTCCTCTTCTTTTCTCCACCCTAGCAGCCCGCTTCTTCTCTTCTTTCGTCGACATCTTTTCACATTAAAACTAATTAAGTCAGTGTTTATGTTGCAATTACTTAGTATGTTTTCTTTAATTTTTCATTTAAGCTGGCACTTAAGTCTTCAATCTGCCTCAAGAATGATTTAAGATATGAAGAGATATGGGAAGTGACGGCAAAGGTGGTAGGGATGAGAACACCGCCTGTATGCATGCACCGCACGGCCACCCTGCTGGCCGCTGCCAAGTGTTGATTCTACAATAAAATAAAATAAAGATAAAAAGAGGAATAACCTTGGAGGTCAATGATCACCCCGAAAAGCGGATAGTAGACGTCAGGTAGTATATGTGTACCAAATGTCAGGTCAATTGGTCAAATGGTTTGCGAGCTACAGGAGATTTAATATTCTGGACAGACAAACGAACAGCCACGGTAGCGTATTACATATAAAGATAAGCATAACTGCTCTTGACTTGTACCCTGCACACTGACACAGTCCACAATGACACAGATCCCTCTAGTGGGGTGTATTTCAAGCTTTAGACATTTCATTGTGTGTTCAAATCTAACATTACTAATACCTACATGTAACACTCACTTATGTTTAGTTTCATCTGCCCAAGTCTGTAGACTGTCCAGGTCTTGTGTAACAATTTGGGTAATTGTACATTATCTGCCCTTCCATCTAGTTTGTTATCATCTGCAAACTTAACCAACTTATTGATTATATCTAGATTGTTTATGTGTATCAACTTATTGATTATATCTAGATTGTTTATGTGTATTTAAAAAAGCAATGTTCCCAGCTAATTGAGCGATACTACTTTTTAAATCACCTAATTCTAAAAATGTTTCTCTCACAATAACTGTTTGCTTCCTGAGTTTGTACCTACCTACACACCATACCTTGCAATACTTAGCATCAGGGTGCACTACAGTGTCTGCAATATGTTAACACCACCTGAGCCAACAACTGAATAAAGTTAGGGTGAATTGCATATTTTAATATGCAACCAACATTTCTGATTTTCTTCAAAGAATAAACAAAACATTTGAATGCACAGTGTAGATCATAAAGAATATCTTCTCACTAACCTCCTGCACGATAACTTCTCACCAGAATGAATACACCCTGTTGTTTTTTATGTTCTCAATGCTTCTAGATCCATCATTTCATAATAAGAGCATTATAGATGTTAAGAAATGAGAGAGAGTGGGGGACAGAACGGTTCAAGAATCTTAACAAACTCTTAGCATGTTCTTTGCTGTTAGATGGTAGAAGTGAAGCAGTGGAAGTCAGTCATCATGTTCCAATTCTAAAGTAACTGCTGGCCAGAGATCATGCATAGAAGCTGACAACCGAATTGCTCCTCTACAGTCTCTAGTGTTGTCCTTAGCATTACCAAAGATCACCTGGGCTTATTGTTAGTCTTTTAAATACAATGTGAAAGAAATTTACCTAAATCTCTTTACCTGTGTACAATTTCCCATTAAAAACATAGCCTAAGAAAAAAATGCAGTAAGAAACACAATTGATTTGGCCCACATTAAACTTCATAATTATTCTGAAGAATTTACAAGATGCAAAGAACAACACAACTTTCAGATTAAGCTCAGAAAGGATTGTCAGCACAAAATGGTGATGTTCAGCTCCCACTGCATGAATACTCTGCATAAGGACTTCTGCTCAATTAATTCCCCTCTCTTATTTTGCTACAAACCTATACAGCCATGCTATCTGTTTTACACGCCGCAGAAGACGAAATGAAGTGTTGTGGTTGGTGTTTGATGCTCTGTACTAATAAGACTGCTAAGTTCCAATAATAAAAAAATCCATCAGTAGGACAGTTTACACCCATTTTCAAAATGTAGGTAGCTGTTAAGTGGTCTATTAAATGAATTGACTCAAGTGTATATTTGCTTGATTTCAAACTTGAGATATGTATGAAATCTCGACACAAACCTACTTCAAATATTTTAGGTAATTTAAGTTTTAAAAAGAGCTTTTCACATGTACATGCAGGTTACACTTAACACTTTTCTATTAATCTCACAAATGTTCCAGGGAGTTGGAATCAATTCTGGCAGCAGTGCTTCTTTGAAAGCAATCATTGTCTCATTGTAAAGCATGGGATGAAAAGACTACAACATTTTACATCTTTACTCCTTATGAAAAAGCATATTATAGAGCTGCCTTCACTGACTGTGGATACATTCATGGTATGGTCATCTGGGGACAGCTAAAGGTACAGTATATACATGTACTGTAATATCAGATAGGTAATGAGAGTGCCACCAAAATATTGAAAACATAAAACAAAACACGGACTTTCCTTGGTGTATACAGTATTTGTATGTGTGGGGAATATTTATCGTTGTTCAACTTGAAACAGTATAATAGTATAGTATAATAGTATAATAAGACTGACTTGACCAACATCATACTTTCTACAACCACCATATCTCTCAGAGCACAGGCTTGCTTTTCTCTTCTTAATGTCAAGAAATTAACCTATTGCCTACTGCCTTTTGCTATGTTTAAGCTAGAGCTGTTTAAATTTTTCTGTGTCCCTTTTATTCTTTTTTATTTGCTATTTATGATATTTTCTGTTAATATTGTTTGTAGTTATTATTTGTCTAATTATATATTTTCTGTTAATTTTTTTTTTTTTCATCTATTAAGTGGTAATCATGTTAAATTAAGTTCAGTATGTTTTGTGGTGGATGCCCCAAGAGGCGGAGCCACCCTTACCTCACTGCTAAGGAACCGCCTCCAGGTTATAAAGGCAGGCTGGGAAAGACAGCTGGTGGTTTGTTCGTATGTTCTGTGATGGAATTGTGAGTTGCATTTGAGGTTTGCCTTCTATTTATTTTCTTGATTTTCATGAGTTTTGCTCTTCTTCTGGATTTTGATTCATCTTTTGGAATTTGGTTGCTGTGGATTGGCTTTTAGGTAGAATGCTTTTGCCTTTTGCTTTTTGAATATTATGTGGTTTTCTCCTTTTAATGTTAATTAACACCCTCCCTCTTTTATAAAGATTCCTTTGGTTTCCCTTTTTTGCACAAACCAGGGGTTGACAGATATTTAGCCTCTGGTGGAGCATTTTAATTATTTTGAGATGTTGCTTATATTTTTAATCTTGAATCTGAAAGCACTTTGAGCTACATTATTTGTATGAAAATGTGCTATATAAATAAATGTTGTTGTTGTTTAGGAGCCAAAGCCCCATTTGGCCTGGTGTTAGCCTGGTGCTAGCCTGGTGTTGGCGTGGTGTTGGCCAAAGCCAGCTTGTATAGTAAGAACTCTGGCTGCTTTGGAGTTTTATCTTTTCTGGACAGACTGGCAAGAATTTTCACCTGTTTTGATGATCCACTTTTAAAGCTGTTATTTGTGTGTTGCTGAATCAAAACATCTATGCTAAAAGTTTAAGTACCCTCCAAATAGCAATATTTGAGCCAGAGTAAAATATGTAAAACATGAAAATATAACAGATTGCTGATCAAAGTTTTACATTTCTGGCAAATTAAACACATCAAAGTTGATCCTGTTTGATGCTATGATTTAAATAACCAGAAGCATTGATAAAAAAATGAAAACAATGAACACAAAAAAAAAAATCTAAAGAAGCAAAAGGGGACTTTCCTTACTTTCAGTGCATGGCCTGCTAGAAACATGATGGACCATTACACTGCTCCATAAGTGAATTTACATAAACATTTGTATACTTCAGTTTTTGGTCATTTTATTTTGAACATTATGATAGTGTGAATATACTTATGAACAAATATTACTAAAAGATTCATCCTGCTATGACTATTGCACTTCTTGGGTATCTTTATGTAAGTAAATGGTTTGGTAAAAATCATTGATTATTTAAACATTTTTGATTGTCTGTTTAAATCCTTGGAATTGAAGTTGCTAACTTCCCTTACATAATCCTACTGAGTACTTAAAAAGTATGTTAATAAAGTGAGGAAAGTTGATAGGAATAGAATTTGTTTCCCTGCACTATGCTGGAATGGACTGAAAACTTTGAATGGCTCCTGTGATTTGCTAGAAAAGACTGAGTTGCTAACTGTGTAAGAATGGATTCCACAACTGTTTGTGTTTACTGCAATAGTCTGTTTGGATGTAGTGGCCTTCTATGACATGTGGAAAGGAAAATGCAGTTTCATTATGGGTACATATTACATATCAGTGGCTACTTTCTGGACTGGGTGTGGCAGGGTGAGCTTGTCTGTCTTGCTGCAAGGATTGTTGGCTCCAGCTACACAAAAACAATCTAATTCACAAGATGATGAATGCCAAGTTGTCACATTCTTCTGAATATCTGAACGCTCCCCAAACTATCTGATTGAGCCCTGACCTGTGCAGGTAGCTTAGGTCTACCTTGTGATCAGACTTCCTCTCAGGCCACTACTATCTCATCTCACAAGATAAGTGTTTACCTGTGTGGCCAGCCTGAAGTGAAGTTAAATGTTTGGTTGCTATTTTACATAACACACTACATTAGGAGATTAGATCATGAACTGCCATTTAAATTCTATGCTCAAGTGCCCTCTGTGTGGAGATATTTCCTGAAGTTCAAAGATGCTTTCAGATAGACTTAACCTTATGTGTGTGTGTGTGTGTGTGTGTGTGTGTGTGTGTGCGGTGAGAATGGCTAGCAATGAACTAGCATCTTATTCAAGGATATTTCATGGCCTGAACCCAATCCTGTGGGTAATGATTTCTTTTCTCAGCTGTCCTTGTGTAACGTAGGCACGTAAATGTTCTTTGCTATGAAGTTTTTGTTTAGGTATTTAAATTTGTTCTCTTAGTAATAAGAAAAAAACATATTTTTCCTCTGTAAACCTGTTCTTCTAGCTTCTAGCCATGAATATCAGCCTACATATCACATGGATGAGTTTATTTATTTTTTTTGTTAAAGTTTTAGTATGACTCTTTCATTGTTCAGTAAACAGCATCTTGGAACATTATAATAGGATTTCCTTCATATAAACACTTTTTAGCAGTTGTCATATGCCTTGTAGTGATGAGCTGATTGATGTCTGTGAACTGTATATATTAAAAACCTGAATCTTACAAGTTTTCAAGCAAAGCATTTTCTGCTTCGCCTTCATCAAATGAAACAGCTATATAGGTGTGACTCACTGCAAACTTCTGGACCCCATAAGGGATTTAGAATTCAGGTTATCTAGAAATCAGACCCCTAATTGGATTCTACACTGAAAGTGAAAGTTAGCCTGAAAAGACGGCATTTCAAAATGCGTTAAGTAAACATGGACCTCCTAATAGCAATGCAATTCCTCTTTAACTGTGAAGTACTCAGTGAAGTAAATGTACTGGAGTCCTCTTTACATTCTGCAAGATTATTTTTTGCCTGAGGTTTTTTAGTAAATATATGTTTTTTGGAAACACTGAAGTCAGTATTCCACAGCTATATTCTTTATACGGAAGTGCTTATCTATAGTATATTGAGAAGTTTAATGTACACATTATTAATAATAGTAATTCATCATTCATTTTTATAAGGTTTATGTAACTTTAAAATAGATTTACTGATTTAATTGACTGGTTTGCAAATTGAAACGCTATTTCAGACTCACTTAATCTAGTATTAGAGCTGTATGGTGTAGGAACTGACTCTGGCCTGCTAACCGGCCTATAACACAAAACTTTTGCACACAAACCACCACTTACTTAAACAAGGACAATGAAGGGTTGCCAGTCAGCCTAATGTAAACATGTCTTATTTGTGGGAGAGCAAAAGAACTATGTGACAACATGCAAACTCAACAAAGATACTGAACAAATCCAGTGCTTTGGAGGCAGGAGGTAGCATTATTAACTGCTGGTCTTCCATGCTATCCTCTTATAAATTTATTGCATCTTGCTGAAATACAATGAAAATAAATTAACACCATTGAATTGTTAGTTAGAGCACAATATATATTGTAAAGTAGAAAATTGTTATCATCCTTTACTAGGGCCATAAGTCATGAGAAAGTACAAATAATTGTTTATCACTACAGAAAAGCTTATCAGGTGAACAGGGCCAAAGTATGTAAAGTGTACTGCTTATGGTAATGTAATGTATATTTTTCTAAAAAAATTCCAGATGCATTCTATAATGCTTTATGTAACAATTTGGTGACAGTTCACTGGTGATGGAATGACCAGATGTTTGTACCACCAAAGCTGATCAAAAGGCTCTCAAATGTAGCAGCGTTACTTCCTTCACACTTGACTCTTAGAGTAAAGATTTCACTAGGTAGTGTGCTGTGCTCTCTGCTTTAGTCCTTCTATGTAGCCAAACTCTGTTCTAGCTCCATTATAATACTGAATGATAACTCCACCATTTTAGGTCTGTTCAATGATGATGATGAGATAACAAACTGAGAAGAGATTTAGCTTCTGATACAGTAGTGCCAGGACAACAATAGTTGAATAAATGCCAAGAAAACCAAGAAATTGTTCAGAGATTTCATGATGAGGAAGGGCAGACTGCACTTCCATTTGCATTGAAAGGAATGCTGTAGAAAGAATAAGCAACTTTAAATTTATTTGATCCTCTGTTAATAATGACATAAATTACATGTGTGTTTACTGAGCCTTTTTAACAATAGTCGAGATATGTTATCATTAAAGTGGGTAGCATTATAGGTATTATTGGGCTGAAGCATTCTGTACATGTGATGTTGAAATGTTTTCAACATCCAGTAAAACCTGAATAGAAGGAGATGGTATTGTCAATGTCCATTGTGGGTGCCAAGTACATTTTTCTCCCCAGCAGATTCTAATAGGGAAATTTTTTTGTCATGTCAATTGTGTTATGTTCCAGGCAGGATTCCCCCTGGCCACAGTTCCAACTCTTATTTTATATCTGTGTTGTTCATTTTTAATTATTTTATTTTTGTTACTGTTAATTATTTGTATTATTGTTTGTTTTTGTCTCTAAGCCTTTTTTATGTGCCTTGTGTTTTGCGGGTGGTTCCCCAAGAGGCAGGGCTGTCTGGGCAATATAAAGGCAGAGAATTTCCCACCATTCCTAGCAGCTTATTCAAATGCACTTGAGAGTTGGTGAGTGTTAATTGTGATTCTGTCTGTGCTTGGTAGTTGTGATTTAATAGATTTTTTGACCTTTTTATGCCTTGATTTTGACCACTCAGTTGGAATTTATATTATTACAAAATTTTACAGAACTTTTTTTGTGACGATTAAATCATTTTTGCAAATATTCTGTGTTAGTCCTTGTTACTATCTTGGTTGAAGAGTTTCCCCTTCAAGTGGGCATTTTTAGAATATTTTGAGTAAGATAACAAAGAATAATTAAATGCTGTGTATTACCAAGTCATTCAAAGAGGTCAGCCATTCACAGCATCGGTTAGGCATCAACATGGGAGATTTGGTTCCATTGTTGAAAATCATTAAATTGTGCTAACTATGATCATGATTTGGCACTTTTAGACTTGAGCTAAAACTCACATTTCTAGCATTACTTTTATCTTCAGCTCAACTTCTGCCTTCTGAACCTGAGAGGGGTGAGACAGTCACTCTAGAACTTTAATTCCGATCTTATTCACAATGTCATGTGCAATGACTGGGTTTGGAATTAACAACATCCTTTATAAAGACAATAGCTGTTTCTGACTCTTTCTTTTGAGGGGTCTTTGATTTAATTCCAAAATTAGTAATCTCCCAGGACCAGAGTCACCTCGGTTTCCATTCTTGGGATCAAGAAAATTAACATGGTAGATCTGCTCCTTGGGGTGTTGGTTAGGTTCAGAGATGAGGTAGTTAATCAGTCACCTGTGGCCTTTCGTCTCATATGGACCGTGCTAGTGGGCCAATGACTTAGAAAGAATCTTTGGAATTAATATCATAGCTCACTTGTCCGAATTAAAGACACATAGAGCAGCCCCTTTATTATCTAACAAAAATTGTGCCCTTTGTGTATGTTCTATATGCTTCCCAACCAGGGTTTGCATCTTTGAAAAGCAGTCATGCAAAACTGTAATTTATTTTACTACACTACTAGCACATAGACTTATTTTGCTCACCTGGAAGAATCCTACTCCAATACTCTTAAGTCAGTGGGTAACCGATGTTCCATACTATTTGAAATAGGAAAAAAAAATCAAATTCTCACTTAGAGGATCTGTTCAAAACTTTTAAAAAATATGGCAGGATCTAATCAGTAGCAAGCACCAAGCACCTCTTGGAAGGCAAACAAAATAAGGGGAAAGAGCTGTCCCAGTCTCTCTTGTATTCTTCAAATACTTTATTAAGTAGCTACTTAAGTGTTTTGTTGAAGCTCTCAGCCAACCTGACTGTAATTGATATATAGATAGTAATCTGTTTGCCATAATACTGTTGCTGCATAATAAACTGGCTGGCAACAATGGTAGTGTTGCTGCTGGAATTGATAGTTGGTGTCCATTTATTTCTTCAGTAACTGTACAAGGATTAGAGAGAGGGTTTAGTGCAGCCTTAGCACAGTACCTGCAACCATGAGTTCACACACACTTCATTAGCTTGTCCAGCAGTGGACAGCCATGGGCAGTTGAGAGCAATGTGATGCAGTGACCTGGAGGCATAGAATGTTGATGTTCCTTACAATGTGCTCCTATCTCAGATTTCTTGGGCTCTGACTCCATTTTCATTAGTCAGGCTACTTGATGCTTTCTTTTCTCTTCTGGTTTCTCTACTTGAAGAGCGGTTCTGTGCCTTACAATTACCTCAAGAGGTCCTGACACATTTGTCCAGGAGTGGCATCTGGTGGGATGCACTAAGCACTCTGTTTCAATCACTTGTCAGCTCTGTTTCCATTGCTTCTCAGACACTGGACTTAGTTTTCCCCAAAGGTAAAGGCTTTACTGTGAATAGAACAGGTTGAATCTCCAGGCTCAGCACTTCTGTGGCTGACTACCTGGTGATATGCCCTAGCTTGCCAAGATTTGTTTAGCATGGAGGGTGTAATAGAAAGACTTAATATCATTGCAGAGGCACAATGAGATGTGTAACTGTGCTGGGCCCATAGCCTTCTCCTCCTTTGATGCTTCCCAGCCATTACGTCACCTCTTCGCCTCTGTTAAATCTGTGTGTTGATTGGTGACTTGTTTCTGTAGTTGCCATATTTGTTCTTCTGTACCTTGGATTACTTCTCCAATGTCAGATTGACCTGACTGCTGCCTCAACATGCCACCGTGAAATGTAAAAAGAAGAAATATTAGTCAACAAAATGAGTTTGGGCACCAACTGGTCATGCCATTTGATAACTGGTGAAAAAATGGAACGGAAAACAGCACATGAAGGTGCATAAACAACAAGAGCAAATCAAAGGTTCATTGAGAACACTCACGCTTCTTCAAAGACAGGTTCCAGACTGAATGCTGACTTTCTGAGCCTTCCATGTTTATATGTCAGCTGCCTGGAATGGGCAGGATTTATTGCCAGAAGAACACCTGGATTACAGATCCACCAGAGGTCTAGCTTTGGAATCATGGGTGAAAAAGAAGAGATGATCAGAGTGGGAATCCTGAAGACGTTCCCTTAGCACACTTGCATGACAATATACAGTATATATAATGATAAGTTCAGTATGTGATGTATTCATTGTTTTTTTGTTATTGATGTACGCCTGTAACAGATTAGTATAACAAACAAATTTATTGTATATTTTTAACGGTGTCTTTACATTTTTAAAAGTAACAAAGCTGTTCACCTGAGAAATTGAAAAGTAGAAAAATTTTACTGAAAATTGGGCTTACAGAAAATAATTTTAATTAAAATTCCAGTTTGTAAAAATTTTGAATAAATCAGCTTTTTTGAAAGCTGCAAAATGATAGATGAATTTGAACCCTTTCTTTCTTTCTTTCTTTCTTTCTTTCTTTCTTTCTTTCTTTCTAAAGGGTGATGTCCAGTCTGTGACTTTTCATATAACAGAGGGTGAAGCTTAAGCCTTGATGTGAAGTGTGATGCAGAGCACAGCATAGCTAAAGCTTGAAGATTGACTCAACGACAGTTAAAGTCTGATTGGTCGCTCTTTGAAGAAAGATACAGCTTCAAAAAGGCTGACACAAAACTTACAAAGAGGTAAAGAATGATGCTGGATTTCTGATCATTTCCTAAAATTGTCACTCTAGGACAGTGAGTGGCATCTGAGAAATATTTTTTTATTTATAAAAGTTATTTATAATAATGAGTTGTAACACAATGGTAACAGAATTTGTTTATACTGAGTCAATTGATCAAAGTTTATTTTATTTAGCACCCTTCATAGAGTACACCCTGAGAAGGTACTTTACAAAGCAAACAAGAAAACGTTTCAAAATACCTGTAGTAAAATTAAATAGAAAAACCTTAAATACAATGTAACATTACAAGAAACAAACTTAAGAACACAAGTTAAGATAAATTGAATAGTTAATTGTACAGTAAAAGGTTAGCATTATGAGATGACAGGATAGAGAAAATGTAATCAGGACAGTTGTTACAGAAGAACTATATTAGGGAATGCGGTTTTGGTTAAAGCTGATTGAAATGCAAAAAGGAATTGATGTGTAGTTGAAAGTTAAATGATCTCATTGATGGATCTTTACAAACGGACCTAGGCAGAGTTCTGGAGAGTAGAGCAAAAGCCACAAATGAGTTTAATTGCTTTGAGATGGCATTTCCTTATTCCTGTTTTGTACTTCTTACTGAATTGGTATTGGAATTGGAATTTGAGATCTGTGCAAGCCTTCATTTGAAAAGTGGGCAGAGATGGATAGGCTAATGAGTTAACTAAAGAAAAATGTAAGAATAATTTTCAATTCTGGGTTAAAACTCCTAAGCAAAGGTAAATCTACTAATAAGAAAACACAAACTATCTATATGTAGTCTTGATGCAGTGAGCATGCACTCAAATGGGGAAACAGTCTGTTTATTAGAAGATGTTTATTTCAGTTAACATTAAAATACTGAATAATAAAATAAACCTCACATAATATCAAAAGCATGCATTTCAAAAAAAGTCTAAACCTAGAACATAAGTTAGCTTTTTTCTATTAGAATCCATAACTTATCTATTTGTATAGTTACAAGCAGCTATATATGTTTTGATTTATGGACAAGTTTCAAAACAGTTCTCACTTTCTCATTGAGTCAAATGCAATGCAAGTGACCATCACATTTTATATCTTTTCACTGCTGCTCTTTTTTGTTGCTGTTTGCTTTCTAACTTGTAACTAAGGTGTAAATTAATTTATTTTAATAGCACATTAAAGAGGTGTGAACTGTGTGAAACTTCTTGCTGAATACTTTGTTTACCTCTTGCAGCGTAATAGACATTGGTTAAGGAGCAGTGTATGTAGATTAAACTGTACATTCAATGCCCAGATGAGGATACTGCGTATCAATTTGGATGTTCAGAGCTATGGTTTGCTCTGTGCTGGTGGTATAATACTTTTCAACTTCCTTCACTTCATTGCCAAAAAAGTACTATGACTAAACTGATTTTAAGTAATTATAGAATTGTTCATTGTTTTTCTATTAAAATGTGAATGAGGATGCTTGGGTCCAGGAATATGAAATGAGTGTTTTTTTATAATTATACATTATAATTAAATATAATTATATATAAAATTATAATAATGTATAACTTAGTCAGACCATATAAGAGGTTATCTGCTTTTTCACATTTGACAAAAATAAAAAATCTTTGGTAGTGATTATTAATTCATCCTGTTTATGATGCTTCAAATACATGACCATAACAATATCTCAGTGGTTTTATTTTTATATAGCACTCTTCACTGTGAGGGACTGTGATCTGTCCAGGGTTGGTTCCTGCTTTATACCATATGCTAGCTGGGATCGGCTCTAGTGCCCCCTGCGACCCTGGTCTGGATTAAGCAGGTTAGAAAATGACATGACATGATCTAACACTTTTTCTAAGGAGACTCATATCTTTTGATGTATGCAGCAAGCTGTTAGAAATGTTCTGTCAGTCCATAGTAGGCAGTGTGGTGCTCTACACTGCAGTCTCCTGGGGAAGAACCTGAGCTCAAAATAAGCACAGTGCCTGAACTTACTTATTAGGAAAGCCTTCTCCATCACAGGGCTAACCCTGGACACACTAGAAGCTGCTGTGGAAAGGAGGATGGTGGCAAAATTGGATGCCTTCATGAAAAAATCCCTTCCGTCTCATCTGGGAGTTGACTTGAAGCAGTTTTAGCCACAGACTCATTCCACCACTGTGTGCTAAGAAGCACCTCTGGGAGTCTTTTCTGCCCATTGCTATCAGGCAATTACATGCTTTCTTCTGACATACTCTAAGTTCATTGTGAAATATCTGTACAATATACATTTATTTTTATTTATTTACTAGCTGTCCCCCATGGCTCCACTCATGTAGTAGTGAAACAGGACAAACTTTAAAAATCAATAAAAAAACGAGTATTGCTAGCTAAGCGGAGGCAAGGTACACTCCACAATATGGCGAAGGGTAGACTGACTCAAACGGAGGCTGGCGTGTGAGTGAAGAAGGCCCACCCAGCTCCCCATTCCTGATGTCACACTTCCCCCTCCTCTCAGCCCGCAGCGTCTGTCTTGGATTAACGCGAATAAATCACTCCTGCAAGTGAACTATGATACGATGAGCGATGAGAAAATTTGCAAAATCATTCAGAATGTTCAAGCAAATTATAAAAAAAAAAAAAAAAAGCAATCTAAATCTGTTAAGTAGTTTTCTTGACAAAAGCGGACAGACAGATGTTGGATTTTATATATAGAGACAGATTTGCAAACCCCATTTCCAAAAATGTTGAGCCAATTTCTAAAAATGCAATAAAAACTAAAATCTGTAATTTGGTAATTCACTTGAACCTTTATTTAACATGCAAAAGGACAAAGAAAAGATTTTCAGTGTTTTCACCAACAAACTTTATTCTATTTGTTAAATGTAAAGAAATTTAGAAATTGATGTCTGCAACGCACTCCAAAAAAGTTGGGATAGAGACATGTTTACGACTAGGTCACATCCCCTTTTCTTTTAATAACACTTCTTAATCCTTTGGGAACTGAAGAAACTAACTGTTGCAGTTTTTGAAGTGGAATTTTACCCCATTCTTGCTATATACAAGACTCGAGGTGCTCAACAGTCCATGCCAGGCCAGTCAAGCAAACGGACACTATGTCTATGAAACTATACTTTTGTAATTAATGTAGAGTGTGGCCTGGCATTGTCCTGGTGAAATATACATGGATCTCCTGGGAAAAGATGTTGTCTTGACGGGAGCATTTGTCTCTCTAAAATTCCAATGTGTGCCTCTGCATCAATTGTTCCTGCACATATATACAAATTCCCCATGTCATGGGCACTGATGCACCCCATACCATCACAGATGCTGGTTTTTGCATCTTTCTTTGATAACAGTTTGGATGGTCTTTTTCATCTTTGGCAGGTAGAATCCGACATTTGTTTTTCCCAAAAACAAGTTGAAATGTGGACTCATCTGACCACAGAACACATTTCCATTGTCCTTCAGTCCTTCTCAGATGAGCTTGGGCACAGTGAACTCGCTGACATTTCTGCTCAAAATTGAGATAGGGCTTTCTCTTTGCATAATACAGTTTCAGGGGGCATTTCTTGATGCAGCGATGGAATGTGTTAAGTGACAATGATTTCCCAAAGTACCCCCAATCCTATGTGGCTATGTCCGTTATGGTAGCATGACAGTTTCTAATGCAATACCACCTAAGAGCTCGAAGGTCTCGAACCAGGAGATTTTTCCTGACTCTCTGAATCTTTTAACAATGTTATTAACTGTAGATGGTGACAGACCTAAATTCTTTGCTATCCTGCACTGGGAAATATTGTTTTTAAATTGAAAGATAATTCTCTCATGAGGTTCAGCACAAAATGGTGAGCCACAATGCATCTTTGCTTGTAAAGACTTTTATACCCAATATTGATACTCACACCTGCTACCAGTTAACCTGCTAATTGAGGAACCTTACTGAATGTTACTTGTATAACCTTTAAAGTTGTACTTTTATCAATTTCTAAATTTGTATGTTTAACAAATACAATTAATCACTGAAAATCTTTTCTTTGTCCTTTTGCCTGTTAAATAAATGTTCAAGTGAATTACCAAATTACAGATTTTAGTTTTTATTGCATTTTTAGAAAGTGTCTCAACTTTTTTTGGCAATGGGGTTTGTATTTATTTATTGATTGATTGATTGATTGAATGTATTATCAATCCTGTGAGTTTTTATCCTTGTTTTTTGTTTCTGATACCGTATGCATTGGAATTTCCCCATGAGATTAATAAAGTTAATCTAATCTAATCTAATCTAATACCTTAACATGTTAGAAAGTGGAGAGGCAATTTTGTGCGATGAAAAACAAACACAGTATTGGGTTTATTTCACGATTTAAGGGCCTATGGCGTAGTATTTGAATATGAGACTTCAGCATGAATTGCTGAATCTAGCTTGGGCATCTCAGATGTCACTTTTGTAAGTACAGTAGTTGACACCAATGGTTGTAATGATTTAGCTGCTTTGATTTCAAGCATTACATAGCACAACTGCCAGCTTGTCAGACCCCTGGATATCTGCATACAGATAGTTTGATCTAGAAAAATACTGGAAGTAAAGGTGCTATACAGTCATGGGACTGTGGTCTCCCAGAGATGTAGTTCAACAGACACCATCAGCTGAAGGGTTTGTATTCCTCTGCTCCATTGCAAACTGGGCACATGGTTTTTTTCAACAAATTTTGTTTTTTATTTATAACTTCTTTTTTTTTTTACTATACAAATATAAACTTATTTTCATATTGCCAAAGTAGACTAGTAAATACAATATATTTCTTTTTATTATCTGACTAAAGTGTATTTAACTTGACATGTATGCTTACTTGCATGTGACTATTGCATTGTTATCTATTTCGGTGTTATATTTTGTAGTAAACATTTGTGTAAGGACTCTGAACTCTCCTTATGAGAGGAGTGCTGCCTGAAAAATGTTTATTTCAGTGCTGGTAGAACTGTTTAAAGACCCTGACAGAAATGAGTTAAATGGGAAATCTCATAGGTTGGTGTTTGGTGCATGTGTTGTCAGTGAGTGGTCCAAACAAAAGATTTGTGAAATAATTATTTTTCATCACTGCTCCTGCAAAGTTTTATCTTGCAACAATTTAACTTCATACAAGTTAGATTCTGAACTGGGCACCTCTGACAGAGTCGACAATCCATTTCTACCAGTAGTAGACCCACAGTCTATGTACATACTGCTTCCAAATTTGGCAGGGCTGAACATATTCTTAATCTTCATCTCTTAGTCATAAATGTATCTGACCTGTGATGGAACTGTGAGCACAAAAGCCAGAGTTCAATAATGCAAAGTGCTTAGCCACAGTGGGCTGCAAGCCTACATGTAATCCATTTACGACAAGTTTAGAGTAGCCAGTACAGTATAACTTAATTGTAATAATTTTTGACTTTCCTTTGCCACTGATAATAAAGATCATTAGCTTCCTCTGTAAGGAATACTCCACCAAAAAATGATATTTTTTACATTATTATAAAATATTAATATATACTAACACCACATAGTTTTTAGTGGAAGTACAGAATGCAAAGAAATAAGCTTGACATAATAAATTGCAATGGTGACCAGAGTTGTATAACAGCAAATGGTAGGAAAAATATCCTTGGAAAAAGACAAAAAAATCATGTTACTTATGTGGCATAATTCCCACATCTGTAATCCAGTCATAATACTGAACATGTGAAAAGCTGTGCTTTTTTGCTAAAATATTCTTATACAATTTCTTCACCAGTTATCAGCAGACACACACAGGAAACCTAAAACCTCTTGGGAATTGGACTTTTTGAACTGAAGGCAGGTTTCTTGACCAAAGAATAAGAGGAGAGGAGGATATTAATTTCAAAAAGGCAGTCCCAAGTGGACATAAACATGACATTAACACTTTTTCTCAGCCACCACTACAAAGTGCATGGGGTATGTAACATATATGAAAAAAAATGATCATTATTGGGTGTAGTACTCTTTTAAATTACCTTATTTGTTTGTAATTATAAGTTTGACTTTGTAGCTCTTACTTAAATATAAAATCTCTATATTGTCACATATGTGCATCAGAGAGTCCTTTTCCAGGCTCATCAGAGGTAACCACTACCACCCTAGGACACTAGGGGCGCAATTGATGAGCCTTCTGTCTCTTTTACCATTTGCAACTCCTAGAAGACGCACATTGTGGGCAACTGACCCAGACCCTTCCATCCATGAGCAATAAAAGCAGGATGCTCCTGTAAGGAGGCGTCTCAAACTGGAGATGACCCAGCTGTGCTACGTAGCGCCGACTTTGAAGCCCGACCACTCTCCAGAGCCTTTAAATTACAGCCTTTGACTACACTTTGCTTTTGTTCATTTACCACGCTATCAAGTGCTTATAATTTGGAGCCAACTTATTGTTTTGAGTAAATATGGTGTCCCAGTCGACACCCCCAACATTTCATCTTGACTCCTGTCTTTCCCTTGACCGTCAATATATTAAAAGAGTATTGCATATTTAACAACTTGTACTTTTTTCATAATTGAATCTTCCTGTAGACTGTCTCTTGACTGAACAATCTAAGAAATGTCACGGTGAATTGGAAATTGACAATGCCAAAGAGGAATGGCAGAAGGAAAAAATGAGAAACACTGCAAAAAAATCTTTAAAATTTGTTGTGTCGCAGTACAACAAATTATTGTGAAAATGTATTTGTCTGAATCACAATTCAGAAACTATATCATATTGTTAGAGATTCTAATATACCCTAATAAAGGAAATACCATGATGACAAAAACATCCTCCTCCATAAACTTGATATTTTCTAATTATTTTAAACTGTCTAACACGCTTACTGAATGTAACACCACACGTGTAAAAGTATTCCCTCTTTCCTGTCTAGAGTTAGATACTCTACACTATCTCTGAGGACTCAGTCTTGTGATCAGTGGCATTTTTTACATTGATATTGTGGTGTGACCATAGAAAGTTCCTTTAATTGTGCAGACATCTTTAACATTATCATTAACTAACATGTTCCTCTTTTGCTAATAACTACCAAGATCTGCAGGTTTATGCCCCATTTCTATCACAAAAAAATCAAATATTGCACAACTCGAACTCTCAACTCTGAAGCTGTCCAGTAGAAATTCTTACCATCATATGTCAGGGTTTTTTCAGGACAGAGTGAGACCAACAAACAATTAAAACAATGATTACATACATGCTATACATACATACATACATACATACATACATACATACTTTTTTCCACTGTAGGACTCTGCACTTCTTTAAAACACGGGCATGATACTGCTGGTGGCGTCTTAAGCACAGATAACCTCCTCTGTGAAGTATGAATGTGAAGATATTGATCTGCTTTCTTTTTCTTCAGATTCTTGTCTATCTTAAGGGAGCAAATGGCACTTGACTTTTCATACCTCTTCATTGGCATGCACTAAATAGTTTTGACTGGGCAAACCTTGAACCAGAAATACAAACAAAAAAAAAAAAAAACAAAAGAAAATGAAAGAAGTGGTTCTAATGTTAATGCCGAAAATAATGGGTTAAACCCCTTTGCTAAATGGGAAAGTTCAGGATGCACATGAGAACACAAACCCGAAGGTAAGCCTAGAATAGTTCTGAACCAACAGAGCCTCATGAGTCAGGAAAAGGGCAGAGAGACAATTATAATAATAAAAAAAAAACTACAAGAAAGCTACATTATTCCAGATAAGAAATTACATTGAATCAAAAAAATTGCTGAAGAAGTTGAATTTGAGGGTTATTATAAATGGTTTAATAATATGTTAAATTAGTGAGGGAAATATATTACTTATTTTGCAGAATGTCTGGTGGAACTGTGCCCCACTGGCCCTAATGCAGAACACCAATATTTTTCTTGCTGAATATTTCTTCTGTTACGCAATTAATAAACTGCATCAACTGCATGAAACAGTGGATGACTGAAAATGTATCCTCAGAAAAACTATTTTTCTTTTAGTGGATGGACTCTCACTCCTGAAGATTAATTTTAGTTATGCAGAATACCCTTATTATTTAATCACTGAGTTTGATGCTGACCTCTATTTTATTAATCTCTTTACTACACTATCTATGGTCTGTTTTGCCTTTTTAGAAATATTTAAATATTCAATTCAAAATATTTTTGAACAGCACTCTTCCATATAGTTAATATTATAATCAAACAATAAAGGACAAAAATCTTACATCATTTGCACACATGAACACACATATTAAAGTAACCATACAGTAACTCTGAAATGTCAGTGGTTAAAAATAAACTCTTTGGTTTCTCTTTGTTCTTGACTGCAGTTTCTGCCTTGTTTCAGATTCCGCCCGTGTCTTCTTCTCATGGGTTTTCCCCCCAGCCAGGTCACTATCAGGACACTTGCCTTCAGCCAATGACTTCTTTACATCACTGAGGGGCTAGTATATTATTCATGCCTGCCCAATAAGGAGATGGTCCCTCATTTGCCCTGAGAATAACCTGAATTGTTCAGGTAATTGAATCAAAAGGCCCCATAGTTATGTTGACTCCATATGCTTCACTTGGTTTCACAAGGTGTGTGTTGTGGTATATCTTCTTTGGAACCATGGTTGCATTTTGCTATTAGTTAAATCATCAGCAACCTATTTTTTTTTTTACTTTGTATTGGTTATGATAGTTTCTTTCAGGCTCTTTCATCAATTGTCTGTTTCCAATCTAAGGATCACAACTGACCAAACATTTTTTTGAGTTGCCTTTTTTCAATACACCTGGAGCACTGTCATGCGTGAAGCAATTGTGAGGAAATGTCAAAAGGTTTTGTCAAAAGAATACAAACCCATAAACTAATTAATACTCCAAAATCACTACAACATCATGCAGTGTTTTATTTTCCTGTTGTCATCGAGTGGAGGATTGACACAGCCCAGAATATGAAAAATTGGGTATCCAGCTGGGTTGTCCCATTTAATTTCAACCAAATGAAAACTAAAACAGTGCACAATGGCACAATCCCAACTATGAGCCTCAAATTAAATGACAATAGTCTTAATAGTTGGGAGTTAGCCATCTTTTGTGCACATCTTTGTCTAAAAAGGAAGCTCTGTGTTTTGCTGTTAGCTCAGGCCAATAATAGAAACCCTCTTTCTGGGGAGATCAGGTGTTATAGTCCTTCAGCAGGAAAGGGTAGAGTCAGTTGCCTTCACAGAGCAAAAAGGAGGGAAAGGAGACAACGTGGTTCGTGACAGCATCCCTTCTGACCTGGGTTGGTATGACATACCTCTGATGAGCCTCCTCCAATGCACATCAGTGACACTGTACTAAGGAAAGTTCAAAACAGGAAGCATTGAGACACACTTTAACAAACCAAGTAAGCATACAAATAGACAAATTGTGGCTAGAATGTACATGACAGAGTGATGGCATTTGCCAGTAGGGGTTAATGGTACACCTGAACTACAGTATGTCATTGAAGCGCAAAACTTGAACATGTAAAAGCTAGAACAAACATTGGAACAGCAAAATGACAGAAATATCCCACAATCTGCACTCAAATGTCATCAGATCTGAAAACTCCTCAATATGCAGTAGATGGATAAATATGGGGCGGCACGGTGGCGCAGTGGTAGCGCTGCTGCCTCACAGTTAGGAGACCCAGGTTCGCTTCCCGGGTCCTCCCTGCGTGGAGTTTGCATGTTCTCCCCGTGCCTGCGTGGGTTTCCTCCGGGTGCTCTGGTTTCCTCCCACAATCCAAAGACATGCTGGTTAGGTGGATTGGCGATTCTAAATTGGCCCTAGTGTGTGCTTGGTGTGTGGGTGTGTGGGTGTGTTTGTGTGTGTCCTGCGGTGGGTTGGCACCCTGCCCAGGATTGGTTCCTGCCTTGTGCCCTTTGTTGGCTGGGATTGGCTTCAGCAGACCCCCGTGACCCTGTATTCGGATTCAGCAGGTTAGACAATGGATGGATCGATGGATGAATATGCTGAATGGTTTTCTGTATTTTACTGTTGCATATTTAACACAGCATTCTCAAAAAACTGCTTAACAGAATTGGATTGAGCAGGTTTGAAAATGTAATGTTATGTTACATATGTAGCATTTTTGTAAACCTTTGCAGCACTATGAGCTTAAGAATAAATTGAACTGAATTATGAATCCTTGAAATTACTAGATAACCTGCAACTACAGCAGCTTCGAAGGAGTGTGACCTCACAAAAACAATCCATGACAATACATGTAAATGTGCTGTATCCCATTACGCTTGAGTTGGTTTAGATCACCCTTTCCTCCGGAATTCCTTGAGGTTTTGGACACTTTTACAGTTTTCTTTTCATTGACACATTCTGTATATTAAATTTAACCACTGATTTTGATGCTGATCTGTATTTTATTCACCTCATTATCACACTATTTATGGTCAGTTTTGCCTTTTTTAGAAATATTTAAATATTCATTTCAAGATTTTCTTGAATAACACTCAACACTGAATGGAGGCTCTTACATATATTATAATATTAGAACAATAAAGGACAAAATCTTACATCATTTGTGCAATTGAACACACATATTAAGGTAACCATACAGTAACTCTGAATTCTCAGTGGTTAAATATAAACTTTTCGGTTTCCCTTTGTTTAAGACTGCAGCCAGTCCCTTGTTTCAGATTTTGGCTGTGTCTTCTTCTCATGGGCTTTCCCCCCAATCAGATTCTTATCTGGATACTTACCTTCAGCCAATGGCCTCTTAACAACACTGAGGAGCTAGTATATTATTCATGCCTTCCCAGTAAGGAGATGTTCCCCCATTTGCCCTGAGAATAATGTCAGTTGTTCAGGTAATTGGACACGTTTACAGTTTTCTTTTGATTGTCTCATTCTATGTATATAATAAATGCTTAATTCAGTGTAAATTCTGTGCTCATCAGTGGCAGACTAGGCAATTCAAAGTATTTATTATTCAGCTAGAAGCAAACATTTTATTATGTATATTGTGTGTGTGTGTGTGTGTGTGTGTATCACTGTATCTGCATGCTAACCCTAATTTTATGTTTTCTAAAACCACTGAAAATTGTTCAGATTAAATCTATGTTATGCTGCAGTGTTATGTAGAAGAAAGCCAGAAAATAAACATTAGCCACAGATAATTGAATGTTTGGGGTATCTTTATATTTTAGGCAGAGGTGAAAATTGGGAAGCTTGCTCAGTTTCATAGAAAGAACAAAAGCTCTATTTCTAGATTGTCTTTGCTTTCAGCAGCCGTGAACAGTGTCAAAGGCAAAGCTTTACCACATTAAATTTGGAATATAAGAAAAGCAATGCTGCAAATAAGTCAAGCCAAGCCAGCAATTTTCTGAACCTGACTGTAAAAAACAATACAGAAGTGCGGAAGATGAACATCTGATTTGTCACATTTGAAACACTAATGTTTAAACCAAAAGGAAGAACACATTGTAATGTGTTCATTCATCTGCATAAACACCACCTGGCCCTTAACAGGCACATACTTAAGTACCAAACTTACTGCCAGCTAGTTCAATAAATTATTATGTTTCATCATATATTTACATCCCCTGTCATCAATGTGGAAATGTACGGGCATTAAAATAACAAACACAAGTTCCATGCTTATGTACTCCTATAACACAACATAACATTCTCAAACCCACTTAATCAAATTCAGGGTTGCTTAAACCCAGCAGATCATATCCAGGATCCAGGCAAGAAACATCCCTGGACAGGGTGCCAGTCCATCGCAAGGCCGTTTAACTGTACGGAATGATTATTTCACTCATCAATGTATAAACCAATACATTTTCTCAGTCTGAAGCTTCCCTTTTCAATATTAATCACTTAACTGTGTTTTATAATTCCGGGCTTGGCATATATATGTATTTTTTTTTTTTGCTTTTAACCAGGCATCGATTTGTTTTAATTTTTTTGCTATGGCAGAAGCCAAAGCTGCTATTCTTCTGTGTGATCATGCATTTAAAAAACAGAAGCAAAGATCACTCAGTCTGACCACTGACTAGATGACCATTTCTATTAACACATTCCTTAATTTATTCTTATCTGGCAGTGTCACAAAATGTGAACTAATCAGGATGTCTGATGTATTTTTTTCTGGTAAGATTATTTTTATATATATTTTTCTATACTTTAAAGCTATGCCTGTGACATCAAAAAGACTTTTATATTGTGTAGAAAATGAATATACTTTAAACTTGATTCAATGGCACTTTGCCTTTGATTGCACCACTGCATTAAAGTGATATCTTACTATTTCTTTGTTATGGACACGTACTTTAGGAAATCACCCCTACTTAGATAGAAGGGCTGCAGAGCCTTTCAGTGAAAGCTTTTAAGGGAAAATCAGGGATAACTTACCCTGTTCCAGTAAACACAAATGCTGCATGCACAGAACAAAGGAACAATTAGAAATCATTTGGTAAAGAAGCCTTTTATTGCTTTTGCTCTAAAGGCTTTTGTCTTTTGTTGACCTTTTTTAAAGTAGCAGTTTTCCAGAGACCTGGGGAGAAGTGGGCTTTCTGGTCTTTAATCTAAGGGTTGAGTAAAAGCCTATAGTAACTGTCTGTGGTACCACTTTAATCAACTTAATGCAGCTTGCAAAGCTGTCAGCTTTGGGCTACTACAAAGAGGCACACAGATGTAAACTCCTGAGTGGATGCTTTCACTGAGCTTTGGATGTAAAAACAGCGATCTGAGATGAGAGAGCCAGTGCAAGAAGAGTCAATGACATGGCCAGGCAGACCCTGGCAAAGAGCGCAAGTGATGGTGTCAGTCGGGCTATGTCTGCGCAGACCAGCTGGTCCCTCACTCCAGACCCATCTTATGTACAAGGTACATGTGAAATGAAGTGCACCGTGATGGACCTTTGTTTAGTTCAAAGGTTTTGTCGCTCTTTATTCCAAAGCTCCATTGTGAATTCACAGGCCTTAAAATATGTATCACTGCCCCTTTTATTTCAGCCATCTGAGAGAAATCAAAGGAAAAAAGTTTCTTCGAAAGTCAGTTTGAAATTTTAAGGTATCCCCGTATGTATGATATTGCACAGCTCCTCATGTTGGGTTAGTAACATCAGTGTAGGCAAGTGGTTCTGCTTTTCATATTCTGCAACTTCTGTTCATAGCATTATCTTGAAAATGTTTTCAGTCAATGCTAACTGTGAGGAGGAAAAAAAATACATAGGAATTTCTTTTTTTATTAGGGATATTATGAGGATTAAAAGATAGATTTCAGGAAGAACAAGAAGGGCAGTTTAAAATGCAAAATTCACATTTTTTTTGGCACAGTGGTGTCTTCAATCTCAGTATTGTTTCAGAGGCAAAATATATAATGACTGTAGCCCATGTATTCTAAGAAATATACATGTGCCCTGTTACATTGTAAGAACCTTCCAATTGCTAAATATACAATTCACATATTTGTCTTTTTAAGAGTGCCTTCTAAAGATTGCATAACTATTTTTAATGAGTACTAATCGGCATTGACGGGTCAGGTAATTAGTATTATATGCATATTTATCAAGGCATCGACTGACAACCTTGAAGATGGATCCAGCTCATTTAACTCACAGGTAGAAAACTGCAGAAAAAAAAAACAGATGGTAAGGTGTACAGCTTGAAAAATAAGATCTGAATGGATAAAGAAAATTAAAGTGATAGGGAGAATCAGTTCAACAATCATCGAGTTTTAATGTTAACGCCATTCGTGTTTGTGACTAAAGGTTTAGACGATGTACTGCATGGGTGATTAAGAGATTTTGAGCATAGAAATTCCCTCTGAGCTAACATACACTCACCATCCAATTTATTAGGTACACCTTGCTAGAACTGGGTTGGACCCCTTTTTGCCTCCAGAGCTACAGAACTCTTCATGGCATAGATTCAACAAGGTGCCAGAAACATTCCGTAGAGATTTTGGTCTGTAGTGACATGATAGCATCACGTAGTTGCGGCAGATTTGTCGGCTGCACATCCATGATGCAAATCTCCCGTTCCACCACATCCCAAAGGTGTTCTATTGGATTGATGTCTGGTGACTGTGGAGGCCATTTGAGTACAATGGACTCATTGTCATGTTCAGGAAACCGGTTTAAGATGATTTGAGTGTGTTATCCTGCTGTAAGTAACCATCACAAGAAGAGTATACTGTGGTCAAAAAGGCATGGACATGGTCAGCAACAATACTCAAGTAAGCTGTGACATTTAAACGATGCTCTAATGGTGCTAAGGGGCCCAAAATGTGCCAAGAAAATATCTCCCATACCATTACACCACCACCACCAGCCTGATCTGTTGATACGAGGCAGGATGGATCCATCCTTTTATGTTGTTGATGCCAAATTTTGACCCTACCATCTGAATGTCACAGCAGAAACCGATGCTCATCAGACCAGGAAATGTTTTTTCAGACTATTGTCCAATTTTGGTAAACCTGTGTGAATTGTAGTCTCAGTTGCCTGTTCTTAGCTGACAGGAGTGGCATCTGGTCTTGTCTACTACTGCTGTTGGAAATTTGCTTTAAGGTTTGATGTGCTGTACATTCAGAGATGGTGTTCTGTACATTCTTCGTAACAAGTGGCTATTTGAGTTTCTGTTACCTTTCTATCAGATTAAATCAGTCTGGCCATTCTCCTCTGACCACTGACATCAGCAAGGCATTTTTACCCAGAGAACTGCCACTCACTGGATATTTTCCTTTTTTGGACCATTCTCTGTAAATCCCAGAGATGATTGTGCATGAACTCCCAGTAGACCAGTAATTTCTGAAATACTTAGGCCAGGTCATCAGGCAACAACAACCATGCCATGCTCAAAGTCACTTAAATAGCCTTTCTTCAACATCATTCTGATGCTCAGTTTGAACTTCAGTAGGTCATCTTGACAATGTCTAAATGCACTGAGTTGCTGACATGTGATTGGCTGATTAGATATTTGCATTAACAAGCAGTTGAACGAGTGTACCTAATAAAGTGACTAGTGAGAGTGCAGTAAACCAATATACATTGAAAATGTTGATTTTATTAAAAACACATAATGAAGAGATTAGTTATGGGGTGGCTTGATGGCACAGTGGTCAGGACTGCTTCCTAACGTCTCGAGGTAACCTGGTTTTGATTACCAGACTGCTCACTGTATGGAGTTTGCTTGTTCCCCCCATGAACACATGGATTTTCTTTCTATAAATTTGTTAAATGTACGTTGAATTATTTGCTAATTTTAAGTGATATAAGTTAGTGTGGCTTTTTGCATGGTTATGTACTGTGATGTTGACTTTCCACCTTGTGCCCAATGATATCAGAATACACTTTGGTTCCCTATAAACCTATAATGGAGAATATGGGTTCAGAAAGAGGATAATTTTGACACATTAACCACAGCTTGGCTGGTGAAAGTGCAGTGTTTGAGGAAGTAAGAAAAACATCTAAAAAAATCCTTTGAAGTCTGAAGTGACACCCGATGTACATACTGTAAAAGAAGGATGCATCTGAGTATATTTTCAGGCTGTTTTACTGTTTGATTATAAATCTGTGGTTAGATTGATCAGATCTCAATGATCTCCTTTTCCATCTTAAAGATCACTGCATTTCTTTGAATTTACTACCTTTTGTAGTTTCCTTCATTTTTAAAGGCTGTTTATACACAGAAATGATCCTATATAAAGAAGTGTATTTCTTGAGGACACAGCAATCGTATGTGTTTATGTAATTCAGCCCAATATCCAAAGACAATACAACTTTTAACATTTGTTTTTGTTTATTGATCTCCAGTGGGTGTATTGCCACTGTGCATTATTGACCATTTCCTCATCCTGATCCGGGTCCAAACTGGAATAAGTTGTGTTTCTCAGTGGTCCTGAAAAGTACTCAGCATTAGAACACTTTGTGTACATTTCAGTCACCCAAGCCCTTGTGCGGTGAGCTTGCTGCTGCGTTCTCTGAACTATTCTGGCAAAATCAGTGGCAATTTGGTTTGCTTTAAAATTTACATGGCTTCTGCTAAGGAAGCCACAAAATGAAAAAAAGGACAAAAACAGAAAATCTAACAAACTGGAGAAACATATTTGAGTTATGGTAAAAAGGCCAGTTCTCCCTAACCTCATGTTTTTTTGTTTTTTTTTTAATAAATCAGTGCTTTCAAATATTTTTGGACTATACTACTGGGACATGGAAAGAAAAAAATGTGTAATTATTTTATTAACAAATGCTTTAACACTTAAAAATGCAAGTAAAATGATGTTTTATCTGTTGCATTTTTATAAAATAAAAATAAATAAGAGATATATTATTTCCGAAACATAGTACCAGAATAGACTCTGTAAAGGACTGAAAGCAGTAATTCCTAAAACTGCTGTCTTTTTTTAAAATGGATTGGTGGCATAATATTATAAAACAAACTCGTTCTTGTAACTCAGATTTTGTCAGTGGCTCTGGAGAAAATATAATCAGAAAAGAAAATATGGCAAAGTGGCACTAAAGCAGAAATTGTAGCCCTTATCCAATTTGAATGCTGATAATTCAGGTTTTGATATGCTTATAGTAGTTGCATTTGTTTTTGCTGGCCCACCATCACATATGTAAGAATAAGACCCTTAATAATGAAGGTACTATCCTGAAGTTTAAGAGTTTGTAGTGAAGCAGACATATTTACAGAACAATCTCTTCATCATCTTTGTATTCTGTATTTTTCTTTCATGTTGCTTCTGTATCAGAAAGTAAAAGCCACAGTTATTTTGCCTTCACCTTTCAAATGCAAATATTTCATTTCTTTCTTTCCCCAGGTTGCCCATCACTTATTACAACTTTTACTTCCAATATCCTGATATTATTTATATCTTGGATTTTAAGGGTAAAATGCAGTCTACCAATGTTATAGTTGCTCAAGATTTGCTTTTGTCTCGGCTCCCATTCCTTAATGTCACACAAACGACACCCATGTGCCTCGCGCCACAAATTTAATTCCACCATGTCACCATATCTGTTTTTGTTTAGCCTCCTATGTATTGATCGGAATCCTTTGGAATCAATGGTTCATGTGTTTAGTTTCAATATTTTTTAAAGTTCCTACTAGGCCTTGGTGTATTCATCAGAATAAAAACCTTGCTTGCAACTGTGAATGTCATTTCACAATTAGTGGGAATTTAATTTTAATTAGACAGAATGGAAACAACATATTAAAAGCCTTCATTTATTTGGGAATTTGCTCATGGAAGCTGGCAGTCAGCCAGACGCTCAGGTTTTAGTGCTCCATTTTCTTTGAAATAAAGCTGCAGATTCTTAATCCACGCTGTACATAGGTCCCGCATTTAATAATGTCTCCAAAGAGAATAGACTGCCTCCTAATGTCTAACTTTATAAACTACAAAAGTTTCAATAATGGCATTACCCTGTATAGCAGACCTTTAAAACTGATATTCTTCATATTTTAATCTTTCATTTTTAAAGCATGCTGAAAGCTAAGGATATCATTATATTTTATTTAGTTTATTTTTTTTTAAGGAGACAGCCGTCTGTTCAGTTCCATTGATAGCACAGAAATCCATACAATGTGGATCATTCTATCTGGACTCCTCTCTTTATCAGTGGATTAAGGGTTTTTCATCCACATTGTTTTCACACCACTGAACTCAAGAACAACACACTCAATTGAGTTTGTGAGCTGCTTAAATGGAGCAGTCTGAAGTTTTGCACCCAGACATGGGACTCGTGCGGAAGAAAAAGCATTCTCTGCTGAAACTGAACAAGATACAGGAACGGGACCTTCTTGTGTGTCTTTAATTTTTCGTATATTTAGCCTAATGGAGTGGGCTGCTGCTGTGGTTTACTCCAATACAGATAAAGACAAGAGAAGCCTTCATTTCATTTTAATTTGATTTCAAGCTATCAGATATCACCTGTCACTGATAGCACCTTCCTGCTTTTTACAGCTCTGGATCAGGTACAACAAGGATGTGAAATCCATTTTGTATTTGTATCCATTTGCTATTGCAAATTGTTTTTTCACAAAATTATTTGGCAAAATGAAAGACCTGGATTCTCTTTCAGCAATTTTTTGAAGATGTCATATCGTAATTGGTTTTAATATACACCTCGGTTTGCTATTTCACCCTCACATTTCACAGTATTTTCATTGGTGACGAATCTAGAAACACTGCAAAACTCTTCTTCTGGGTGAAATAGTCTAATTCCTACTTTGTCTTCTCTCCTCAGCATAGCTTCTTTTTCTGTATTGCAAAAGGTGCATTGCTTGTTATATTAAAATCTGATGATAATTTTGCATTCAGAAATTGTCTGGAAATGAATGTATTTAAGATAGTGATCATTAGTAAGAAAAAAATAATTATGTGTTTGGAAAGGTAGTATGCACTGGAGTAAAGAGAATAAGATTGTGATTACTTACTTAAATCAGTTAACATAAATGTAAATAACTTAATTATGATAGGCACTCCAAAAGTTAATACTGTACATTAATAACTATGTTTTATTTTACTGATACATTAAGCTTCATATAGCATTTGCCATAATTACTATGACCCATCTTAACAAAACACACACCTGTTCAGTATTACTGTACTTGAATTCAAAATACAGCAGCTGTCAACAGCTTTTTTTTGTTCTTTATTTCACCTTATACAATTTCTCGTATTAGGAATTTGTTAGTTTTCACATAGCTCTTGGGGTCAGAGCGGAGGGTCAGCCATTGTACAGCGCCCCTGGAGCAATTGAAGGTTAAGGGCCTTGCTCTAGGGCCCAGCAGAGTGGGATCTCTTTTGGCAGTGACAGGGATTCGAACCAACAACCTTTGGGATACCAGAGCAGATCCTTAGCCTCAGAGCCATCACTCCACCTTTAAGGGGAGAGGGTCATGGGTGATGTGGTGATGTCAAACAGGAAGCAAATATGAGAGTTGGTACAGAGTTTAAAGAAACAGCAGCATAATCAAAATACAAATGAGCAAAAATGGTGAAAATGTGACATTGTTTCAATCATGAGACTTGCAATTGGTTTAAGACATTATGCTGTCCTCTGTGTATTAATGTATGAGTAGTTCAATGTGGGCTTATTGCTGCAGGGATTATAGTCAACTGTTTTTAAATAAAGGATACTTACTTGTTTAATATATAATAATGTTTTCTAGATATTATTAAAATAAGCATCCTTTTTAAGTTAACCAAGCAAAATTTTAATACATTTGTAAAAAAATAAAGTTTACTTTTGTAGGGTTATTCCTGTAAAAATTGAGGTTGCTGTCATTTGGTTTCATTACAGACACCTTCAGAAGCGAGTCAACCTGTGGTTAACATCTGCTACCTCACAGGTTCAAAGATCTGGGCTCAAATTTGGGCCGAGTCACTGTCTGTGTGAAGTTTGCAAAGTCTCCCCAAGTATGTGTGAGTTTTCCTTCAGTTTTTGTACACATCTGGGAGGTTAAATCATCACTGTCAAATATCCCAATCTGATTGCATGCTGATGTTTCATTGTGCGTGCTCTGCAATAGTCTGGCATTCCAATAGAATTATTTCCTATCTTCTGGTCAGTTTTGCCAGCTGTATGCAATCTCAAACTGTTTTTTGACTTACAAAATAGATGTGATAGTAAATCATTAGAATCATAGCAGCAAACAACAAAGACAAAAAAGCATCAATTCTTACAAGATCCAGTCTTCCAAATCAGTAACCCTTTTTATTTCTTGCCTTTGGGAACAAGGGCTTTCTAGGTATCTCTGGTCATTATCAAAAATGCCAAGGAAACCAGGGATTTGTCAGAATCGCAACATGTTGCTTTCAAAACACACCCATAATGGTGAGATGGTTGCTAGAAAAAGGAAATTAAGGATCTGCCAAAACAAGAAGACCTTCTGACTAGACTAGACCTATATTCCTCACGTAGTTTGCAGTGTCTAGTTTGTTGGTTGCATTTTTCATTTGCACACCTCCAAAAACTACAGTATTCGTCCTCTCACTTGTCATTGTTCTCTCTTTCAAGGCTTCCTTACTTCTTCCAGGTGCGCTTGGCTAGCTCTCCTAGTAAACTGTGTTCCTCTGATGTGGTGGTAGACCTTAAAGTACATTCAGATTCAGGGTCAACCCTATACAACTACAGGTCAACAAAATTAGAACACCCCTCCAGTGTTCCCAGATGTTTTTGCACCCATGAACTCAAGCAGGTTTCTAATTACTTAAACAGGACATATAACCTAAGCAAGAAACTATACTTTTCCCATACTGATGTGAAGATGGTCTAGTGATGATCTACTAGTTCTTCACAACCTCACTCCTTGTGTCTGACACACTTGGAGGTGTCAGTTTCAGACTACTGCTCAAAGTGACAGGGCCAATCATTTCTACCAACTTCTCCTGGCTGATCATATTGATGTGCAGTAGTGTACTTTGACTGTCAGGGTGGATTTCTCTTTCTTGGTAAGGTCTTTCTAGAACTCATTTCCCTGTGTTACCCTGATGTCACTATTGCTCCTGACTGTTCCGTGCCAAATGATAAATTTTATTTTTACTTTACGTCTTTTACAGTTACTTTGCCAGCATAGGTGTGATCATAATTATTTTTTAAATTGCGTTCCTAGTTTATGATAAAATTGTGGAGCATTATCATTAAATTCTATTTACATTTGAATCCAATTATTCTATTATTTACCTTTGATTCAAACAAATTCCTCCTGTGGGGATGAGTTGCAGAACCGGTGTGTGTAAACTGTAGAATTCTGTGAACTACAATTAATTTAAATTCATTATGTCTATTATGGGAAAGATTCTTGTGATTTTCTACCTATATTAGTCTTTTCCACAATCATACAAGGACACCCTCCCACATTGATTACGTTGTGTATATTCATCTAGTGCAAGAGCGGCATTTGGGGGTGGCAAGTGGGGTGACCTCCTCAGGCCCTGTGCCTAAGGGGGCCTCTCTTTTGAGGTCTGCGTTTCCCGTTCGAGTGGATTTGTTTGTCAAGTTATATTCTCCAGTATATATATAGTTGAAATGCTTCTAAGAGGAACCCTTTTAAAACCCCTGTATAAGGTCAAATTCCATTCATGTACATCTTTGAAAACATTCCATAGTCCGAATATTAATGCACAAAAACATTATCGCTAATGATAACCAGCGGACATGACATCAATGTGAGTTATGACTATGACATGCATATGTAGACTCAGAGTATACATGCAATTTGGATACTTTTCTAGAAGAGGCCCTACTAATTTAATTTCCCCATGACACAACATTGCATTTTGCACTGTCGTGGTATTGTCATGAATTATGAATTGCACTTTTTTAATAGATTATGTCATTATATTTTGATAAAGTCCACATGTTATCTTGCAAAAATTTAGCTGAATACTGTAATGAGAAAAGCGGCTGTATGTTAACATTTTTTTTATTAAATTCACACACAAGTTTATACATACCAGTAACAGCATTTGACGTAACCGACCCAATGCGAGGTTGGTCAGCCCTAGGCCTCGCACACCCATAAGGCCGCCTCTTATCTAGTGTGAATGAATAAAATGTATCTACATGCATTACCAAGGTGGGCTTAGTCATTTGATATTTAATTTGTTGCACCTAGTTTCTTGCAACCCTATGGTGGTGGAAAAGCTGGCTTTGAAAGTTGGATAGGTATTAAGAATTTTGCTGTTCCACAGAGTGCTGCTAAAGTGGAAGAGTTTATTCATGGCATGATAGAGGTTTCAAAATTCTCTTTTTTTGTGCTTGTTTAAAATTTTACATCACAATTAACTTGAAGACCAAGACTTAAGAGGAGAAATTCTTAATTATGTTAACCATGTTATTTTTAATGTATTTTAGCGCTTGACTTGATAACTTGATAAAATGTAATGTTAGATGATTTGGTTAACTGTACATATTTGCACAGTATTTTCTTAGATTATATTCATTTTTAGAAATGGGGTATATAGTAGCGTTAATGCTTTCTGCGAGACCTTGGTTCACAGTTTTATTTTATGCTTACAGATGCATTGGGCCTTGTAGCTTGATGGATCAATGTCTTTGTACACCCTGTGTCTTTTCTTGAGTTTATAGTAATTCAGTATCATATCAGTGGTTAACTGTCGTATGCTATTGTGCCATGTGACACTTGCTGGGATAATACAGGCATACCAATACTTAAATCACACCTCCTGTAATCACTGTGCAGTCATTCTGTCTTAATTCTCAAATGTATGTAAACAGGCTCTTGGCACATAGTCACTGTTTGCTTACTGATTTGCTTTCTTGATTCCTGAGTCTCTGTATTTTCTCTAGCTTAGTGTCTTTCTTGTTTTGATCTTTGTTTGTTTTTCCATGACCATTTTTGCCTATCCCCTTTTGCCTGAACTTGATGTTATCCTCCCTTGCTCCTTTTTATTCATTCATGGTTATTTAAATCATTGTCCCTGAACTATTACTTTTTTCCCCCAAGTATCTTCCATTTGCCAACTTCTCATTTTTGAACCTGCTGTGTCATCAATGCCATGGGAGATTTTTGTCTTCTTACTCTGACCAATGTCTTTTTTTAATCAAAGAAGGGGTGAATGTACAATGGAATCAGTTGTTCCTGTATGAAGTACGGTAGACACTGAAAAATGTAATATTTTGGTATTTCAGTTTTGCATTCCCATTAATTTTTAACCTGCCTGTGTCTTTCGGAATGACACAGAACTTATCGACTAATCCCAAATCAGACTCAAGTCAACTTCTGATTTAAAATGATGCATTTAAAGATAATACCATTTTCTTTTTAAGCGAGCACTGCCTATGCCCTCAAACTGGCAACGGTGTTGCTGTTTTATCAGCTTGATATACTTTGTAGTGAATGAAAAACACAGATCATAATCGAACCCCGCTGCCAACCATGGCTCATAAGCTCAATATTTAGAACCCGCTGCACCCAGCCTTTTTATGTAACAAAGAAATTAAACCTTGATAACCAATAACTCAATTGATTTGATTTGTTATTCTTTAATCCCTTGAAAAGCCTCTGAAGGTTAACAAGCAGCTCTCTTGGGCAAATATTTTGATTACTGTGCCGTGGTACCCGCTGTGGATTGCTACAAGCTCTGCCGACCTTAGCAAAAGGGCCAGCGATTCACAGGGCAGAAAATGTGTTTCCAGCAAACATCCATCATTTCTTTTATTTAATCACAGCAGAGAATTGTAAAGGTGCAACAATGTTTGAATTCAGCATTTCACTGTGAAAAGAAAAGCAATTCAACACAAACAGCATATTTATAAACTGGTCGGTGAATCTGCTGAGTTGGAGCTGCATTGGCTAGATGAGCTTCCGTTGTTCCACTAACTAAAAGGAGAAAGGAAGAGCGAAAAACAGACACAGTTTAATTATGCTAAAAGAATGAGCTTCAATGGTGTTTTTTTGGTTCTGCAACTGTTATATGTTCCTGTACTGTGAGCTGCTTGACCTCCTGATCACAAAGACCAAGACTCACCATAGGGGCATCATCACATCCCTTACTTTCTCATTAGAGAATGTTTAATTATGGCACAGTGGTAGAAAGAGTTGCTCAGATGGAAAACAATGATGCGAATATCCATATATTTGCATAAACCCATGCGAGAACAGCCCAAGTGCTGCCAAATTTGCATTTTGCAATGCAGATCCAATTGTGTGAAATTTTTTGACGTTAATGCAAGAATAGCTTGAAGGCTGAGTTCAGATAACTATTCGAATTTTATTTTAGGAGAAACCTTTTAAAGGCTGCTTTTGTTTATCGTTTCTGTAGGCAGGGATGCTGAACCATGAATTATATGTAATGGCTTGGAAAGGACAACCTTTCTTTTGCTTTTTCATTTATTTAACTTTCATTTTTCTCGTTGTTGGAATTCTCAAAATGCATTGTAAATCAAATTGTAATAGGACTATTTGTATACTCGCAGTATACGCCATTTTTGTCTGGATGTTTATGTTGGCAAACTTGCAGCATAATCATTATGTATTGCAAGCTTTTTTTGTTGCCATGAGTTTTGTGCAGATGGCTCTGGTCAAAAGAATAAAGTGATATTTTGAAATGTGTTAGCCTGGCAATATTAAATAAGGAGTAACATTAAAATGACTGCATACCTATAGGTAATCAGCAAAAAGCTGATTAAGTAGCGCGGCAGCTCCCTTGCTGAAGTCTTTGTCAATGTATAAAACATATTAATCTCCATCTAGGATAATGACAGGATGAGCGTCTCTTCAGGATTCTTTTGGCTGTGACTTTTGCCATCAGAATCATAAGCATATTACAGAAAGGAAATTAGTAATATCCTAGGAGAAATATAATTCCTTTGCAAGGTTTATGTGATCATTAATAATTTTTTCCATCCCTTGCTTGTTAGGCTGGCTGATGCAAAGAGATGTAAAAAGCTGGGATTTTTAGATGCTGCCAGCTCACTCACAGACATTCACACACACACACACACACACACACGCATGTGTTCATATAGCGAGGACCACAGACGGAAATTTCTAATGCAGACATTCTAATCCCTGCCCGCCTAAACACCCTTCAAGTAATTCACTGTTTTTAACTTTAATTCTAATTCATGGAAAACTGAATTGTGGATATGAAAACTAAGTAAGTGTGCAGCTCATTCCTTTTGCATATACACACACACACTTAGAATTAGGGCAAATTGCTTGCCTTGTGCTTCAGGCCAATCATTTTATTAACAGACACTAGATGCATTATTCTGAATTTCAAGCTTTGTGTGCAAAATGCACTTGATTGATTAAGCAAACACTGACAATCGTGTTTATTATATTCACATTACCCTTGATGCTATTTTATACAGTTATAAGCAGACTTTACAGATTTATTTAGAATAAAGATGATGGAATGAACAAATGTGGTTTTTATTTCATTGCATCTTCACATTAAAAGGACAGCAAGTGACGGTTTGCAAAATGAATTAGAATTATTAAAATAAAATTATTTCACCACATTATACCATAGGAAATGGTTATTTAAGCACACCGTGATCACTCAAAAATTTCAATGCAGACTCATTGTGGCATTTGACTTTGCTATTAAAAAATAATTTTAAATGCTTTTTGAGATGTGGAAACAATGTAAATGTAAATTTACATGCTGGAATGAATTAACCCATTTGTAAAATTCTGTGAACAAGTAATTACAAACAACCTTTAATATGTATAGTACCATCTTTCTTTAATGAGTGCCATACTTAGATACCTAACTATTTCAGACGTATACTTCACTTATTAATCTATATATCTAAATCCTTAACTTACTTTATGTTTTGTAAGTTTGGAGCATATTCAAGCAAAGTGGTTTGCTCAGGCCCACTTAGTGAGTTGATGGCAGGCCTAATATTTTAAGTTTAAAATGCATCAGACCACACAGACTAAACTTGACCCTACAATGAATATTCATTTAAGAAATAATATAAATGATGAAATTATGAAATGATATCAGTCTTCTAAATAATATTTTATTTTTCAATGTTTGAGATAAAGATGGACATTTTACTTTTAGCACTTGGTGCAGAACTAAAGCCATCACTAGTATAAGCACCAGCCCATGCCAAGGTTGATTCACAGACACACAAATCTGATTTGAATTCTCTAATCAATCTAACAAAAGTTAAACTGGATTAAAAAAAAATAAGAAATACAGACACAAGGAGAATGACAAAACTTCCCATAGATAACAGATGAGGGGTTCTCACCCAGAAGGGCTGATCTATGAGGCAGTAGCACAAACCACTGTGTCACAATTCTGCTCATGTATTTAGAAATAAAGCCTGAAAATGTAATTTTGCTGCCAGAAATTATACATTTCAAAAAGAGCTTTTAATATATCACTTGTATAAGCTAATTTACTGTTATTATGTATTATTTTGTATAGTGAACATAATGACTGCAAAGTTTAAAGCAAAGTTAAATAAGATTTAATAATTACTGGTGTATTTGTTTAAGGATGTGTTATTTTAATTTACTGCTGCTTCAGATTTGTTGTGGCTTAGGTTTGAATGTTGGTGCAGTCAACGGGTGTGTGGAATTTGCATGTTCTTCCATGTCTACGTGAAGCTTTCTACAACTGCTATGGCCTTCCTCCGCCATCCCAAATACTTACAAGTTAGTTAGCTTGGTGTAAGTAAGTGCATGTGTGTGAAAGTTTGCCCTGCGATTCACCAATATTCTTCCCAGAAGTATTCCTGTTTTTCAACCTAACTTTTAAAATAGGCCTGGTGAATTTGAATTGGGTACCGAAAATGGATGGATGGATGGATACATAGATGGAAATTTGGATGTGCATCAGCACAGAAAAAGTATTCTTGGCAATCTCATTCTCTTAGTTTAGCAGAGAGTGTATAATAATTGTGCCTGGAATAATAAAAAGCTGGCATTTAAGATGGCTATTAATACATAGCTACCCTCCATTTAAAAAAAAATATATAAATTAAATCCAAACTTTGATGCATAGACAAATGTTCACTATGTCAGGTTCTCAAAGAAGACCAGACTGTAGAATAAAATACAAAAGTATAATTTCATGGCAAGCAATTTAAAAACCACAATAACTCATTCCTCTAGTGTCTTATGAAGAATTTACTTCTGAAAACTTGTCAAAATAAAATTCATGTATTGCTTTATTTTGGAGACTGGAAAAATATCCAAAGATTGCCTTTGAATAAGGACTTTACTAAAAGACAATGAAAGTACTTGAAATGCCATGCTTCTTGTATTAGAACATATAGAAAACACGAGCTCTACTGTGCATCATTACTTATTCATGATAAGAATGAATTGTCAAAGGGGGTTGATAGAAAGAGTATGAGGGAAACGTAATGTATTTTATGTTTCAGTCCACTTACTAATATTTGGAGTTGACTTTGATAATAGTGTTTCTGGTAACTTTGCAATTATTTAAACACCACATTTTTTAACATTGCATAATTACATACAAAAATAGGTTATAGTTACTTTAAGTGGGAAATGTATGATAAATTATTTACTTTCTTATGATATAGTTATCTAATGTTTTGTTGTATTTAACAAAAAAAAGTAAAGTGGTGCCTTACAGTTTCAACCAATAAAGTGTTCTTTCATTAAAAGTTAAAAATGTCTCTTTTTGATATTTTTTCCTTTTCAGGTAGTGAGTGTCTGATTGGAATAATAAACACTATGAAGAGTTTTGGTAACTCTCAGGTCCATGACCTGCTGGAGCTGTTCACTGCCTTGTGGACCCAGATGCTTCCCCCACGGGCATTATGCTGCATTGCTAGCTATAGGGGTCACTGTGGTACACTCTGCAATGCAGCACCTTCTTGATCTCTCCTCTGATCTCCTTTGCAGCATAAACTCCATTCAGTTTTATCTCAGAGATCACTGCTTTCTAATTCATTTTGATATACTGCATAATTACCAATGAACGATGCATCATTTTCCTTTTGCTTTTATTGGATCTTTTCTGACACACTTTAAATCACTAGAATAGCAATACGCATATTTTACAAATTTCAGATTTTCATTGCTTAATCCACACCATTTACCCCAAAAGCAAAATGCATACCAATGTATTTTTTTATGTAATGGCTACTATCCCATAACACACACAGATATATATATATATATATGTATGTATATAAATATATATGTATGTATATATACATATGTATATGTATGTATATATATGTATATACACATATGTATATATGTATGTATATGTATGTATATATATGTATGTATATATATGTATATATATATATATATATATATATATATATATATATATATATATATATATATATATATATATATATATATATATATCTGTGTGTGTTATGGGATAGTAGCCATTACATAAAAAATACATTGGTATGCATTTTGCTTTTGGGGTAAATGGTGTGGATTAAGCAATGAAAATCTGAAATTTGTAAAATGGGGGAAATTACTTCGGTTCCACTGTATTACTGTCTGACAAAATTACAGCCATTTTACGGAAATACAAACCAGTATTACTGAGAGAGAAAATTAAAGGCGCACAATACAGTGACGCATATTACAGCCACATACAAGGTCCCTTGCCATTTAATATAGACTGTTCATACTAATGTTTATGCACTACTGTTCTAGCGGGTAACGGGCTCAGTGTCTAGTATATATATAATGTATATACATATGTATATGTATATATATATATATATATGTATATATATATATGTATATATATGTGTATATATATATATGTTGTGGGGTACAGCCTGGACACAGACAGGTAGACATGTTCTTTCTCCACACACGTGTTTATTTACACCACTATAATACAAATAAAGTGCACAACCCAGTGCCGCAGCACCAATCACCCCTTAAAGTCCTGGCCACACAACAATGCCTTGCTCAGTCCTTCTGACCGCCTCCTTTCCTCTCCTCTCCACCGAGCTCCGTCCTCTTCCACCCAACTCTTGCTGTCGACTGGAGGGAGGCGGTCCCTTTTATCCGCACCCGGATGAGCTCCAGGTGCTCCCCGACAATCTTCCGCTGACACGCCCCAGTGTGGCAGAAGTGCCAGCTGTTCTCCCAGAAGCTCTTCGGGTGTCCCTGCTTCTCTTCCCCCTAGCACTTCCTGGTGTGGCGGAAGTACTGGGGTCCAGGGTTCCCAAGGCATTGGGGCGCCTCCTGGCGGTGACCACGGGCCCCTACAGGGTGGGGCTTCCATGCCCTGCACCCGTGGCCCCCAAAGCAACCAGGAAGGCGGCCCCCACGTGATCCAGGGTGGGCTTTGACTCTCTTCCGGTCCCTCACGGCGTCCTGGCCGGGTCATTGCCCCTAGCATCCCTAACAATGTATATACAGTATATGTGTATATATATGTATATGTATATATGTATATGTATATATATATGTGTATATGTGTGTGTATGTATATATATGTGTATATGTATATATATATGTATATACGTGTATATATATATATATATATATATTGTGACCGATTAGGGTTTTGCTCGCACCCTTGCACCCTCAGACACCACGTCAGACACCAGATAAAAGTCCAATAATTGGATTTATTATAATAATAAAGTGCACAAAGCACGCTCCTTTCCACAATTCCCAATAAACAAACAATACACCAATAACCAAATCCTCCAATCTCCCAGATGCTTAGCCACCCTGCCTCCCAACTCAGCTCATTGTCTGGGAGTTCCCATGATCCTTTTATACTCCCTGACCCGGAGGTGTTCCTGCCCAACAGTCCACAAGTCCTTATTCCTTCCGGGTCAGGGTAAATAGTCCTTTTCTCACCCCGGAAGCCCGTCGCTCTTCCTATAACGAACTTCTGGGTCATAGGGCACGAAGAACTCTTCGGTCCTCCCTGCAGCTCCCTCTCGTGGCCCCCATGGCATCCAGCAGGGCGGTGCATAAAAACTCCATTGTCCATGATGCCCTGCTGGTCTTCTGGGGACCTCCATGCTGCAAGGAAGGCTCCACCTGGCGGCTTGGGGGTATTGGCCGGGATAAACAGCCGGCCATCCTCCACAATATATATATATATATATATACATATGTAGCATTAGCTATATCCACTTTAGATCCCATTTACTTACTTAAGAAAGAATGCCAAACTTGGATTTGTATATACTTACTGTAACTAGAAAGCTGCGTGAGTAAATCTAATATTTTGTTTTTGAATATTATTCAGCAAATATTTATATAGTGCATTGTCACAAAGCTTGATAAATAATAAGCATGTAAATGCACAGCTCTGGCTCCCACCCACTTGATTTGTTTTACTTTTAAAAGCTTTTGTTGTTTACTGAATGTTAGCTCTTATCCTGTGGAGAACACGTCCATGTCTAATCTAATACTTCTGCTCTGTAATTACCATTGATGTATATCGAGACCTGCTGCTCTGCATCGTTCATCTTTAACAGGTTCGGCTCTAAAGTAAATTGATACAGCCAATAAAACTTGACAGGAACGGCATTTTAGCAAGGAAATTTGTAATGGAATGACAAAATTTATAAACTAGGCGAAATCATTTGTTCATGTTGTCCACTTGCTTGCCTGTTGTTTTACCTGGCTTATCTAAGCACTTCTCAAAGGTCGGGAGAGTACATGTTTGAACCATGGGATTGGGTGGTTTGTTTCACCTTAATACGATGGCCCGCAGGGTTGCCAGTTACTTGGATGTAGTGTTTGCTCAGGGGCTCCTAGAGTTTGTGATTCCAATCTTGCTGATGCAGGATTGAGCACACTTTTAAAAAGCTTTATGCTTTTGCAGTATGAATTTAGAATGGTGATTGTTTAATCAGGCTTTTATTATGCACTTATTTGGGTATTGCTGTTGCCTAAAACATCATGTATTAGCAGCAAAACATGCCTTATGATGTCTTATGTGCTAATTAAATACCCAAAACTGTAACAATTTCTAACAGTGACTGCATAATTAAGCTTTTATTCCATACTTATTATGGGCTTATTTGGGTGTTAGTGCCGCCTAAGCATGATGTATTAGCAACAAACTGTGCCTTGTAATGTCCTAAGTGGTAATTAGCTTCAAGTATGGACATAATAAATTACCTAACAATACAGTCACTTTTCCAAACCATTGTCATTTTTACTTTGTATATGTTTAGTATATCAGCATGAGCAAAGCTTATTAACTATTATTGAAATTGCTCAGGTTCCACTCTGTCTTATTCCAGTTACTAAATTGCACTTTGTGAAGTGTCCTATGGACAACAGCAAGCATTTTAAGTAGTATCCCTGGGCACAAGGCAGGAAACAAACCCCAGGCAGGGCGCCAGCCCACCACAGGGCACGCACCCATACACCAAGCACACACTAGGGACAATTTAGAATTGCCAGTACATCTAACCTGCAAGTCGTTGGACTGTGGGAGGAAACCCACACAGACACAGGGAGAACAGGCAAACTCCACGCAGGGAGGACCTGGGAAGCGAACCTTGGTCTCCTAACTGTGAGGCAGCAGCACTACCACTGCACCACCATACCGCCAATTGATGTGTTTTAGCCACTTTTATTATATTTTAGATTTAGTCTTTAAAATATAAAGATGGGCAAGAGTGGTAATGACAGCTTAGCAATTCCGTGGAAAATTTTGTGGTGCCAACCGGGCCATCCCATTTGTTGTCTGGAGATAGGAATGCAAATCAAAGAAAACAAAAAATAGATGCTCACAACCATTGTCCTTTTAGCAGGATCTTCATAATAGCTATTGAGACTTTGTCTCTTCTAGCGGAGCTCCACTCACAGTTGCTCTGGCAGTAAATGATGCCTCCTTCCGGGATACATGGGGTTTTAGGGTGGCTGGACTGGAGGAAACAAGGTTAAGTACCTTCCTTGGGCGGCTTTTCGGCACTGTGGGGAAGAAAGGAGATAACATCATTAGCGGCAACGCCCCCTCTTGTTCTGGTGGGCTATTACATACCTTGACTGAGCCTATGAGGAGGTCCTCCAACGTGCATGCATGACAATATAGTGTCTTTAATCACATTCATTTGTGACATGGCGATTGAGTGATCTTCTTTGCTTCCTCACAGCTTCAGGACTACCATTCAAGGGTTTTGTGTTTTCATCAGTATTTTCTGGCAATTCTGGTTTCTTCCTTTATCTTGAAGATGTCTGTGTTAGGCTTACTAGTGTCTCTAAAATGGCCCAGGGTGAGTAAAGGTGCCTTGAAATTGAAAAAACTAATGGACAAATGGTCTAAAAGCTGTAGTTTTAAAACAAAGCAAGAATAAGTATTTTTAATGGATCAAAATAATTGTGCTTAAGCTGCATTTTACCTATAATTTTTCTTAAACAATTGTATATCTTTTGTAAAGACAGCTTTGTAACTGGACAATATATAACATTGTGTGAGAGTAGTGTGCAGTCATTAAAGATCAGCAGAAGTAACCATAAGGTCACAGGTTTATTTCCTAGGAGAGACCATTGTCATCTTGCCCTTGGGTAAGATGCTTATTCTGCTAAAGCAACAAGCTATAAATTAAATATTTAGTCATTCATTAAAAATAATCTATTAAAACTCATAGCATTATATTCTCAGAATCACTTAAACCACTCTAGCAATGATGCTGACAATTGTCCTAACATGCACACCTTTAACACGTGGGAGAAAGACTGGAGAAAACCCATATAGACAGAAGGTGAACATGCAGACTTGACACAGGCATGCTTCCGGCCTTGATCCTGAACCTGCTTACAGGCACCAGCTTCCCCTGACCCTATAACAGAAAAGTTGGGCTAATTTGTTTAAACTGAACAATGCAATGAAGCCATTTAAGAAATACAGCTAGTTTGAGGCGGAGATCTTGCAGTTTATTCTCACATTGGTATCAGTGGCTTTGTTTTATACACCAAGTGCCCCCTTGTGACTCCTTTAGCTACATGACTTCTGTTGGGGACCCTTAGACACACATTTATTGCACTAGGGAAGTTTTCATTAGGATTCTATGTAACCAGCCTTGGGGCTGACTGACCTCTTTGCAGATTCACTGAGCAGGTTGCTTGCAATTCATTGGGTTAATGTCTTTAGTGCATTTCTATGCTGCAGCACTTTATATATTCAAGGAAGTGTAACACAAAGCGAGCTTTCCAATCTGATATTTTCAGTCTGGCACCCTACGTCTTCTGGCCCTTGGATTATTTTTCAGCCTACCTCTCCTTATTGGGTTTCCGTTTGTTTATGTGTATTTGTTACTTGCATGAGAAAATTAAAATGGATTTTTCTCGACTTTTCTCACTTGTAACAATAACTCATAAAGCACAACATATTTAATAAGCAGGTGCTTCTAATGTATTATTTTATAGTTAAGTGCAAATGTGTGCCTCAGCAGTTGTGGCAATGCTTAGGAAAATACAGTTGACTGACAGCTGATCCCAAATGCCTAGTCTCTGCACAACTTCATTATCCTGGCTTACAACACATTGCTAAGCTTTTAGAGGGTCTTACTCCTGAAAAGAGAACAGCCTGGTCGCCAAAGTTTTTTAAATCTAAAAAATTAGTGCACTGGCATGAAGCAGTCCTCAAAGCTGGGCCCCTAGCAGTGAACTAGCAGAGTATTAAAATTTAAATTCAACTCTAAATAACCAATATAAAAGCTACTTCTGTGTGCTGTCACCCTTGTGCATGGGATGGTAACAGGGAGAAAACACCCTGATTAGCGTTTAGAGCAGACCACTACACTGTGTAGTGTTCAATACTTTAGTGCTTGATTATAAACTACTGAGGCAGAAAACTTGATCGAATTCAGACTCTTTGAATTCCTTGTTCACTCAATAGTGTGTCAAAAAGAGCATTCAGTAGCTTATGTAACAAAATCACCGCCTGTCTAAATTGTGGCCATTTCTTTTTTGCATATGGTGAGCACAAATATTTTCAGTATCTATTCTGTGGCAACATAATGCTTTGATATGGGTAACATTGCAATAACAGGCTGCAATGGGGAACTTATATTTTATTCTTCTTTTCAGTGTACATAAAAAAATCCCAGCTTAGTCCTTTTGTCTTTTGTATCCTTTGAACTCTTTCAATCTTTTGGAGACTTTTTGTGCTTTTGACTGTGGTGTGCATTCACTGTAAAAGCACTCAATGCCGCAATAAGACCACAAGCAAAACTGTGAGTATCTTAGGCGGAGACCACACAACTCTTGGGGAGCATTTGCATATTTTAGCAAATGCTGCTCATTTGGAATAAAAATACAGAGATCCCGTACCTTACCTAGATTCTGAGTAAACTATACGTCAGTTAGCATGCATTCAAAGAAAGACAACCGCTGTGTCATGTCTGGACTCATTAGAATTTCCTCAGAGTAATTTTAAGCACTACGCTTCTGTTATGAAAGAATATTCGCACTTTGTATTTCAACTTCATAAAGTAATATATCGAATCATAGACTGTCAATCCCTCAAAAAGAAGGAAAAAAAAAAGGTGCAGACACCCAGAAGTCGCCATTCCCGTCTCAAAGAGAGCAAGGCCAAAGCTGAACTGCTCAGTTCATTTTCCAGTTCAGTAGCTGTAGTAATCCATCCCGGCCAGCTGCTAACAAGATTGGGTCTGAAGTTTACCTTCACAATGAGATAATCAGATTACCAGCCACAAAGATCAAATAATGACCCAGCTTTGGAGCAAGTTTAGTAGGCCCTTGATGGCACTGTGTGGTCCTTAAGGTTTATTAAAAATTAAATAACAGATCTGGACAAATAATTTGGATTTCTTTTTTGGACAAATCTGTTCTTACTGCTAGGTCATATCTTATTGCCAGTCACATTCGATACATCAGAGTGTGATTTGAAATGTGTTGCATGGGTTTGCGCTTGTATTGGATTGTTAAATTTTTAACGTAGATTGTCATTTCAAAGGCAGTTCTACTATTAGAGAGCAGTCTATTGTAGGTATAGGGCGTCCTGTTATTACCTGGAGAGCTACAGGAGTGCATGAAGACCGATGTGCCACTGGGGTTAACATTTTCAAATGATGATACCATTTGGTTTTCTTTGTTTTGCCTGTATTAAAGTAACCCTTTTATCTCTTTCTTTCATACTTTCTTTCTTTTTTATTTTTTTCAGAAGTAACGGGATTATTCCAAGAGGCATACAAATGTGATTGTCTGACAGCAGATGGTGCGCACTGCTTCACCTTTGAGAAAAGTTAATTAAGCCAAGCATATTGTGCCTATAGAGAGGAAAATGTAGATGAATATTGAGCAATCAAATTCGGTGTCTCCTTTTCATGCCATTGCAGAGGGACAGAGGAACCCATTGAAGGAGAATTATGTACAGAATCAAATTAATTCGCGTCCAATCCTCCTCTCTTCCCACGTTTTAACAGGGGTGCGCACCAGGCTCTTCAGAAGTTTAGGCCACACTCAATGGGCCACGCTGTTGTGTCTACTAAATTAAATGAATCAGGGCAGAAAAATCTCTTGTGAGATATTAAAAGGACGAAAGACTGTTTAATTCAAATCCCTTCGTAAGGCTTTTCCTGCCAGGGCCATTTTACAACGTACAGTACAAAATTGCAACAAGCATGCCATTTTTCCTTCAGGTTACACTTACAGACAGCAAAACAATGGCCTCCATTGTGGAAGGGAGACGTACCCTTAAGATTAATTAGCTCAAATGCCCCTTTTTACATTTCTTTTTAGCCAATTTTGGACTCAACTGAAGCTTCATCAAAGTTTCATTCACTTCTCACTCCATTAAATTGGTACAAATCCTGTCTGTTCCTTCACGTGTATTTAGTAGAAGTAAAATAACAACGGTGTAAAGCAATCTCTATTTTTACAAATATGTGAGGATGTATTAGTGGGAAGGATGAAGTTCAAACTCCCATATAAGTTCCTAACTGGGGTTATTGTCAAATTAAAAATGTATTAAGTGAACAGCTTTTTGGGTTTCATTTGTGCTTAGAAACAGCGTTAAGTCAGAATAACAAAATAGTGTTCAAAGTGCACAACATGGAGGAGGCAGCCTGCTGTGTGCAGTATAAGTACTGGGGTTAAGCTCTTTGTAAACTTCGGCTGCAATGTTCCAAAGGTGGATGTTACATATGATTAAATTACCAGCCACTACTGGGCTATTTTAATGGTGCTTCCGTTCCAGTTGAGCATTTCTAATTTGTTAAACCCTGACCACTGCTGGTATGTTTCTAGGCACTGGATTCTCTTTTAAATACCATCTAAATCTCTGCCTTGTTGTACAAATAATTAAGTTCTTGTTAGTCGCTTGTACGACAAGCTGGTGATATTTTTTTTTGCAACTCTGTACATCATGGTAAGAAAAATCTTCATTCATTCACTCTTAACAAGCACAAAGCTGGATTGTTTGGGATATATTATCATTTGTACTCCTCTTAGTTTGAATATTGTTGTCTGGGTAAGAAAGAAACCTTTGATGAATGCCTAGCTGGTTGAATTCAAGGAAAAATCCCCTTTTTCATATCTTTTAATAGTATTAGTAATAAGGTAAACAGTTTTGCAGGTCATTCAGAATAATATGAATATATGGAACTCGGAGAGAGTCAGCAAGGTGACACAATGGCTGGCTCTGGTGCCTCACATTTTCAGAATTGAGTTAATTTATTTTCAATTCCTGGTCCAGTTACTGTCTGTATAAAGTTTGCTCATTCTACCTATGTCTGTGTAGGTGTTTCTCTTGACATTCTGATTTCCTATCACATTTCAGACACAAGCAAGTGAGGTTAAGTAGTCACTCTGAATTATCCAATTATAAATTTGTGAAGGATTCAACATGTGTATACTGACCCCCATCCAGTTCTGGTTCTCACCTTGTGCTATAATGGTCACTGGCCCACCAGGACTCTTTAATGGAAGAACAGGTCCACAAAATGGATCAATGACATGTAACTAACACTTTACAATAGGGGCTTTAAAGGCCTGCTACAGTACATCCATTAGTCCAGCTTTCCTATATAAAACATAGTAAGCTTTTGTCAGGGTCTTGTTACATAGGGACAATTAAGTGATACCCTACAGATACTGCTACTTTGAAATTCTGATAGCTTCTATAAGAAAAAAGAAGTTAAAGAGAAAGGTTAGCCCATTTTGAGATCATTTAAACTGACTGCTGAAAATTGCATGATCATTCATCTGTTTGATGAACCTGATCTGTTTTCCTTCATCACATGTTAATGTCCAAACAGTTCAACCACACAGCATTGGATACAAGGCAGGAACCAGCTTTGTATAGGATGACAGTCCATCATACATTTACCTTTAAAAAGATGAGCTATTTTCTATAATCTTCCCTATAATCAGCATCATTTTTGGCACACATATTCTGCTAGGTGGACACCTGAATTTTCTTGTAAGTGTGCAGACTTCTCTAACATTAACACTAACTTACCAAGCTAATAATATCTGTGCCTCTTTTACTACTGACTAGTGAAACACACAGGTTTACTCACAATACTCGTCACTCAAACAATGGGATGCTGGTGCCTGATCTGTCTTGAGTGCCATAAGTTTATTGTGATAGCCTCTAGCTTTGGCATCACCTGACAAAATGCAGCGATATAGATTTAAATGTTAAGCAAAGTGAGAGCCCTGCAACCACCCACTGCTTATCAAAATATATTGGCTATGAACTGCGTAAATTAAAACTGCAATGCTTCCAGTTTAGAATTGGACAACTTTTAAGTGTAAAACAACTGAATTGAAAAAAATATTTTCTATATACCTGTCCTTTCTGCACTAAGACTTGTAAGGCTTTCTTGGTGGCTTTTTAAAACTTATTGCCATTAGGAGATCCTCTTGAGCGGTGGGTGAGGATTGAAATGTTGCTTAGTTTAGTCAATGTGCTCAATGTATTCCTGATATTGAACTGCTTATTTATCATTTATTTTACTTTACTTTATTTTTCAAATTACTGTGGCTACTTGCTCAGCACAAACTTAACTAGGAAAAGCTCAAAATAGAAGTGGAAATGGAAAAGAAGAAAAAGGTTCCCCTCATTTTAATGCTGAGAATAAGACATGCAATTGCTGGGCCGATTTGACCAAAAACATTTCTTATGCACAAAGTTAGCACATAATGGAAAACTGGAAAAGTTGCTTAAGATGATGAGGGTTGTTATTTTTAATAAGTTAAATTATTGATGGAAGCGTATTACTTATTTTGCACAACATCTGGTGGAGCCATGACCCACAGGCCCTTAATGCAAAACCCCCCCTGCCTATAATACAAATATTTACATACAATTTTTTACAATTGAAAATCAGGCAAGTAGGTAAACTTAACAAATCGTAGATCGATTCCAGGGAAATAAACTGGAAAACTTGGTTTGAAGAGTGATATAAATTCTGATAGCACACTTATTTTTCTTTCCCAAAGTTCAATGTTCTTCACATTTCTTTACCAACTCCAGCAATGTTTTGTCATGTGAAGGGATGTTGGAAATATAAAATTGTCTTTGTCCAGTATCCAAGATGTTACTATTTCATTTTGATGAATTTTGCATCTTAAGAACATACTTTGCATCCTTGTGACAGGACTGACAATATTCTTGATTTGATTGATAGATAAATAGATAGACAGATATCAAATCAAGAATTATATATAGTGTCTAAGCAAATAGTAAAATGTAATTTTCCTGTTCATGCCATCTTTATTCATCTGCCTTGCTGCGTATATATAAGCAGGTTTGTTTGCCATTTTGATGCAAGCCCACCACTTTTGTTAGTTTGTCCAGTGAAGGGCTGGGCTGGTCAGCTGGTCTAACTATGCTATGAGTTTTTCTTTCATTAAGGAGTGTGAGTCCCCATAGGTTTCACTTATTTTTCTAAATCTTTTCACTATTACAACCTGGCTTGTGCCACAGACTGTAGCATAATCCAAATATTTGTATTTTCATGTTTCAAAGGTGGATCAGCGTTTGTTTGTAGACTGATATTTTTAATTGTATTTGGTTGCCCTATTGTGAACACCATTATGTAAAATATAGATGGTGGCCATGTGCTGTATGCTGGATGGACGTGCAAGCAATAATTTTCCTATACTCTGCACAAACTATGCTACTACAATTACTGCTACTGTGATATTGAATTGGAGTAAATAGCATTTATTGAACAGGCATTTCTTATAATTGCAAAAGATACTAAGAATAGTACATATAAAGAGTGCTTCCTGTAAAAAATACTATTTTAGCGTTTAGACCTGTTAGGTGAGAGAATACGTTCTTTCTCTTTAATTCATGATTCAGCCCTTTAACATTCCAGCTCACAAAGTTAACTGTCCCATTGTGGAGACATTAATTCTGAATTTTTGATGTCATTTTGTAATCTTAACTGGAAGTGAGACAGCTTTAACCTTAATTTTCAATTTTCCCACGAGTTATTGCCATGTAACCTATTGTCACGTTGGAAGTTATAATTATAAGGATTAAAAGAATAGATTAGATATAGCTTGCTCTCTTTCTCTCCCCTTAAACCCCCACTCCCCCATTTTTCCTCCCCACGTGAGGCTGGACCCCACTTCACAAAGTCCCAGTCCTCTGACATACCTAGAGACAGAGCATGTCCAAAACAAAACAAGCCCCCCAGCAGCGGCAGTTGAGGATTAAAAAGTAGAGATATCCATTGCCGATAAAATCTAAACACTATAAGCATAAAATATAATCATCAACAGTCTTGAAATATTAAGACAGTAAACCCAGGGAATGGTGTTAAAATGTGGCCCTGAATAAGCATAGTAAACCCTAATGCAATAATAACAATAACAATAAACCAAGGGTATGATGTTAAACAGTCTCCTTTAGAATAGTTAAAAAACCAAAATAAAAAAAAAGAAAGAACTACTTTAATTTCTTCTAATTTTAATTTCTCTCCTCCTCACATACCCATGTAATTATAATTAAAATATAAACAAAAAGTGGCCGAGAAGAAAAAAGGATGTATAATTATGGTACCCGTATCATTGCATCAGATCAGACAGCAGGTAATATCTTCTTGCCATACCATGACAGGATGCGACTCACTTTCGTATTTCAAAAAAGCGTCTGGATCAGCTTTCTTAACTCCTTTTCTGCTTCTTCCTTGGAGGAGAAGATGTGATATTTGTCTTGAATATCCAGAGTGCTTCCATTTTGTATTCTGATCTAATAAATCCAGTAGGGTCTGTGCAATTGTGGTAGTGTCTTATAGCTTCTGTAGCCTCATTTTCATTTTCACCCTTGTCATTGTTCACTTTGTACTCCAGCTTTCTCCTATATTTCAGAGATGTTTACCAAATTACTGAACACACAGCAAGTATGAGTGAGTTAGGGCTTGTGCATGTGTGTTTCATGTCTGTTATGCCCCATCCAGATTGGGATCTGATTGCTGCCAGAACTGCCAAGATAGGCTCCAAGGTCCTCATCTTTACGACTTGCTTATGCAAGTGCATAAGATATTTCGTACTTAAACATCAGGATTTAGAAAAGCGTGGCAATTGGCTTAAAGTTATGGAAACCTTTGATCACCTGTAAGACTTTTTTGGTGTTTGCATTTTAGCTAATCCAGGTGTAGGACAATGAAATGAACAGAAAATCTTGTTTCATTGCTTATTTCAATGATGTGTCGGTCACATTTGGATGTGCGCCCGTACATAAATATTCTAAACCTGTAATGGAACAGGGATTGTATGATTTACATGTGTTGATTCTGTAATCTAGGCTCCAGTTCAGAGCACAGCTCCAGTAAGACAGCTCTAGAATGTTTAAATCAGCTTATAACTATATTTAATTAATATAAAATGTGTTTTTAGTTTTTTTTTTTTGCTTACACATTTTAATTGTAGCAAAATAAGCACCTTATTATTTTATGAAGTAGAAAATGTATGCATAGAGTGATATTCGGATGCGATTTAGTTAACAGATTTGAAAGCTGGAACATTTTCTGGTATTTACGAAATTAAAGACACATAGATCACATTTTTTCTTTATAAATATTTTGCAATAGAGGTATTTGTAACGTGTGATGGATATTTGCTGAGACTGACACACAGGTGTTTGTACAGGCAGTCATCAGCCACAGCTTACTGTTCCAATTGTTATAATGCGGACTAGGCTGACAACGTGTTTTGCCAAGTGGAGCGTTTTGGCACATAAAAGTTGAAACAACCTCTCTCAAGTTAAATCTCAAACAGTGAACTAACCTGTTCTTAAGATTGTACAAAGTATTTCTCTATCTGCTTGAAGCATTGGTTGTATATCCCTCGTGATTCAGAAAGAACATTGCAATGTTAGAGTCAGGGGTGTAAAATTAGGCTGATAATCTCAATTGGCAAGAGTGCATGGAATGCAATTTGTTGCAAAATGAGATCAATAAAAAGGTAATTATGAAATGAACAATCACATGAAAAAGAGCAATGATATACATGCGTCATTACATTTTGAAATAATGCAACAATTTATATAAAATATTGATTGATTGATTGATTGATTGATTGATGAGCAACATAATCAGCTCAAAAGAGACCTTTTCAAATGAATGATCAGCTATTTTGAAATATGCTGTCTGGAAACGTTTTAGCTATGAAATATAAACAGCCATAAAACTAAGGTAATTTTTAAATAAAATGTGTAAAAGTCAAATGAAAAATGTCATTACTGAAACTGAATAAAATGCTGATGTAGCATTTTATGACAACAAGTACTAAGAGTTTAATATTATCAAATACTGTGTTCTGTTTTACAGTTATTCTGCAAGATTTATTTATTTTTGTAGTTCATTTATAAACAAATCATTGTCTTCATTTTGATTTGAAATGAACACTTATTTGGTAGTATTTCAAGAATTACAATGAGAGACAAACCTATGCTATGAATAATTAATGTGACTGTTTCAATAGGTCTATCTTGCATCGTTATTTATTTTAACTGTTTCACAAGAAGCCCTTAGGCTGGGGATATATAAAACATGTATCGAAAATGAACAAAATACTAAGCTGAATAAAAAAAAGTTCACTTTTTGGGAAAAAAGGCCCACCCCACATGGGAGGCTTAGTACACCCTTGCATCATTTGTGAAAATACAGCAATACAGATATTAAGTACACTGAGAGCTCTGAAACAGCAACACCTCCAGTTTACAATTGAATGGTGTGGAGGTGAAAAGGAACAAGCCACAGTAACACAGAAAGACTCCAAACACAGCTCAAATCGAACAGCCAGCTGTTTACTGGACAGTGCAAGGCCAGCAAACTATTGAAAAAATATTTTTCTATACAATAACCTATTCTTTTTGCCTCAGGACTCTGTGTTTCTTTGAAACGGGGCATCATAGTACAGACTTGTTTTGCGCAAAGTAGAAGAAGCACTTGTGAGGCTTTTTCTGTAGCTTTTTTTTCAAATTTAGCACCATCAGGTGGTCCTTCTCAGCGGTGGGTGAAGATGATACCGCTCAGCCCCATCAGCATAATAAATTGTGCCTGATGCATTCCTGATCATTGATCTAATTTATTTTATTTTTTAATTACACTGGCCACCTTTACGGAGGACTTTTTGCAAATCTTCACTAGTTAATGCTGCAATAGTATTGGCCAGGCGATAGCTCAAACTTGAAGTGGCAATACAGAATTGAATAAAAGAAAAGAAGCTCTCATTTTAATGCGAGAATAAAGGACTGTAACCTTCAGGTCCCATTGCCAAACTGGAAAATTAGAACACTGCAGGGCCAATTCAGCTAACTCTGAGCCAGAAATATACTTGGAGCAGGGCATGATGACAATTTCACATACTACAAAAAGCTAAAAAAGACCCTGTTTGTTATTCCGCACTTGTCATTTCAGCCTCCATGAGCTCCTTCAGTTTTTTGTTTCTGACCACAGGACTGGTGTTGGTTAAATATTTTTTGGGTATTGGCTCATTCTTGATTCACCCAGTATACTGTTACATATGAAAACCCCAGCAGAGCTGCTTTTCTTGCTAAGCTCATGCCACTCCCCTGGCACCCTCTACCAGGCTCTGTACAAAACCCTCGTAAATCTTTAGTCTTGCTTATTTTCCCTATTAATGACACACTTGCACCATCTGTTAAGACCTGCCTATTTGCTTTAAATAGCATTGTCTGCACATATGATGCTTTCACTGACAAATTTTATCAGCTGACAAGGTCACAAGAGTTGCGAGATTATGGTAACTAGCAAAATATTAGCAGACGTTAGATAATGCTTTCCTTGACTGTTTGCAACCCAGTAGAGCTGGCTACTTAGCTAGAGTAATAATGCATTACAGAACACCAAAAGTCCATTTGAAAGCCCTACCTTGTGTTCTTGATTTTTGGAATACCTGTTCTGGGACAATTATTTCCTTTTTTTCTCACTCCTTTTTCTCAATTTTGAAAAACATCTTGTTTCTCCAAATGCACCATCATGAGGAAAGTAGCTTATGTATGCATAGTGGTTTAAATGTATATACTTAATTTGTTTTATAAAACTTAAAAGGTATTCTATAAACACTATGTGTTTATTATATTCATTTTTTTTGGACTGCTAGCAGTTTAAGGCTGGTCAAATCACCTACCCGAATCACCCTGGCCACGCCCCTGTAATGATGATGTCAGAGGGTACAACCTTGATCTGTGGCCAGTCTAGACAGACCAGACACTAGCATCCCATTGCTTCACTGATTTATTTGTGAAGTTACTGGTGCATGAACTTCCATGTCTCGCTATTCATTAGTAAAAGAGGGACAGATAGATATTATTAGTAAGTTAATGTCAGAGAAGACTACACATATGAAGGAAATGTCTGGTATGGCCCCAGCAGAATTTTCTTGCCAAAAGCACCAATAATATCACCACTTCACAGCTGTAAGAGTCCAAGTTTAAATCTAATGCTCATTTGCTGAGTATACTGTACAAAGTTTGTATATTCTCTCCATGAGCTTTCCCCAGGTGCTCCAAGGCCAAATGGTTAAACTCCTTCCAGTTTAGGACTATTTGCTAACAGATAACATGTTGATATGTAACACCTGGTCTCCAGCCAGTCCCCCTGAACATTATCTTTAAAGAAATAATATGCTCCTACATCTTTGCCCTCTTGCCAGGCTTCAGTAGCCTTTCTTTATCTCTGTATATAGGGTTAGGAACCCCCCCACAGGGTGTTTGGGACTTAGGTTTTCCCTGGCGTGTAATGTACTTGGGTAACACATTACATTTTCTCCCACATCACTGCTGTCTCTTTCTCTCCAGTACTGGCACCCCTGCTAACTGCTCTTCATGAATACACAGAACATTGAGAAAGACTACTTCTCCATGATGATGTCCTTTCAGTGTTAATGGAAACCACTAAAATTTTCCCTTTCTTATGGTCCTGATCAGCCCTACCTTGCCCTATGCCATCTTTTTCTGAGTGGACACCTGGCAACCTACTACATACAATAACAGCAAGAAATATGCAAAATATGCTTATTTATGCAAACAAATTTACATAAAACATAACGTTTTAAGGTTTTAAAGGCATGTATGGCCAGTTGGTAATAGAGAAGAAGGCAGTCAAAAATTCATATGAAGTAAAGTAAAGTATATGATTACACTGTCATCATATGACAGTCTGACACTGGGAGTAGAGCATTTGAAAGCTATTTCTCCCATATGCCTTGAGATTTCATTCCAAAACAAGTAGGGATCTCATCCTGCCAGAACAGGATGTGCTGCTAAGAAGAAAAGAGAATGAGAAAGGTGTTTATGTTTCTGAAGCAAAACCCACTTCTGAATAAATGGGTAAGGGTCAGATTGGGGCCTTAAAGTAGATAGAAAATGTGAATCATCTGTGGCACAAGTGAACACTGTATTTGGGTTCCGAGAGTATGTAGTATACAGCAGTGATGCACAGAGGTGTTTGATTCTTTCCCGTTTCTAAAGAACTGCCTCTGCATCATTCTTCTCAGCAGCAAAAAATGTTTTAGGTTGCAATAGTTAACATCTGACTTTGAGAAGAGACAGACAGGGATGACAGTGTGCTCAAATACATTGTCACTCTTAGCTGTGCTGGTTATTAAAAATTGACCACTTATGTCTGTCTAAAAAGTTCCACCCAAAAGGGAAGAACCTGAAGGCAGCCTTGTAATGTATAATGCTCATAAACATTGTATATATGCTCTCATTTTTGCCTTCAAAAGCTGGTATCTGACTGCCAGCTGCTTTTGCACAGAGCCTAATAAACCGAGGAACTCATTGACAGACATAAATTAGCTACTGATTAGGAAATGGCTCCAGTCACAACTTCCACTCACAGAACTCCTTGACACCCAAGTTTGTTCACCCTGGCGTTATTATTTTATTCAACCCTCTGTAATGCTATGAAACTGAAAATTGCAATAAAAAGATAAAATGACAAGCTGGATCAACCTTTTTTTTTTCTTTTAGAGGTACTGGGGGTTGGGGGGTTGCGTTTAAATTCAGACTTCAAGAAAAGATGTGCGTCTTCTCCAAAAGTACTGCTCGTTAATTAAGTACATTTAGTTCAAATGGTCAGTACTTGTTTCTGATGTTTGTTTGTTTACTGGAGAGGCACCCGCTGCCTGTTAAGAGTCTGCTGATTAAGAGATATTGATTTCAGCTCTTCTAACAGATATTACATACAAGAAGTAGGAATTCTGCCAATCAGACGGGAACTCTGGACTGCACATCCCTTGAAGAGCTTTGATGAGATAATTGCTGTTTTATGTTGTCATTCTCTTTGATTCCCATGTATAATGTTATTATTTTGTTTATACAAATAGTCATTGGGTTACATTTTTGCTCCTTAATGCTACTTTTTCCAAGTAAACAATTATACCATTACTCAAAACAATATTTTGGGCAAAAATGAAGATAACAAAAAAGGCTAAAAGTGAATTAATAAAGTGGACAATCTACTAGTGCCCTGGCCAGGGAATTCTTTATCAACCTTTATCAGGTTTTTTCATACATCTAGAAATTTAGGGATGCTACCAAAATGAAAGAAACACACATCTGCTTGCACCTTTTCTGAAAACCAAATTTTATTACAGGATTATGGAGAGCAACGATCAAACTGATAGATCTAACTGCAGCATCTGATATTGTTGGCCATGACATTCTTATGGCGTGTCTATAGAAGTATGTGGGTATACAAGGAACTGTTTTAGAATGGTTCAGGTCATACCCGATCATTACAGTTTTAGAAGGTTATAACCACTTCTGCTCAGCAGATCTTTCTCTCTACTATTAAAGCTTTAGTTGTGATCTTTTGTTTATTTTTTCACTTAATGTTCTGTTTCTTTTAGTATCATGACAGAATAGTACCATAGTTTCCACAACTCTAGAAACTTGGGTTTGGCTTCTGGTCCACTAAACCACATAGACTTTGTTTACTCCCTGCTTGGATATTCTCCAGGTTCCAATAAAGTGCCCATTATCAGTGAGTGTGAGAGTAAGTTTTAGTTTATAATTTAATGGACTGGTATCCTATCCAGGCATGTACCTGAAACTGATGGATGATGCAATAAACTATAATAAAGCAATAAAAATCTACTGCTTTCCTAGACATAACTGTATATGGCGCGGAAACATTCTTACTGTCACTTTTTGTTACCTGGCCTGCCTCAATTTATCAGTCTCTCTGGCTTCTTACCTTTTTTTAGCCTGTTAACAAGCCTTCAGCATACATTCAGCTCCCAACTCCAGACATTGGGCCAGACCAGTTTTGGGTTCAGAAACAGCATCTTACAGTTACATGACCACCAGGTTATAGTCTCTTAAAGACCCAATTGTCTCTACAAGCACAAGCCCAGTGTTTCTAAAAGGCAACTTCAAACCCATTTATCTGTGTATTTGATCTGCTGCCATCTCTCAGTCTAGAGAAGAAGTGCTGGTTCTGTAGCCAGATCTCCTTAGCTATACTCGCTGCCAGGTTGGTTAGACAGTCAGGCATCCTCAGGGTGAATTTAGCCAACTATGCTCTAGTATCTTAGTAAATCTTTAGACTTCCCACACTAACATGTTGAGGTGTTTTAGTAGTGTTAGTATGGATTGTGCTCATTTTCCCTGAACTTTCTACTGTACCATCCCATTGTTCCAGCAATGCCTTAGTAGATGATTGACCTTCTATAAATTACATTAAGCCCACTTGGCATGAGACTAATTGCTGATATTTGGTGAAAATTACATTTTTATGCTAAAAAGACACAAGTTCAAATGCTAATTCTCTATTCTTATAGGCAATTCAGCACAATGTGTGAAACATTGGCTGCTTCTCTCTAAAGTGTTTGACACAAGTCATAAACAGAGTGAGCAGAGTTGCGTCACCCACATTGTTGGGAAAACAACAAATATGTAAGAAATGAATTCACAAAGAATTAAAAGAGAGGACTGGATTTAGTCTGGTAGCAACAACACCCTGACGCCATGGTGGCCCACTGGTACTGTCAACGGCAGCAGAAATTTTAAGGCTTTTTTGCCATTTATGACAATAAGTAGATTTTCTACCATCCAATTATTGTGTCCATTCAGGGGATCCACTGTCATCTCTGGGGGCTAACCATCAATTCTTTCCCTTTAGTAAAGTGTTCTGCAGTAACGAAAGATCAGGTTGTAAATCATCTTCTTGAACAACTGGGGACCGATTAAACCGTCAATATTTATTTTCATTCTGTTTAGTTTTTAATTATGTGAAACAAAGCCAAAAAGAGAAAATCTAGTTAAACAGTGACAGAAGATGTGAAACATTTTACCTCACAGAATCCTGCCGTTGTTTAAAATGCATGTTAAGACTGCCTAGGAGGTTACAAACAGAAGCAGCATGAAAAATCTGTGATTAAATTGAACAATATGGTGTCATTGCAGGGTGCCATTTATAGGGTGGTTTGGAACAATTTACACGTCTGACGTTTGTTCAGTGATTTCATTTCATAATATACCGAAAGACCAACATAAGGTGTTTATGCAGGGTGAGCTGCAACCTCATGCTGTGCATGACACTAACTGGTTTGAGCTGGTTAGTAAGGGAATATGTCAACTGCAACATTACATTCCAGCCCATTCTATGAGCAGTATATCTGCTTTCTTGGTGCCCATGTTGGATTTTGTTTCCTCCTTTGGAATCATAGTCACTGAGTCCTTGCTTTAGTAATGTTATACACAAAGAGACTCACAGTCATTGATCTCACATTATATGCTATGAGACAAAAATCATATTGTAGATTTTTAAATACAATGAAATAATGCCTGAGAAGCCTGTGTCCTAACTCATGAATTCAATTCAGAGTAAATTAACAGAGAAATGTTAAAAATGTACAATTTTACATAAAAAACTTAGAATGGAGTATTTAAGATAATTTTCTGAACCCCTTCTCATATTTTAGACTTAACGAGGGTATGCTGCCTGCTTGACTGGAGATCATCTCTTTATTTCTGAGTGGCAGAGTGGTTATCAAAATCTGTGCCATCATCCCAGGGTCCCGGGTTTGAATCCCAGTCTGGTCAGTGCCTCTGCATTTTTTTGTGTGAGTTCCTGACTTGCACTCCAAAACATGAGGCTAAGTCTCAGTACTTTAGCAAAACCAGCTTTATTCCGCTTGAAACAGGAACGGCACGGTTATTTATTGTAGCGGGGATCTACAACGTGAGACACTGCAATCAAGCAGGGTCGTTTCCAGGTTAGTGGCCTAGTAATACTGTTCCCTGCATATATAATATTCCTTGCATCACCCATTGATGACAGGCGCTAATAGCGTGACTGCAATGGACTTGGATTTGCTTTTCAAGCTGCTGCAGCGCTGGGAGCCTGAGGTTGCCCCAGCAACGGATAAGCTGTTTTCCACAGACATGGTGATCGCACTTTGGGATGCTCTTTGGCATGTTGCCCCGTTGGGGGGAGTCCCAGAAAAGTTTAGAAACCTTACAACATAGAGACTGGGATTAATTTAATAATACACTATCACAAGTAGTAAGTATTTTCTGAAATTGTCCAGAATTGGTTCAGAAATGGACTATACTCCCTGGTAATGATGACTGCATGGCTGTTGCCTACAAAGTACAGCACACTATTCCTTAAAGACAACAGTGCAGTATGTGGCCTTAGTCTGGAATGAGAAAGAGACTCAAAATAGTATGTTTATAAACACAGATACCAACTGCTGTAGATATTGTCTTAGACCAGCGGTTTTCAAACTGTGGTCCGCGGACTGAAGGGGGTCCGTGAGGGCATTGTGAAATATCCATTAATTAACCGAGAAGCATTCTGGAGTTGTGGTACGTGTGAAGAAAGAAGCACTTAATATCACAGCGACACATTGTATGATTCATCGGCAGCAAAGAACATGACACAATCACTATCTGAAGTCTTGTCTGGTTGCATCAAAGTTGTAAATTTGATTAAAACCAGACCAGTATACGCTCGCATGTTTGCAATTCTTTGTGAAGAGTTGGGGGCTGAGCATTCGAATCTTTTGCTCCATACAGAAGTACGATGGCTTTTACGAGGCAAAACAGTGCAGCGTGTATTTGAACTTCGAGAAGAACTACTGGTATTTCTGACGGAATGTAATGCTGATCTAGCTTCAGTCATGGCTGATAACATTTGGATAGGCAAATGTGCCTATCTGGCTGATATATTCAACTTACTAAATGAGCTGAACTTGTTACTACAGGGAAGAGATTCAAACATCTTAAGAAGTCACGACAAGATTGCAGCATTTAAGAAAAAGCTCAGTATATGGAAAACCAGAATTAACAAGAAGGTTTTAGATATGTTTCCAATCTTGGATAATTACATCAGCAAAAATTTGTTGATTAACGTCGATCTCATAATTTGCAATGTCGAGCAGCATTTGCAGTCGCTGGCTGACCATTTTGATGAATACTTCTTGAGTAATAACATTGCTAATTTTGACTGGGTCCGCAGTCCCTTTGATGTTGAATTGACTGACCTCGCTGGGCGTGAGCAGGAGGAGTTAGCTGAATTGTCATGCAATTGCTGCTTATAAAATAAGTTCAAGCAGCAATCACCGTCATCTTTTTGGTTGAGTGTGGCTTCTGAGTATCTCTTGATATCCGACAAAGCAGTCAAGAGTTTGTTACTGTTAGCGACAACATATTTTTGTGAAACAGCATTTTCAGCACATACGAATATGAAGACCAAGTACAGATCCAGATTGGCCGTTGAAAGTGACTTGCATGTGAGCTTATCAAAAGTAGCACTGAGAATTGACAGTTTGTGCAAATCAAAGCAAGCATATCCTTCCCACTGACATTATTAGTGTTAACCGAAACTAATGGTAGCCTAATAATTTCTTAAAAATGACTTTGCTCCATAATTATTGCATGCAGATAGGTGTAATGAAAATTTATTCTGTGTTACTTGTTCATTTATGATTTTCTGCTATAGTAGTCATTGTGACAGTGAAGGAGGTACTGTGGAACTTGTATGTTCGTTATTTTGATTGCATTTTACGTTATAAAATTTCACTTGTTAAATATAGGGGTCCGCGAGCTAGGCCTGGAATGTAATAAGGGTCCCTGGTGCAAAAAGTTTGAAAACTGCTGTCTTAGACACACTCAAACAACATCTTTGTTAGGATGACTGCTATAAACCATGACTTCCCAAAAAAGATTAAACAGATTGAGCATTCTGTTTTGGCAATGTTGGTTACCATTGCTTCAAGTACAAACAAAACAAAAGTTAATTTGGTTACATTTGTACCTGCGTATGCTCTTCACAAAACAGATATTTTAATGATGTTCTTTGAAAGAAATAGGAAGCAGCAGGACGTGTAGAACTAAGGGACACTAAGCCACTCCATTCATTGAATAATTGATTTTCCCAGAAATCTAAAATTTATACTAGTATATATTTCTGACATACCACAGTACAAGCAAAAAATGATGCCTAATTAATTAAATAATATTTTCTATTAAAAGTTCAAACTGACTTCTAATTAACAAAATAATTAGAATGAAAACTTTCAGTCACCATATGTAATGATATTGAGAGTTTGCAATGCAATAATTGAGGCATGTAATTGCAGTGCAGGACATTTTCTCTTCAGACAAGATCTTGGTGACAAGTTAATTTCCGTCTGTTAATTAATTCATCTATTAATTTATTCATTCATTTTGGGATGCCATATTTGCCAAGACACAATTATTAAGAGCCGGAGCCTAGCCCTACACCACTAGATGTAAAAGATTAGCTAAGACAGTGGGGACACACTCTGTATTATGGGGCCAGGCTAGAGTCACTAGACTATGCAAGGATTTGCGTCCATTCTCCTAAAGATTTGCTACAGAGGCACTAACCATTGCTTCACTGTGCTACTCATCTTTGCATTAGACTTGTACCTCTGTCACTAATTCAAAGCATTCAGAGACTGTTCTGGAAAATGAGGAGCCAGTGTAGGTGAAGCCAGTTGGAAGGCAGCATGTCCCACATGTTTAAGTTGTGCCTGGGAACCAACTATCTGTTGCCAGATGGTGCAGCCATGATGGTGTACTTGAGTGAGCTGCAACACCTTAAGGTTAGGAATCACAACCTGTGTAATAAGGTCAAGGCAGCTAATTTAAGTTATTTTGTGTTTGCTTGTTTGTCCTGTTATCTATTGATCATCCCTACCTTGTAAACATATGGGTAAATTGGCAATTACGTTTTATATAATTTTGCATTTTCTGGGTGTGCTTGATTTCTGGCTGGCGTATTTTAATACATACATTTTTTGCTAAAACAGCCTTTCAAAATATTTAAAAATTTGGAAAGAACGAGCACTTATAATATGTGTCCACCCTGAATGACCAATTTCACTATAAAAAGTATTTTGATTGAAAACAATGATTATGCGTTAATACAAAATTTTTATTTTCATTGCTGAGGTTGTGATATGTATTTGAAGAAAAAAAAACCAAAAGAAACATTCTTGGGCCATTGAGAGAGTAGAGATAGTCAAAAAGCAAAAGTGAATTATGTAAACAACATCTAAATATGATTTCAACTGCAGGAACCATCAGAAACCCTCTGGAACTAGGACTGGACAACCCCAGTGTACAAATAGCTACAATAGCAGCATGTCTTGTTCATGATTGTGTTTGCCAGGTCTTTTCTGTAATAGTCTTTGATGCACAGACCATTCTAAACATGTGCAGCATAAGCAAAACCTACAAGAATATAGTCCTAAATTATACATAACTATACACCTAAATTAGCATTAACACTACAGAAATACATTTTTATTATCTAATGCATTTCCAAAGTTAATGTGGAGATTTGACAATTACCTATACAGTATATACACTGTAATTGTAACCAGTTGAATTATTGTTTTTTTGGCAAAATTGCTTTTTTTTTGCAATTTTAATGTATAACATAGATGTAATCTGAATTTTTAAAAAAAATTCTCTGCGTTATGTTTAAGCTTGTCTTTCCATAGCATCATCTATTAATGAGATACTGTATGTCACATTCACAAGCTGAGTGAGCGACTTCCTGGAGTTGGACAAACATAGATGAAACACAGTCTTTGACAGATTTGATTTTGTTTCTGCTAAACTAGAAGAAGACTTTGCTGGCAAACCCTGATGTCACTCCCACCACCACAAAATGAAGCTCCACCCCCTCCAATGCATATAAGCTGACAAGCCACCCGAGGTCAGTGTTCACTTTGGGCCCTGCTTCTGACAAGGACAGTCCACTTGTTAAAGGACAAAAGACACTGTTGGAGAGGTGCAAAGCGTTTTAAGCTGGGATGGATCTACGATTTTTTTCGTAGGCTCTGGTAATTCTAGTGTTAAAGTGTGGTACACCTATTGTTAAGGACTGATGATCCCTGCATTTTATTTTTTTGCTGCATTCTCAATTTGTCCTTGCCAATTGATGACATGATCCTACTGGTTGCTCATTCCCCTGTGTATTCTACAAAAATATAAGAACATTCTGGACATTGTCAAATGACGATTACATCCAATTGTTGATCCCTGTATCTGTGGTGTCATAGCCAATGGGCAGGAAGAATAGTTTAGAAATGTTGCAGTGGCACCACACTCTTAGAAAAAAAAGTTTCTTGTACTTTGTTAAGCTGTGGTTCTATGAAGAACCACACAACACAGTAAATTTAATTCCAGGAAAGGTTCTTTGCATATGAATTTGGCTTTTCCTGCTTTGAAAAACTTTCTTATATGTAGAAAAATACTAAAATCTTTAATGTATAAGTAATCTCCTTGGCAGAACACTAACAGATTAAGAAAACCTGGACTTACTATAAGAAGAAAGAGTCCTTTTAAAATTGGTATTTCACAAATCCGTTGCCATCTATTCTGAACCTTTCATGTGGATGGGCCTTTTGGGTTCCAAATATGGTTCATTTATGGAAGAACCACTCTGGCACCTTTATTTTTAAGAGTGGAGGTGCTACAGTAGGATACAGAGAGGAGAACTAGAATAGAGAAGGGGCAACAGTAGTTTGTAATGATTGCCACGTTTGAATTTATGCATAAACAACTAATAAAGTGAGTTGTAATATGAACTGGTAATCACCTGCCCCTATCAGGGTATGCTTGATTAAGCAGTAATGTTCTGCTTTGATTTAAAGGCTGATACCTATTTTGATTCATTTACATGCAGATCCTATAACAATCATACAATTATTTTTTTAACTTTCTGTTCTTATAGATAATACGCTATGAACAAATCCACTCTACCAGCAGTGAAGGGACATTCGTCTAAATAAAAGTCCAAATATGGGTCACCAACATTGGCAGCTGACCAGCTGTCACCTTCATTTTAAGACACTTCACTTTATCATGAAGCTTGCTATGAATGTTTTGGGCAGTAGGATTTGGAGATGAATTTAAATCTTTGTATACATTGTTTGTTGGCCGATTGTACCCGCCCATTGCTAAAACTGGCATATGACTAAGGGTGCCAATGTATAAATGTGGAAAACTCTCAAACCAGGCTTTTTGACTGTCCCAATACACCTCTGCTCACTTTCAGTGTTTCTTTTCAAAAAACTGTCCCTGGCATTGCTAAATTATTCCACAGCCCAATTCTATCATATTTTCAGGATAATGTTGTAAACTACTCCCTTATATACTTAGCTGTGCTGTCCTATTAGCAGCTGTTATAAATGTGTAATGCACAGCTTCCTTATGTAGTGAAAAAGGGCACTATTAAAATATGAAAGGCTCTATTTAAAGTTTGATTTATTGCTTCTACACACTTACTTACAGATCTTTGCCAAATACTAAATGCAAGATGTGTGGCAAATGTGATTCTGCTCATGTTAAAAGTGAAGATCACAGCCTTGAAGAACACTCTACTTTTTTTTGTTTTTTCCTTCTTTGTTCTTTTAATTTCACATATGCTGGCTGAGTGCTACATGATGTTCCACACTTCATACTTGAGAAAGTGAAAATTAAGAGGCGGGGTTTCCATCCTAAGGTGTCAGCTTCCTGCCTCAGACGCTATCTTAAGTACAACTTAAAAGAGAATAAAAAAGATTAAAAAAGTCTTTTTAAAGCCCTGAACAGAAGAGCTATTAGGATTTTTCATTTTATTTAAATGCAGTAAATAATAAACACAGTCATTTGATAAGGCGTAAAAAAAGAAAGATAAAAAGAAGCTTTCATTTCTGCTCTTCTTCTTGTCTGCTCATTGTATAGTGTATATATCTATGTTGTAAAATCAACACAGTCCATTTTTAAATTTCCTGCGGTCGTGATGTGGGGGCATTGTGGAGTGGAAAGCAACCTGATTTTCTCTTGTTTTGCTGACGTGATGCTGAAGCAAATTAATGGGCATGTTGATCAAGTATAATATAGACTCATATTTGATTATCATGAAGAAACTTTAGGACTGATCATAAATGATTTAACAATGACTTTAAAATGCACAGAGGAATAAAATTGAAAACAAAAACACCTACATAAAATAATTCAAATATACAATAAATCAAGAATGTGAAAACTATGAAGATCATAGCAAGTAAGAATGAACTGATAATACTTATAACAAAATGGAGAATTAAGAAATTATAAACAGGATGGTGGACATAGCATGTGTAAAACTGGGAAACAGTGAAAGTACGTCGATCCCCGCATATCCAGTTCAGGGCTACAGGAACAAGACAGTACAGAACATCTTGATTGAGTGGAGGGCTTTCAGCAAGATATGTCCATGTTCAGAGCAGCATCTGAGAGGCTAGGGGTGACAGAGAGCCTACCATTCCTTCAGTAACAATATGGTTTTTCAATCTGATGACTCTCTATAAATCAAATTATGTAGATCCTGAATAAACAACTACTGAATAACTCCTAAATCCTGAATAAATAAATAAACAACTTCTCAAAGAAAAGTTCTTTCTCACCAGCACATAAATGAATGTTTTTGTTTCAAGGATTAAAGATTCTAAAGATGCTTTATGTGTCAATAGAATTTGTTCATGTGAGGAAAGACATTCTTTCATGTGAGCTGGGAATTTAAGCTCTAGATCAGATGACCAGTATAAAGTTAGGTCATTTATTTATTTATTCATTCTTTTGTTCATATATTCATTAATTGATTTATACCAGCATCTTTGAGAGAACAGTCTTAATTTTCAATAGTATATTATAGACAGGCTTGGTTCATTTTCATTGCAGTTAACTATGAGACTGGTATGAAAAGAACAATGACGTTTACTGACAGGGCAGGACATTTCTACTCTGAGAACTGTGCAGAGGACTGTCTTCTTGCTTTTACCTTGATTGTACAAGCTTTGCTACAGCTAAGACCAGCAGCAAGCACAATGTCAGCAAAGCAGGTCATGTTATACTGTACATTCAAGTATCCCACTGAATCATGGTACAGTAGACTTAGTTTTATTTCTCCAAAGTGCTGCCCAATAACAGACCTTAAGTGTGCCAAAGCTATTTAGCCTAAATGACAGCAAAACTACAGCAAATAAAGCCAAAGGCAATCTTACTTAATTAATTAATTTGAAGCTTTTTTGTTAAAGCAATTTAAGATAACACCATTCGAAGACTAAATATGGAATGCAATTGTTACATATGGATAACAGGTTTTTTTAAATTTTGAGTAATCTGTCTTCATGATGATTTGATAGTTACAAGGGTTTTTGGATTTCATTTCTTACATTACTGACATCCTACATTTATTTTTATTTTTGTTTTAGTACCGAAAATAAAGTTTGTCAATCTAATCTAAGAAAAGTATTTTTCGCCTTTTTTCAGAAGCTATTTCTTTTCCACGTTCATTGCCAGTTTTTCTCACGGTTGCCATAGCCTTACTACTGCAGAAATAAAAGAAACTGAGATTGTGGATATTTACCGACTTTGCATATGTGATGAAAGACTACCTTTTGGTTTGGTTTCTTGACATTGATTCTGGTTTAGTGTTTTGGATACATTAATGAAGATAATTTAACTTTCTGGTTGCAAACTTTGTCCCATTACTTTGACTACACTTCATCTTCTTGTCACTGCTGTCTCTGAAATTTCAACCTACATTTCTTACCAGAACAATAATATCGCAATTTGTAATGTTTCTCTTTTTCAGTTTCAAAAATCTCTCATTTAAATTTGTAACAGACGTTTTCCTATAGCTTTACAGTACAGTAAGGATCTTATAATTAGTCTAGAACAGGCCATTCATCCCAACAGGTTCCACAATTCAATTCTCCTAGAATTTCCAAAATAGCATCTAGATGAGGTTCAAAGGTCTTTAAATTCCTACACACTTTCACACTGCTTGCTAAGTTATTCCACATGTCTACTGTTCTTTATGTAAAGAAAATGTTTTATGCATTTCTTTGAATATTTGTGCTTAACAAGTTCCAAACTGTGTCCCCATGTTCTTGATGAAGAACTTATTTTAAAATAACAGCAGGAATCCACTGTACTAATTCCCTTCATAATGTTAAACATTTCAATCATTTCATCTCGCAATCTCTGTTTGCTTAAAGTGAAAGGTCTAACTGCTTCAATCTTTCCTCACAGTTCATATCTATCAGTCCTAGAATCAGCCTAGTTGCTCTCCTCTGGGATTTCTTTAACGCCATGTCATTTTTTCAATATGGAGACCAAAATTTTACACAATACTGTAAGTCAGGCCTCACCAATATGTTATACAGTTTAAGCATAACCTATTTTGACTTGTATTCTATGCATTATGATCTTTAATCTAATTACACTATTGTCCTTCTTGATGACTTCTGATTGCTTCTATATACTGTCTTAATGTAGATAGGAGTCATAGTGGACTCGTAACTATGTTCTTCTGAAGAGATGAACTACCAAATTTCAAACCTCCTATTGTATATTTAAATTTAACATTTCTAGCTCCTATATGTAATACTTTAAATTTCCTTATATTCAATTTTATTTGACACAAATGTGCCCAAGCCTGTATGTTAAGTCTCCACTGCAATGATTCAGCTGATTCTACATTATATCCCTTTCCTGCTAGTTTAATATCATTTGCAAACTTGACCAGGTTGTTGATCTTATCCATACTGTTGATGTAATATAATACAATAGAGTGGGTTTAGACTGGGTTCAGGTCAGTACTTTTTGCACCAACGGGTGCAGGTCAAAAAAAGCTGAACGGCGAATCGCCAGTTGTTAGTATTGAGATGTGAAAACTTTGCAGAAATCTATAAGCTAATATTATTGATATAGTCAGTGAAAGGCAAAACCTAAATGAAAGAAATACAAATATCTCAGAAGAAGAAGAGAGTATGTTTTAAACAAAATGCAGGAGTCAAAAGCCCAAAAATCAAAATCATAAACCAAACACAATAATTCAACCAGATCAGAGCTGAAGCTGGTGTGAGAACAACAGCTCCACCTTAAATACTTGCTGGGCACCTTTCTAGGGTCCACATACAAGATATAGGGCACATAACCAAATGAACTACATATACTGTACTACGCATATTTTTAACAAATACAAAGTAATCAATAAACACCACAATATCAAAGAAAATCAAAACATTACACAAACACAAAACAAAACCAAAAAAAGAACACCTAACACAAGGTACAAAATTATACCAGGGTGGTCAAAAGTAGGTTTACAATTTTGAGTACACAAAACGCAAAGATTATTTTTGTATTATTTATTTATTGATTTATTTTTTTTATTATTTGTCCTCGTAATTTTAATAAAGCTAAAGTAATAAAGCACTGTATTTAAACAACAATGGAAAAATTAAATAAAATGTAAACTTAAGACGTGTGTTTGTGTGTGTCCTGCGGTGGGTTGGCACCCTGCCCGGGTTTGGTTCCTGCCATGTGCCCTGTGTTGGCTGGGATTGGCTCCAGCAGACCCCCGTGACCCTGTGTTTGGATTCAGCGGGTTGGAAAATGGATTAATGGATAAACTTAAGACAGAGCAACAAACTGGCTAAAACAAAAGACACCTACTGCTCAGATAACTAGTTTGAATAATAAGTGTTTGGTAGGCCTTTTACTGTGCCCTTTGCATGTACTGTGATCAGCAATTTGTATTAATTTTTTTGTGGGTTCCCCAAACAGCTTTTATTAAAATAAACTAAATAAACTCTTTAGGGACTTAGGAACAAAAGCATTAAAAAAATAACACTTAATTTTGTCCACAAGACATTTTGTGAGAATTGTAACTTTTTTAGCGTTATAAGGCAATGTCATCTTTGTCTTGTATATGGGTGCCGCCTTTTTGTGGATCCTGTAATCAAGACACAACTCCTGATTGCTGGGAATGTCGTCAGTGCAATAGGTTAGAAGGTCAACACTGGGGGTCATTTCTCTTCTGAGTCTACAAATAAATCCCTGTGTTAGCATGCAGATCTTCTGGTGAATTACTTCTTGAACACAGAACTTTGGTCTTGTTATTAGGTACCTTGAATTTTGGTTAGAGGTTAAAACTTGATGACAGACTTTTGGTTTTTACTTTGGCTTGTTGTCTGCTTATATTTTATCTTCTGATCCTTATCATTTAATACCATCAATGTCTCACTCTGAGCCACTGATGATACCAATTAAATTTGAATGTAAATACAAAGTATGAGAAATGTTTAGTAGACTTGTTTACATATTAGAGTCTTTTAGCAAAGAAACTTTAATATATCATTATAATATTAATTTAAGCCAAGACCTAATTGGGTGTACTAGCCATCCTATCTAATGTAATAATATAACACTGAAAAATACAGACATGAAATGTATATAAATTGTAAATAGATGGAAATGAAAGATTTCATTTTTTGAAATACAGAATTAAGAAAAGAGATTGCTATTGATCTTATACACATTGAAAAGTATTATTTTACTTCTGAATCTGAACCACATTTCTTTATTTGCCTTAATCCAGACTTAACTCAAGGAGCCAAAGAGAAATACATTTTTCGTAAATTGTTGTAGCAGGATGAGGTTATGCTCTGGCTGGAATGAAGGTGAAAATAAATAAGTGTAAAAGTAACTTTATTAAATTTCGAAGAAGCAGAATATTTAAATTACCCAGAAAAGCTGTAGCTTTGAATCCTCTTTTAAGTGTCTCGTTATGGCATTTTCTTCTGTTGTGTTTGGTATGGATTACTTTCTAAAACATGACATGGAAACGTATGGTTCTAAAAAGATTAAGGCAGCCACAATTATATATTCAAATCAATCAATTTATAATTTTATAGTGCTGTTCTCAGAAGGCAGGCTCAGAGCTCATACAGAGTGTTACAAAAATAAAGTTGTAACCACAAAAGTACAAAATGCTATACAACATTCACAAACATATATGTAAAATGCAAGCATTAATAGATGAAAATATTGTAATGCTCCCTAAAACTGAACGGTAAAAAAAAATGTTTGTCTAATCCTCTCACTATGCAAATATTCACAGCTCCTGAGTCATGCCAAACTAATCTGCATTTTACAGAAAGAGCACAGTGGACCTCACAAATTATTGCGACTCTCACGTCACACTCATAATGTAGCTTTGAGATATACTGCTATTTCTCTATGGGAGAGCCTTTCTAATTAGATGCAAGCATACCAAAGAAACTGAGATAATACAAGACACCTTGTCATGGCACTCTCCAGCACAGATCACACATTACACGAGTAGCTTGGTGCATTAATCTGATCCAGGAACTTACTGTGTATGTATCATTAGGATTCTTTTAACCTGCACTAGTTATTTTACTCTGCTTTCTACTTACTGAGCAGCTTCCACATTTCCAAACAGTATTTTAGAATTTAGAATTAGAATCCATCTACTATGTGTTCTATAGTACTATAAACTGTAGACTTTGATTGTCATGCTGATGGTATTGAAATGTTTCACTAGTTACAACTTGCCTCCCTGTAGTTGAGCAGTGAATATTTTTGTTTGAATGTCTTCTCTAGTCATGGAATTCCCAAGTGAAAATATAAAAACACCCATTTTGTAAATATACCTGGAAATAGAGTGCCTTCTGCCAACCTTGTGGTACTCTCTTTTTTTATTCTGTTATTGAATATAAAGCTTTATGCAGTGGTTAAGAGGGAGCAAAACCTAACTGAAATAAATCCAAATATCTCAAAAGAAGAAGAAGAGAGTATCTTTTAAACAAAATTCAGGAGTCAAAAGCCAGAAAATGCAAAAATCAAAATCATAAACCAAACACAAGAATTCAACCAGATCAATAACTATTAAATGAATAGCATTTAGCTTTAATGGGCTTTGAGTCAGTTGGGCCAAAAATGAAACCCAAATGTGCACTGGTGGTGTGCTGTAAATGTCTAGTTAAGGCAGTTTAAGGAATATATGTTGTGTGATAAATTATTATTCCATGTTATGTTAAGAACATGGAGTCTAAATAGGCATTCTTTTAGATGTTTCTGCATGAGAAAACCTCCATGAATTGTTGCAACATGTCAGTCAGGACCTAAAAGGAGAAATTTGGAAGCTGTTAACAGATAGCAGTAGAGTGTTTTGTTCAGCAAGAAGTGTTAGCTCTACAAATGGACCACATTCAGTACTGGGAAATGCACTGTGGAAAGGTTGTTTCACTTACATTACTACGCCAAATCCACAACTTTCACAAAATACCATAACAACAACATGAACTAATCACAATTAAAATAACAGAATTCAGCATTCAATCCTTTCCAAGCTGTGATGAGAAAACCATACTGGAAGATCAACAAAGATGAAAGAAGAGGTTAGCTGTGGTGCCCACTCTGCTCAGGTAGTTATCTTGTCTGGGTGCTGTTGGAATTCATAGAAGCTTGGAGGCTGAAAATATAGTGCCACAAACGTAAAAGTCCCAGACTGGAAAAGGTCAGCAGTTCTGGAGCTTTATTGCGTCTTGAGACCAGAAATTGCCAGATGTGGGAACACTTCTATAACATTAAGATTAGATTGTTTGTGCAAAATAGCCTCTAGAATTATCTTAAATACAGAACAAAGAATTTTCTCAATAAGGCATTTTTCCTGACAGAGCCCAGCATATAATTGAGAAAAAAGCAAGGGTGTACAAAAAAAAAAGAAAAATAAAATGATATAACATATTAAAAACAATCATAAGAAGAAATTAAACTGTGAATGACCATTGAATCACTCAGCAAGAATACAAAGTTTACCCGCCAGTTTATCTTGGCAAGAATTGTTAGAAATGTTGATCTTAAATGGATAAATCATGGAGTGGTTGAAGGAGTTTTTCCATATTTTAAATAAATTATAATGTTAAACTAACTTATGGCACACTAATACCATAGTTTTTTCTCCTTCTTTTCTTCTCTGAATTTTTTTTCTACAATAAGAATGGTAGGAGACAGAAACCATCCCAGAAGGACTAGGTGCATGGTTAGAGCATTAAAAAAAAAAAAAAAAAAGCTACTGTTATATTGAACAAAGCATGAAGCAAATTGTTGGATATATAAACATAACAAAAATATCTATCTATCTATCTATCTATCTATCTATCTATCTATCTATCTATCTATCTATCTATCTATCTATCTATCTATCTATCTATCTATCTATCTAATTAATAGTTCAGAGAAGAGAAATCAATAGCAGTTTAAGGAATATATGTTGTGTGATAAATTATTATATTATATATAATTATATTAATAATTATTATTATTAAATTATTTTTCCTTTTTATGTAGAACTAAATTATTTAGAAATCTTTACACTGTAAAGGCAAATGTGAAGGCACCTGAATGCAAATGTGATCTAATTAAAGTAACCAGTGTAAATGGTATTAAACAACACCTGCAACATCTGTTCCTGAAATATACATTACAATAGGCATGCAAGAAAATCACCAGGTGGGAAACCATAAGACAACTTTATTATTACTATTTTAAAAATTTTGGTTTTATGCAAATCAATCACTTTAAAATAGTTCTTTTTATCTAACGGGCATGAAAAAATAAAATGGAAAATAATTTTGAGTTCCATTGTTTTTGCTTTTATCACTTGGAAAATATCTAAATTAATCCATTTTCTAAAGTCCATATATTGTGATGTATGTTTAAAAATATCAAAAACGGAAGCTTATGCATTTATAATATGATATGCTAGTCAACTATTCATAATGAGGCTGTGCATAATACATTAAAGGTTGGAAAACAATCTATCTATCTATCTATCTATCTATCTATCTATCTATCTATCTATCTATCTATCTATCTATCTATCTATCTATCTAAAATCATGGAACAATTATGCAATTCTGCTTTTCTGTCTTCTTGTACAAATAACAGATATGTAAGCCTCTTTTGTTGAATGACCTCAGCATGAAAGTAGATATCCTAATTCTCTTCACTGTTATTATCAGTAAGAATATTTTTTGAACGAAGTAAGAGCAAAAATAAAAACGCAATCAAATGTTGGCATCAGCAGGGAGGCTGCAAATGACTGGTGTGATCCTACAGCAATTATAAACCATTGAATCCTTCCCAGCCAATTAAAATTTCTTATTCATGTCAGTCACGGCGCTTCTCTTGATGTCAACATCATCCCTTCATCATCTCTTATCTTGGAATACAAAGTATGAAAGATATTCTATTAATTTGCTCACCAACAATTATATTCACAACTTGACTGACTAAAAGCTCTTTATACTGTAGCAGGTTTTTTTTTCTTAATGCATTAAATGTATTAAGTCCAAATTTGTGAAACTAATCAAAGCCACTTGATTTTATAAAATATTATTTCCAGCTGTGATCATACTGGAGTAAAAAAAAAAAAATCTAGGTGATTATTTGCAGTGAAAAGATTCTGACATAGCACAACTGGATTGTCCAAATGAGTTAGGACTAAGCACTTGTACTCAGAACTTTGACGTCTATGGTGCAGATATATAAGTGCATGTGTTCTGTGAGTTACACTACTCAAGGAAGAACCTGGTGCTTCTTTAACATCTCAAACTATAAACTAAGCGGTCTGACAAGCACACTACTAACCTTCCGGATCTCTCATTCATAAGGGAGCAATGTTAAATTTGTGCTTTCTATTGAGAGCTACCCTTCTGCACAAATAATCATCAGGGTGCTGACATTTTTATAACTGTAGAAGACCAGACCCCCAGAAAGCACTGCTCTGTACTAAAGTATAAGTCAGCAGAGAGCTTAGTAGGGTATAATCTAGCTGATAGTCGACTATACTGAAATCAAGCAGCAGCCATCACAGATGGTGATGGTCATGAAACAAGAAATTTGAATACATATTCAGAGGCTTTTCCATATTTTAAATAGAGGATGTTACACTCTAAACAGTTATGTTATGTTTTAAAAAAATATTATTGTATAAGCTCCTATTAATTGAGGGGGTCCACTCTTAAGAGAATATACTGTATACACACTGCAGTTTTCTTTTTTTTAATGGATCAATGTTCTACTACTTAATTCTTTTATTTTAATTTCCTGTGCATCAGACCCAGAGACGTGTTTTACTCATTCTGCTTATTTTCTCTGTTAGTGTCTCACCCATTCCCACATCTTTCTTGATCTTCTACATAGACTGAGCTCCAGACTGTTATTCTCTACCTTTTGCATCCAAAACCTGGCACTAAAAACGAGTACTGGTGGCTCACTGGAGGCTACTGTCAGATGTCAAATATTTCTATCCTTCTCATCTGCCTGTAATAGAAGTAGCAGAAGAAGGAGTCACGTGTGCAGAACACAGTGAAATTCTTACTTGAATGTCCAACCAACGTGCAACACATTAGCATTTTCTGGTGCCACAAACAAGAACGTATAAAAAATAGATACGTTTGTTACAATCAGCAGAAAACAGAATTCAGCTTACCATGTAAATGTGTTTGTATGTATGGGGCAACACATACATATATTTACATGTGACTCTGTGATTGAAAGGGCATGTTCAGTAAATGGATGGGTAGAAGACTTTTCATTTTATTGTTATTTCATAGACAAAATCCATGAGTATACTTATTATCTATGAGCATTATTCATCTAAACTAATTGAATGTATAGTTTGCTTTCTGAAGGGAACATCTTTATGCTGATGTCCTTACTATTAAAATATGTTGCCACTGTGGCATAAATCTATCCTTGTGACTCAAGGGGGAATGATGGGGCACTCATTATTCATCCTTAGGCTGCAGCGATGTGAGGGTGGGGGATTATATTAGCAGACTTCAAAGGTTTTAAGACAGGAGCAAGTAAGCAAACTGCACAATTTATAACACTGTGTCATTCTTAAAATAATATATGGTGTTAGAAATGGTAGAAGGGTGTTTTGGGAAGGCTGAACAACTGCTGCCATTGTTCTCCCTAAATGGCATTGTTGCGTTTGTTTGTAGATATTTACATTCATTTTGTACATTTTTTATATTTCCAGAGGGAGCCAGCAGGAGGCTTCTGTGACTGATGGAAACTACAGCTCCCAAACTACCTTGAAGCTCAGTGTCAGTTTGACTCAGATGTGTTTGTTAAATGAGTGCTAATAGCTACATTTTTGAGCCAGGAGGGCTATAAAGGCAGATGAAGCTGGGAGCATCTAAAGCCTTTGCATCCCCCTGAAGTGAATACAATACTTGAGGGACAAAGACTACAAATGTACTGTGCTTTGACTTTCTCTCGTTTCTATTATTTGCTTCTTTTGTTTTTATTTTGCTTTTGTTTAAAACTTTCTCCATTCCATGTTTCAGTATACTTCACTGCCAGAAATCATAAATCGTATATAATATGATATGATGTTTCTTATACTACTTATCTATCTATATATCTGATTAATTACATTCTTTTTAAATGTATACCAGAATTTATATTAAGTTATTAAGCACTAAAATACATCCACTTTGTTATGAATATATCATCAGCTATTAATTGAAACATTAAAAAGCTATTCATTTAGTGCGGAAATATAAAAAATTGAAATCCACTCATTAACGTTATGCCAGCATGATGGTGCACTGACTACTGATGCCATCTGATACATTCAGGTACCCAGGTTCAGTCCCTATAATGTTAATATCTTTTCTCCAATGTTTGTGTGGTTTTTCAGTGGTTTCCTAAAAAATCAAAAGGACGTCCATGTTAGGCTAATTTAAGTCTCTCAGTTGGCCTATTATTAATGAGTATGGATGTATACAGTACATGACTATAGTATGGATCTCTGCCTTGCACCTGATGTTGTTTGGATAGGTTTTGGCAACTTATAACTCTGTAATAGAAGACACTGGCTTAGAAAATCAAAAGATGGATTAACATTTTCATAGTACAGAGGATTAAAACATGGTAATTGATGTCTAAAGCAGGATACAGTAAAACTAAATAAAAGTGAAATATTATAATGCAGCCAATATTAGAAAAGTGATGCACATGGGCAATAGGAATACCAATTATAAATATAAGATGGGAGGAAGCAGCAGCCTCTAAAAATAAATAGGGGGTTTATATTGACACATCATTTTCATTTTATAATCAATGCGCAAAAACTATTAAAAAGGTAAATAACATGTTAGATTATATTGTAATATAAACTGAAGAATGCTATACTTAGACTATATAATGCACTAGTGACCACATCTGGAGTATTCTATGCAGTTCTGGTCACCCTGCTATGAGAAAGACATAGCAGCACTGTGCAGAGGAGGGCAGCCAAGTGTATCCCATGGCTTAAGGACATGTCCTACTGCGACAGACTGAGAGAAGTAAGCGTGTTTAGTCTCAAGCAGAGGAGACTGTGTGGGGACCTAATAAAGGTGCTGTATTGAAACAACAACATTTATTTATATAGCATGTTTTGATACAAATGATGTAGCTCAAAGTGCTTCACAAGATGAAGAAAGAATAAAGAAAAATATAAAAAGAAAATGATGCAATACTAAGTAACAAAGAATAAAGTAAGGTAAAAAAAAAACAAACTCCAGAGGGCTGGAGAAAAAAAAAAAAAACAAAATCTGCTGGGGTTCCGAGACCACAAGACCACCCGGCGCCCACTGGGCATTCTACCCAACATACATGATCTCAATCAGTCCTCATGGTTTTCAGGCTTCACATGGAGTTTAATTTCCTCTAAGGCACTGATAAAGCAGATCCATCAACATTCTTTTAGCTTAAGGGTGACCATGTATTCAAAAACATCAGTGGAAATTGAGGGGAAATTTATTTAAGACTGAAGCCAGTTGTGAGATTCTGGAAACAAGCTACTGAGACATGTAGTTGTAGAAGAAACAGTGACCACCTTTAAGAAAAATCTAGATGAGATATTGCGACAGTTTAGCTATTAGCAAAACAAATGAGCTTGATGGACATCTCTTCTTCTTCTTCAAGTTTCTTACGTTCTTTTAAATGATTATTAGATGCTCTAATTAATAAAGTAAGAGATGACACATACCCTGCACTTAAAAGGGGGATGGTGTGGCCTAGTTGTTAGGGTACTGGACTTGAGGCCATAATGTATCCTGTGACACCGAACAAATCCCATAACCTGTCTGTGCTCCAGGTGAGAAAAAAATGAATGCAAACTCAGGGAACATTGTCTATGAAATGAAGAATGATGCCAATTTCAAAGCAACATTTTTTTCTAGTCCCATTAAACCATAAGGGGTACATTAAAACCTCTAATAATATGGATGTGGCCGAATATTGTTTTTAAGTAAAAGAAAATCTTTTGATTAAAGACTAAGGGGTTAATCAGTTGTACTTCTGAAAGGGTTTGATAGTTTCTCGCATAGATGTTAACTGATCAGAAATCAGTGACTGAATACTACTGAGAAACCAGAGGCTGATTGTCATGGAGAAAGACTCTGATTGTCCTTTGGAGGTAAAAATTAACAATCTTAGAATGAAATGTGTAGGGCAAGTTACCACTTTCTGAAACAAAGCTGAAAATTTTCCTTGACTGCATGGAGGCCTTTTTTTTTTTAAGTGTCATCTGAAGTCACCTGAAATTGAGAAATGGTCTACGGTAGTGTCTTATAACTGCATGCTGGTGCAAAACAAAATCTTATTTACTGATTGAGTAAATTCATTTGTGAGAATGGTCTCAATGGCATTAATTCAAAAACTGACAGAATTTGTTCCTAAACAGAATCCAAATTTGTGTACAAATAGATGCTTGCTGCAGATTGCAGTATTGCTTAGAAAATTATTTAAGAATTTTGAACTCAGTGGATTTTGTTTGGTTTCTTTTTCAAGATGCATTACAATCTACAAAAGAGCAGCTCATGAACACAGTGTAGTCATTTAATGTGACGGATCATTGTATTAAACAGATTTAGACATTAAAGGTGAAAAGGCATAAAGGGCAGATTACAGGGTTGTAGCATTAAAGAGCAGTGTAGGTAAGCATGGATACATATTGCCTGAAGAGTTTCTCCTAGCTGTCCAACTACCGGATATCAAGACTGCAACGGAGTATAATCTCATTAAGAGAGAAAAAAACTATCAGAGGTTAGGTATCTCGCTGCTTCATCAGCAGTAAATTGACAATAAGATTTATATGGATCCATAATTGTATTTCTTTTATCTACTGTTATGTTAGTTAATGATGGAGAAAAGTCGAAGGCCTTTCTGGTAGTTTTAATGAGGGCTCCTTTTTAAAGACCATAAAATGCCACCAAATTAAATTCTGCCAATTTTCTCCATTTCAAAATTGAGCGCCTACCTCCCTGGGTGTAAAAAAAAAAAAAAAAAAAAAGAGCAAAAAAAAAAGAAATCAAGTTAGTCTGTTTCAGATGAAGTATAAACCAGCATGGCTTTTCCCCCCTTCACTTGCAAACTGTATTAAAATTCAGAAAATAATGGCTTTCTGTCATGTACTCATTGTGGAGTCTTTTCAACTTTTAATTAAAATGACTTAGAAAGTTCCTGCTATCACTCTACATGCTATGACTGGGATGACAAATTCTGCTTGACTAATTGTAGTTAAACAAATGCCACATTTTGCATAGTTTTCTGAGTTCGCCAGAAGACTTCCAGTTTTTGTGGTTGATTTCCTGTCGCACAGGTAGCTGTAAAATGTATGGAGTTGCTGCAAGTTTCAAAAGGCAGACTTTAATTTGTGAACAAACCATTACTCTTATTGTTCTGCATTTATCATTAATCTGAAGAGAGAGAGAGACAGAGAGGAAAAGAGAAAATGGCGTATTAAGGCTTTGAGATGTCAAAATGCATCATTTATGATTGTTCCACTGCTAAAGCTGTTAAATATAAGAAACCTTGCCTTCCACAGGCAGTGGGAGAAATCAGCCCTAGGGGAGGATAATTTTTTGACTGTCTGCCAACATTATGTCGATTTATATATTATACGTTCATTTGAATTTTTTTGTAGTATTTGGTACTTTACAAATATGTGAAGAGGTAAATGAAAGAACTGTCCAAGATAACTGCATCCACAAAGCCTTTCCTTTGAAATAAAAGTGTTAAAGTGCTAACCATGAGTATTATAATGTAATAGAGAAAAACTGCTACTTTTTGGAAAGGTTTTTATTTGCAGAGCAAGATGGAAAAAGCAGCCCCTTTTGTATGATTGTAATTTTTTTTTTTAACGTACAAGACTGATTTTTTTAATAGTTTTTTTTCCTGCATGCTGTATTGTCATAAGTCTGTGCTGAATTTAATTTTGTTTATTTGTCTTTGAGATATTTTTATGCTTTAAGAGACTCGGGTCTTTTGATGTGTGCAGCAAGCTGCTAGAGGGATTTTATTAGTCCATACTGACCAGTGTATTGTTCTACACTGTGGTCTCGTTAGAAGTAACTTGAGCTCAAAAGATACAGAATGCCTGAACAAGTTTATAAAGAAAACCTGATCTATCACAGGGCCATCCCCGGACACAGTGGAAGCTATTGTGGAAAAGAAGATGGTGTCAAAACTGCTACCATGAAAAAATCCCCTCTATCCTCTCCAAGAGGTGCTCCCTTGGAGTACCCTTAGCTGCAGGCTCATTTCTCCATGGTTTGCTAAGAAGCATCTCTGGGGGTCTTTTCTGCCCACTGCTATCAGGCAACTCACTACTTCCTGCTAACATCCCAAGCTAAAGCTAGTTATACTCTGATTTGCTACTTCTTCAAAAATAGACAATCATTATTTATAATGTATTAATCTATCCATCTATTGGTGGTTTGTATTTTTAAACATGTAATTTTGTATCTTTGCTTTTTACATTTCTACTACTGTATTTTCCCCATGGAATTAATAAACTTTATCTAATCTAAACTTTGATTTTTGGAGTTCTTGAGGACGTGAAATTCATTTCTCATGTTTATTTTGTGAACATTATTATTTTCAAGATGTTATAATTATTTTGATGGCATTATGTTTGCCATTTTTATGGAGTATGAAGCCTTCATTTTTGTGCTCTTGTTGTTATGACACAAATCGTGTTACAAGAAGCATAGCTTTGGGAGTCATGACTTCATCACCCAATACAGAAAGGAGTTAAAAGGTCGTCCAAGGTATTCATTGTCTATCTGAGTTTGATGGATCAAAACCTAAAAACTTTGTCATGATTTCTCTTGATTTACATTTATTCTGGCAATGACCTTTTGGCTACGTTTAATTTAAGGTTTTGACAAAAGTATGTCTTGTCCTCCCAGTTTTTGTCTCCTGCATGTCCTGTTTTCTAGTCTTTCTCTAAAAAAATACCATCCTTCAATTCCTGGAGACCACAACTGAAAGACTGCCACTTTTACACTGTTTTTCCCCATTGAGGTGATGGTGGAGTGGACTGAGCTGCTTATTTGCACAGCAGATATCAGTCTCCTAGGGAGAAGGTTAAATATTTCTGCTGTAGTCTTATTAAATCAGTGACAACACATTTTAAACATAAAGTCAATTGTCATTCATTTATTATAGCAGCAAAACTTGTACTCTTGATCATCTATTGTCACCCATGCCTACCATCTGTTATTCAATGCCCATACCAAGCATCTACACATACTATATGAAAGTAAACTCATTCCCCTGTGCAACATTGAATCCCCGTGCTAGTGTTTCAAATACCAGTCCTTAAAAACCATTATGTACGGTCAGACAACACATACTTGCAATAACACAAACGTGGCTCTCTCCTTTGAGGCTCCTACATTATTCAATATTCTACATTGATATCCTTGTTTACATATTACCAATGTGGGCTCACACCCTAATCCCATAAGCTGTTTTTAAATGGATATTTTCTCTCTTTCTCTTTGTTGGCACTCATGGTGCCTGCCTTGCTTTTGCTCAGCACTCCTTGAAAAGACAGTTATTCACCTCAGCTTATTCTTGTCCTAATTAATGCCAATGAGCCTTTTGCATGTAGCAATTAGACAGTTTAAACCTTCAGGCAGAAGGACTTTTAGCAGCTGTTCAGCACTATATCTAAAACAAAATTGCATTTGACTTCAGAATTCAGATGTCTCTCATAATAGTAATAATAAAAATAATATCAATAATAATAATAATGGTAATAACTTTTATTCATATAAACACTTTCATATGTTAAAATCTGAGTTTACAGTATTATAAAAAAGAAAAAATAAAGCAACACAATAAAGACACTAATCATTTAAACAAGATCAGAAAGGATTAGCTATATAAATTAAAAGAAAAAATAGAAATAAATTGTAATAAATTTTAATTCCCCTTCACTGAAAGGGAAGCTAATTCCATAGTCCTTAATATTCTACTCTATTGGCAACATTGTATATATGCAGCAGTTGGATGAATTCTATAAGTTTGCGGTTGGAGCAGCGCTATTGCCAATATATCCAAAGAAAAAAAGTCTCCAAAAGAGTTCATTTTCTAATTGCAATTAATAGCAACAATAGTGGTTAATCCACCTCCCTTTTTACAAATCCAAATCAAAAAAAGGACAAGAATGTAGCCTGGAGGTTTCAGTCAAAGACACCACCTCATGGCAGCCTTAAGCAACTTTAAAAATTTTATTTAAAATCCATCCTGTATCTAACCTGTTAACCGATAGTAATATATACAGATATACATATATAATATATGTATATATTACTATAGGTTAGATTTTAAATATATATATATCTTATCTATCATATATAAACATCTATGCGTGGAAGTGTGTGTATGTCTGTTTGGCCTACAAGTGAGAGGTGGAGTCGGGGTAAGCACTCCACCTCCTAGGAAACAGAAAACTTGCTTAGCCGCTAATAACACAAGCAGGGCCAGCATGTTAGCAAAACGAAACCTCAGAATAAAGACAAAGTCACTTAGCCACTAACATCGCAAAACGGTATCCCTTTTACTTTTCCTCCCGTTGCTAGTGCACCAGCAATCCAAGCACGGCGGCAAAACGAATCCTCCTAGGAGAGAAATGCCCAGAGAAGTTCCTTTCAATTACCTGACATCTCTACATTTCAATTTTTTTTCTGACAATTTCAGTAGTTTCTAAGACCCCAGGCTTTTTACAGCATGGGCTTACACAGCTAGTATATAATATAATGCAAAGTTGACTGAATCACTCACTCATAAAAAAAAAAACAAAAAAACACTATTTAACATTTTACTTAAAAAGCTTAAATTTGGCTGGATCATAAATCTGTAACAAGAATATAAGTTTACTGTCACTCTACTCTGTACAAAAAATATTTTATAAATCCACTAACATGTACAGGCCAAATTTAGCACAGAGGGACTCAGCATTTAGAAGTGTTAGGCAAGCATTTGAAGAGAGTAAGGGACAGCTACGAAAATGGCCATTTTGTTATTTCTGTGTGCATGAAATTGAATCCTCTCTTTGCCTTGTTTAGAATGGCATGATTTACCTAAGTAGAGGTATGCACATGGAGGAAGGGTATAAAGCCTTGGAACATTGCCCGGCATGCTGGGAAGCCAGGACGGATGAGAGATAACGTCATCCGATCGTGAAAAGCCTTCCAGCGCAGGGATGAAAATGGCAAACTGTATACATCGAACTCCCACTTCGGTAATTGTCTTGCCATTTGGCTTCCTTTCATCTGTTATGTCACATAAATCGTTATTAAAGAAAGTTATTTTCTTTTATGTGTTTTCTTACTGTCGTATCACTATGGGAGAGGTATCACCTTTTAAAATTATATCTTTATAGTTTTGGGTTTTCTCAAGACACCACAATTGCAAAAGAACTTATTCCAACCAGGGAGCTAGCGCTCCCTAGAGGAAAACATCATTTAGGCCTGTAGGTATCTGCTAGGGCAGTGGTCCTCAATCACGGTCCTGGAGGGCCGCAGTGGCTGCAGGTTTTTGCTCCAACCCAATTGCTTAATAAGAAGCACTTATTGCTTAAGTAACACTTCTGCTTCACTTTAGTTGTGTCGCTCGTTAAGATTTTGAGCCCTTATTGCTTATTTTAGTCTTAAACAGCTGTATTGCTCCTAATTAGCAATAACATGCAAATGACAAAAGACACCAGCATTTCTCCATTTAGCTTGTTACCATTTACACCTGTGTGTATTTATCATGCATTATTGCGTTTAATTAAATACTTGGAAGGAAAGTAAAGAGAAAAAAGTGAAGGACTGAGAATTACTCATCCATTTTAGCCTTCATATTATCTGGATGATATCCTTATAAAGGGGAAGAAAATCTAGGATACGAGAATTACCTGATATAGCAGAGTTAAATCACTAACAAGCCATGAAATTAAATTATTGGCAAGAATTGCTTTCTAATTAAGCAACCGGGTTAGAACAAAAACCTGCAGCCACTGCGGCCCTCCAGGACTGTGATTGAGGACCCCTGTGCTAGGGCTATTTTAAGGCACTCTTTTTTTTCTGCTCAGCACAGGCAACAGTTGCTGCTGGCAGCATAACAGCACCACTCTCCAAAAACGAGGAAGGACAAGTGAAGAAGCGGAGGTGTTGTGACAAGGGTAAACAGACAGCATGATATGTGGTGTGCACTCTGAAATAAAAAAAAAAGGTGGTTCACTGAAGCTGAAGTATGATGTGGTGCCACACTCGAGGTGTCCTATACACCTTTAGTCCAGAGAAATGTAGGAGGAGTCAGATATCTTGTGCTCAAAGCAAGAAACCACAACCGATGGCACTAGTGTAGCTCAAAGGAGAGAGGGGATGGACACTGTACACAGTTAACCTGTTGGGCAACATAGGCAAATCCCGTGCACACACATAATACCAGCTCCTCACCCTTTTATTTATTATACCCTAAACTGCAAGTGAGGAACCTACCTCCCCATCTCTTGCAGCCTCAGAATATCTCAATTAAAACTACCATATAAGGGCCCGATATTTATACATTTACCTAGGGTTTCAAAAATGTTAGCGCCTACACTGACTGTACATGTAATTCATATTACTGTTCTAGTGCACTTTGTGACTTAATTTATTCTTCATATCTCATAACTTATATTGTGCACTGAAACAAATACACAGTATAGTAAAACACAGAAACTATATAGTGAGATTTTGTCTCATACACAATATACTGAGAAGCTTACAGTATATACTGAAATACGTACACTGTATCTGTTGAGTTAATATATAGTTTAAGAACTTTATTCACTTTGCCAGTGTTTTCTTCCTCTAGCCATAACAATACATACACCATATGTTAATATTTTATCTAATACACTGATTTTTTGTTAACAAATGTTATTGAAAAGTATAAGCACAATACAGAAGAAGCAGGATGTATGAAATTATGAGATAAGAGATTAACCCCCAACCACTGTTGTCCAACTTCACCACCTCAACCTTGAGAGGAACAAAATAAACAAAAAATGGAGAACTGTCTAGAGTGGAGTCTACAGTACTAATCAGAAAGGACAGCAGTCCACAGTAAGACTAATAAAGAAAGATAGCAAAGTTTCCGTCTTTACTAGCCATGACATAGCCTTTCTCTCACAAGCTTGGTGACCAAAGGCCACTTCCTGATGTTGGATTCAGAGACTCCATTAATTCTCATTGCAGAGAGTTCAAGAAGAGTTTGGTTATAGAAGGAAGATCTCCAAGACTCAATAGAGACAGAACAGAGGGATTTCCAACGAGAGACCAATGCAAGTCTGGCAGCGATGGCACCCAGTCAGAATAACCTCCGCTAGATGGGCTGAGAGAGAGAGAGAGAGAGAGAGGAAAGATCAAGGAGAAGAAAAATATGAGGTGAGCAGAGAATCTGGATTGAGAATACTGAAGACAGGGACTTTGAAACAAGAAGCCAATAGAGAGAAACATTGGGACAGTTTCAAAACATGTGGAGAAAGGTTCCAGGGAAATTTAAATAGCAGAAGTGGCAAAGTAGGTCAGTGGATAAACCCATAGCAAACCATTTACCTGGGATATGAAACAAGCAATGGGGAAAATTAATCTTAGTATACTGATGATTGGAATTCCTAAAAATTCATAATGATATTCTTCAAGATGGTCTTCCATTACAAGGAAATGGAGAATGGGGGATCATGTTGCCACACAGAATACAAAGGTAAAGACTTAGTGAAGGTTTTGGGCAGTGCAGCAAACAAAGTGGCAACTGTTTTTTTGCAACATGAGAAAAAATTAGCAAAAACAAAAAGTGGATTAGAAGGACAAGGATTGTAAGGACTGACCTCAGTTGAAGATTAAAAAAAAGAAGAGGAAGGCATGGAGAACCTGGATCTTAGTGGTTGGAATGTCCGGAGTGCAGAGTCATCAAAGACAACCTCCAGAGTGTTAATACATAAGCTTTATTAGGGAATATGGGAGATATTTGAAAGCCAAACAGGAATAGTACTCGTACTTAGGAGCCTTTATACTTGGCACCAGAAGTTTAAAGCATACATTATAAAAGGACAACATTTAGACAGAAGTACTATTATCTTTAAGGAAGTGGAAAGGATGTAGGAGATGAGGGGAAGCAAGCCTTTCTTCAATGAAAAGTGAAGATGGAGGACTGGCAGAAGCATCAGCTAGTTTCAGATATGCCTTTGGGTATAAGACCAATGGTAAAGTTCCAAGTCAGGAAGAGAAACACCCCTTTCAAACTTGTCTTGGAATAGGTAGAAATGCTTAATATGAGGTCTCTTGCTATTCCAAAAAAATTTGGAAAGAAAGGCTCTAACTTCAGGCCAATAATTGATAGGAGAAGAGAGAGGGAGCATTGAGTTAACACAATTTCTACACATAGCAATATTCATTTTAATAATGGCTAAGTGAGAGCAAAAAGACAGATGGATAATTGTCCAGGTAGAGAGAGAGTATTGAATGTTTTTAAAGGCCCGAAGGTACTTAGAGGTGACTAATGTTCTGACCCAAATTAGATACTGTATATCAATGACAAGATATTTAAATAATTTAGTCAAAGGGATAGAAGAAGAGAGAGTGGAATGTTGACAAAGATGGTTTAAAGGAAGGATGGCAGATTCGGACCAATTAATTCTGTACCCCGACACGGCTTCATAAGCATTAAATATACTGCAGTACCTGAGGGGGCAGGAATAGCAGGATATCATTGGGAGAGCAATTTTTTGTGGAATATCATATGCAGTTAACAAGTTGATTAACTCTATTTTACAAAGAGAAATGGCCAAAGGTTCAAAGGAGAGTCTCATACATTATATACACTTACTGACTTGACTGTAACAGTCCTGTAACAGCTAACAAAATTCAGAAAGCTGTGAACCATTTGTGTGTTTTATGCTGTAAACTTCCCACTAAGCAGCATGTAGACACAAGCATTGTAATTGTACTGAAAATCTTGTGACACATATCATTCTCCTCATAACAGAATATTTATCCATTAGTACTTTGTTCCACTAAAGATATATTTATATTCCACTGCTTTATGCATGCAATTCTATTCTCAAAACTACTTAATTCAATTCCTGGCTTCCTGCCTCAAGAAGGTGTGGGGTGGTGCATTTCAGTATGCGTTTAAGTTTATAACATAAGCATTTCAAACATTTAATTCATTGCATCATCAGGCTAAATGTGCATCCTGTAAAAGTCATTGCTTTTTGTAATAGGTTAAAATAAATTGAGATTAGGTGTAATAACTTTATTGTCTGGCTATGGCAAAAACAAAAATGAAACTTAAACAACTGACAAAAAATATTAAAAGTAATGCTTGAGTGAAAGATGTAAACAAATTAAAATTGGTAACTAATAATAATATCCATTTTGTAAACCTGCTTTATGCTGAGTAGGGTTGCAGAGAAGGTAGAACCTAACCCAGCAAGCACAGGGTGCAATTCAGAGGGACATAAATGCTCAAGATTCCCATCATTATTACCACTGATAACCTGCTTCAATTCTAAAGAATACTGTTTCCTGCAAAACTGTGTTTCACAATGACTATCAACAAAAAGTCAGTCACTAGAAAAAGCAGGAAGTGATTTATGGCAGGAATGTTTTACTCATGGCCAATTGTATGTAGCATGTTCAAGGCTCTGCAGCTCCAATGAACTACAGAAAGAATATTAGCCCCCAGTAAAAACTACAAATGTTGTATAAAAAAAGTAATTAGTTACATAGTACTTCAGATGCATCTGATTAATTGACAGCACAATAACTAAGCCCAATTGTCTTAGGAAATTTCCTGGGCAATGCTAGGTAACACATCAAATCAGAAATATGATCTTTTAAATGGATAGGTTTATTTTCAAGTGCCCTGATATTTTAAAGAGTCATTTTAAGATATTTTCTACATTGCATATGAGAAAAAAGTGGCACATCAAAAGAATGCGGGACAAAAACACACATTGACAGATGAACAGAGGAAAAATGTACAGAATATTAAATGTGCATAGCTTGTGCGTTCTCTCTGTGGAGAAAAGTTCAAGAATTTGATTCAGTAGACACATAAAAATGACAAAGTTTTTCTGCTTCTCAAAATGTTGTCACATGTTGCTGCAAACACCCTTAGTAATATTCCCTCCATTGTATATACTGACCATGGAAAACATCTGGAGGGATTGTCAGTTCTTTCAGCTAGAGCTTGGCACATGGTGACCACCTTAGGGAAGGAAGGGGATTCCTGAAGGACTCCCTACAACAGGAGACACTAGAAGATATACAGTATTTGGCAATGATATAAAGATAATTAAAGGTCATTCAAATTAGATTTAAAATTGCTATCAATGCTTAAATAAAAACTTGCCTTGTTTTATGAACCCAAATAAAAGTTTGCCAACAGTTACAAATTACTTATGTTCATTCAGATACATAATCCTCAACTGTTTGGTTTCTTTCCATTACATTCTCAAGAACAATGACTCAATATGCACTACTAAAAAACTGGTAATGGTCTTGTAATATTGCAGTTTGTTTTCTCTCAGCTTAGATATATCATGTAATCTGCATTTTTATAATTTCCTCAGCATTTTTATCAGGCAAACTGAGTGCTGGTTGGTATTGTAAAATTACAGACTACATACAATTGCCAATGGTGTTGACTTTATTAAAAGTCTATTTAATTTGAAAAAAAAGAGTAATAAATTGTAATTGTTGATTGGAAAGATTTTAATTGGAACCACTTCTACCGTACTAGTCAACATCATTTCCAGGAGGTATAACCAAGGGCAGATTAAGCCCCAGACTGTCAAATCTCAAAATACCCCTGCTGACTTCATATCACCTCAAAACCTCCACAATAGGCACTTCACAAGGCACATGCATTCCTAACAAATTACGAGCATCAAATATAACAATAATAAATCAGGTACAGGGACTGAAGTAGAAAAACTTTACATCAGGTCAACTTCATCTTCTTTTGATGTTCATTTGTGAATTGCACTGAACATAATAAACCAATTGATGAGTGCAACATTTCATCTGAAGGTTGTTGATATCACAGTTCACAAATATCAGTTAAATATTTTTAAATGACCTGAGCCACTTTGTGGGAAAAATATGATATGTAACTGGGCGTTTTAGGATCACATAGAATTAAAGACTGGTAAAGGGATTCTTCACAAAGATTTACCACTGTTAGGTGCATCGTATCTCCTGAAATGGCCCCTTTTGTCTGCCATATTGTTTTTCACATCTGTGTGGGAGACTCAAAAGAAATGGGCTGTACATTGATGCTACAACTGCTGAAACACTTTCTTAACTATCTGTATGGTCATGTGCATCAATCTCAAGTCCAATATTTACAGCATGTTCAAAGGAATTGTTCCTTATTATTATTAATATGGGCCATGGCTTTGGCAAAGGCCTAACAGGGCCAATGGACGAGGTGGGAGAATTTGGAAAAGCGAAAGATCAGCTGGAAGGACATGTGGATGATGGAAGCAGGTAGGATAAGTTTCCTCAATCGAGCTACCTATGATGTCCTCCCTACTCCTCAAAACCTCAACCAATGCCTAGGCGAAGATCCATCATCCATCCTCACATGATACAAAGTAAGCCTCTCTCAAGGACGATATACCTGGAGACACAACGAAGTGCTTAAATGTCTTGCAGCTACTCTGGAAAGCAAGAGAACTGCCACCCAGAGAGACCAACTTAAATGTGCCTTTGTTGTTTGTTTGGGAAGGGAACCAAAGGCAACACAAGTTTTCCCTGAAGACCAAATTGGATGAGATGGAGACAGCGCGGGACTGGCAAATGCTGGTGAATGTGGGCCAACGACTTACAGTCCCACCAGAAATAGCAGTGACCAACTTGAGGCCTGACCTGGTCTTGTGGTCAGGCACACGGCGCAAGGTATACTTTGTCGAGCTCACAGTTTCCTGGGAAGATGCAGTGCAGGAAGCTTTTGAATGAAAAAAACTAAGATATTCTGAGCCTGCAGCGGAGGCAGGAAGCAAGGATGGAATGTAAAAATCTACCCAGTGGAGGTTGGCTGCAGGGGCTTTGTTGCAACATTCACTGTAAGGCTGATGAGGGACTTTGGCATTAGTGGGCATGCCCTACGCTATGCCATTAAGGAAATATCTAGGGTAGCAGAATAGAGCAGCCAGCAGCTATGGATTAAAAGAAAAGACCCTATCTGGTCTCCCAAATAAGAAGGCTGGACAAATGCAGAGGGGGGTGGTTCTGGGATGCCAGATACCACTACTGAGGCTACTGGAGACGTCGTGGGCCTAGTCAGCGAAATGTTGATGAAAGTAGGAGCCCACTTGACAACCCCAGTGATGTGGCTGCCCAGTCTCCTTGAAACATAGTGCGATTCCTTCTTTTAGGTATGCTGTCAGGTGTAAGCTTGGCTCAGGGAAAAGGATGCCCCTTCCTTGCATAGTCCCCTGGCACTATGGATGTTAAACATCTCATCCTGTGTATTTGAAATCTTATGATGATGATGTCTGGTATAGTTTTCAGCAAAGCAGTATCTCTTGATTCTATCTCTTTTTTAATTTTTCTCTCAGCTGCACCACTGGGCTCTCATTTTGAATGACCATCCATGCAGACTTTTCTTTTTTGCACATCAAATGTACAATTTCATAAAGTGACTAATCAGACCCCTGCTCTGATTATGCCCCTCCCATATCAACCAAACAGGACTCATTTTTCTTTTCAAAGCTTTTAATTTATGTGTGCTTTAATAGGTTTAAATCATGAAGAACAAAGAGGGATAGGGGTATGTCCTGGATACCAGCTTGCTGCGAGTGCTTGTACTCTCTGTAAAAAAGTGTACTTTTCCTGATTTCATACATTTCTTTTCCTATCAGATGTGAAGGCTACTTTGGGAGCATAGCCCTAGGGTGCGCACCCAAGTCATTTTGATGTTAGATCTGGCCATGGGTAAAACCCAACCACTGTTTTCCTTAAGTTATTTGCAAAAGAGTTTATTGATGTTCAATTTTTTTTATTCAAGATAAACAGATTCGTTTTTAGTACTTATATTTGTCTCTATGTGTATTCTTTTTTATTCCCATTTGTTATTTACTTACTTAGACTAGACAAATGAAAGCTTTGGTGAAAGAACACTTAGACACTGCATAGAGGATACAGGCAAGACTGTACAATTGTGAAACCACACACCAGGAATTTAACATGGGGACAAAGTTATAGTATTTCTGTGATGCCCACCTCACATTCTATGCTCTTGGTACATTGGCAAGGTCCATTTGATGTGAAAGAAAGCTATATGTTGTTTGAATTTTTATGTGCAATATGTTTGATCTAATGTTTTACTATAAATATTGTGTTTACTGCTATACATTTCTATATTTCTTTGAACATTTAATGGCAGTGGTCTTTGTGATGCATTTTTAATGTCTCTCTGTAAAATCTGGTGACAAACTAAATTTCCATCTTAGGGTAAAAAATGTAACTAAAAAATTTAAATTATTTATGTTTTTAAAGGAAATCAAGAGCCATCTTTCCATCTTAAACTACTTTTACCTTGGATTCCTTATGATGCCTACTCAGGAAGATGTTAAGTACTAGCGAGAATAAAGAGTCACAGAGGTGTAACCCGGAGCAATAGCTTCTCTTTAAACGTTTTATCCCTCTTAGGGAGCAACTATCCTTGAACCGCTTTGCTAGACCTTATGAGGTGTTTCCAGATGGCAGCACTGTACAGTCGCTCAAAAAAAAAGCTCTTCATTTTTTCTATGAGCGTGTAAAGACCTATATGCTGCCTACTCACTAGGGAGAAGTAAAACAAAACATAAATAAATACATAGTACAAATACACAGGAGGTAAATATGAAGACAAGTAAAATGCCAATAACATTTTTTGAACCTGTGGCTGTAAGAACCGTTTAAATAGCAAGGTCCTACTTTTATTACCCTCTTTTATTTTCTTCTCCAAGACATACTTTCATCCTGGTCAGTTTTTGCCATTTTTGTTTTATAGTTTAAGCCAGAATATCTCTCTTCATTTATTGTTGTGTAATGTCAGGCTAGGTGAAGATAACATCTAGTAAAAATAAAAATTACACTTAAAAAGTAAATATGTGAAACAGAAAACAGAATGACAGTGATAATGTTGCCTATCTATCTATCTATCTATCTATCTATCTATCTATCTATCTATCTATCTATCTATCTATCTATCTATCTATCTATCTATCTATCTATCGAAAAATGAGGTGACCAGATTTCCTCTTATTCCATTGTTTTGCACTTAAGTGTAAATTTCTTGAAATATTGTTCCAGCTGATAAATATTTGCTATTTGTCAGGATACAGAAGGCATTTGGAATGACAAAGAGACATCAAACATCCCTGAGGCAAAATTGCTTAGAATAAAAATATGCAGCTGAGTTCCTACGAAGTGTCATATAGAAAGTATATTGATTTACATAATTTGCCCCATGGAAGACGGAGCTGAAAGATTTAACTTGAAAAACTGATCTGGTAAGAAGGTATACAGGTGAATAAAGGACTAGTCATTTTCAAAACCTACAGAGAATATTTGTAGAGTGAAAAGGATGAGAATGATTTTAATTAGTAGGAGAGAAGAAAACATCAGTGTTACGATGAAGATGAGCAGAAGAGATCTGTCCAACGACCTGAAAATTGTATGTTTTAGAATACCTATTTACACTATCTTGAGTATCAGCTACACATACTAACCTGCAGTAGTAATTGGGACTACAGTGTCAATACATATGTGAAGTTAGACGATGTTTGCTGTCTAATTAACCACAATCAAACACTCTGAGCTCCTGGCTCTGTGGTGACCTTAAATAGATGACTGTCCAAACTTCAATTACATATAGTGGGTTTTAATGAGAGGCCTTCCTTACAAGTATGCTAGTGTCCTAAATATCTAAAACTTAATTTATTTATCACTACTGCTTTTCTTTTTTCTTTAAAATCAGGTCTGTTAGCATTTTGCATGCTGTTCTCCCATAATCTGACTAGACATTGGTACAAAGTGCATAAATAATTGAATAAAGTTGTGGTTTCTTTCTTTGCTAGCAGATTCTTGCCATGAATTACCTATTAAAATGTTTTACATGTACCTGTAATGTAATGCATATTCTACTCGGAGCTGTTTGCCCCACCGAGTTGTACTTTTAACGTCTCCAGGACTTGTTCGAGGGAATGTTTAGTGTTTTATGTACTCACGTAAAATCAAGGCCTGGAATTTTTTGAAGCAATTAAAATGCTCCTGCTGTCTTTACCCTACACTGCAGGGCTCCTACTATAATCACTTCTTTTACAACGGTGGTATGGACAACTCTGCTGGGAGAGTGTGTAATAATAATGTTGTGTTTTGTCTAGTCTAAAAAAACTGCAGTAGATAAGAAAATACAGAATGACTAAGGTGTGGCTTTTACTGACAATTTTTTTGCTTCTTGGTAGCATAAATAAAAAAATTGACTTGTCGTAGAATTCATTTTATGGGATTTTAAAGAGGAGTCTGTCCTACGGAGTCCGCCAAGATATTGACATTTTACGATTTTCAGAGCAGTGAACGATGATTGTTATACTAATGAACCACATGCCAATTTTAGAAGACACCGGTATACATTCATTTTAGTAAACAAGTAGTAAAAAATCATGTTTGACCTACAGTATATGGCTGACACTGCATATGAAATATTATCTAATACTGATAGATAAAAAGCTCATTAAAGTTATTTTAAATAACCAAGGCTGGCAAAAGTTTTTTGCTTCCTATTTATAATTTTCTGCCGAATATAGTGCATTATGTAAAATATATATTCTTGCATTAATTAACATGTAAAATTAAATAATAATTAAACATTTTCAGCAATTGTTTGACTTCCATACTGGTCTTTGCATATATTTTGAAAGACACAAGAAAAAATGTATGTAAAAATATGGAGAAGAGACTCAATTAGTACTGCTATATTTTGCCACTTTTTATTTTAATTACATTGCTAAAATATTGCATTTTTAGTAACTACAATCAACAGGATTTTGTAATTATTATTGTTTTCTGCTGTTGCTTTGTTTGTTATATTAAATGACTTGTGGTGATTTCATGAATCACTCTTTAAAATAATAATAATAATTAAAAAGCACGTCCTGCATGACTTATCAATGCACTTGAGAACTATTCTGAAAGTTGGAACAATTTGAGTATTTGTTTCTTCTCTTAATAAAAGTCAGAGAAATCACATTTTTGTTTAAGAAAGAGTTTCATAACTATAACTCATTAAAAATAACTGCGATAATAGAATGTGATCATAAATATTAGTAAATTAAATACAAAATGTTTTTATATCTATTTAGAATATTATGTAGTTAAAAAAACAGACCCAATTAATCTAGTGTGTTCAACTCAATCATGTAAATTACTCTCATTCACTGTGTGTCTCAGTCTATCCATCTCAATACTCATTACAGTATTATCTTTATGTTGTAGCAAAGATGCAACAATTACATGAAGCTTAGCACAGTATTCTACTTTACTACGTTTTCATTTTCTTCTTTTGCTTCTTTGAATATTATTATTATTAATACCATCTTTTGTGGTGTAGCATTAGCATTTGTATCAAAGAACTACAAAATGTCATCATGATTTCCAATTTGCAGCCTGGGGTGGTGTTGTGACGTCATTCATTCTCAAACCCAAATTCTCACTCCTGGCTGGGAGTAAGTGTAGGACACCTTGTGAAAACTTCTTCAGTCTTACTCTGAGGTAGGTCAAATTTTTATCCTAATGTGACTTTTAGTGCAATTCCTGGCAGCAATACTGATATGCTTGATAAACATGGGCCCTGGTCTTGAAAAATTTAACGATTCCTACTCGAGTTTGAGTTTAGTTAGCAGTTGTGCTTTCGCGACAATTATTTTGACTTTCTGGTTAGTGACTCATTTCTGGCATTTACATTTACAATTCATCTTTAGTAGTTTTTATATTCGAAAACTGTTCAATTTTGTCTTGGCAGATCAAAATCTTGGATCATTAACTTTCAGGATTCCAAGACAGATTATTGCTTAAATGACATGGATGTCTTAAAAGAAGAGCAACAAATTATTAAAATGAAGTTAAGAAATTGAATTCATCTGTTATTTAAAACATTGTATACCTGGCAGTAAAAGTTGCAAACTTAGAGCCACAAACAGATTTGTCAGGTAACCAGTCCCATTAAGACAAGGAAGTTAAGCTCAGTGGAGTCTAATGGGAGATAAGAGGAAGGGTGTTGTTCTTGTTGTGGTTCTATGGTCATGTCCTTGCTAAATGAATACACTACAGGTATATCAAACACATGTTAAAAAATACACTGTTAGTACCCGTTATAACACTAGCACATGAACTAATAACACTAATAGATTAAGACACTGCTGAAAATTGTATTCGCTTCCAATTCATTAGTGAGTGTCAGTTCACTTTCTGTTGCCTTTCCAAGCAATCCACTTGGAAAAAGGGTGTTAGAGAACATATCTACTTCTTTAAGTATTACAGCAAGAGTACTTCACCAAGAATATCTTACATTTAAGATTTTGGAGAATCCACATTGATATTTAATTTTGTAATGCCTCTAGTTAGAGCAACATAACCCAAATATTGGTTGGAAAAATAGGATATCGTTCAATGTAGTTAATTCTGTTTGGGTTCAGTTCATTTATTGTCATTACCTATACTCAATATAAAGATTTACCCCCATTTTACGAGGGCTTTTTGGATGTATTTAATAAACAGAAGCTTTTTGATTTTCCTCTATGTCATCTGTGTGATATCCCTATATTTTTTTTTTTCAGGAACTGTTACCAAAGGGAAAATTTACACATTTTCTAAGAATGAAACTAAAATTATAGATGAATATATAGAACAAAATAAGGCAAATGGGTTCATTCAACTCTCCAGTAGTCCACTTGTGGCAGATTTTTTTTATTGAGAAAAAGAATAAAGGATTACATCCTTGCACTAATTGATGAGAAATGAACAAAATTAAAATAAAGTATAGTCAAACATTTCTGCTAATATCATATCTGCTAACCAAAGTAAATGATTTAACTGTATTCACAAAGTTAGATCTCCCCCATGCATATAGTTTAATTAGAACAATGAAAGGAGATGAATGGAAAACAGAATTCAAAATGACTACCGGTCACTATAAAGATAAGGGTATGCCCTATGCTTTAGCTAATACATCAACAGTATTTCAGAACTTTATGAATGACATTTTTATGATATGTTGGGAGTTTCAGTGTTGCATTATATTGATAATATATTAATATTTTAAATGGGATAGACAATCATGTAAAACATGTCAGGGAGGTCCTGACATGTTTTAGACAACATGAATTGTTCGCTAAACTTGAAAAATGCGAATGTCATAAAGATTGTGTGCTGTTTTTAGAATATGATATTTCACATAATGATTCACGTTATCACCAATGTTTAATTGGAAACCACTGAAATAAATTAACAAGTATAAGCATTTATCAATTTATTAAGAATTTCAGTTCCATCATTTTTCGAATTACATCTTAATTAAAAATTTCGCAAAAAATTGTTTGGTCTTCCACGACACAGGAATCCTTTGACAAACTCAACAGTTATTCACCACAGTTCCAATTCTCCATTATCCAGAACCAAATTAATAGCTTATTGTGGAAGTATATTTTTCCACTTTCAGATTAGGAACCATGCTTCACAAAGCGAAATGTTGAATTTAGCAATCTGTATCTATGTGTTTTATTCTAAAAGAAGAATTATGATATAGGAAATAGGGAATTATTGGCCATTTAAAAGAAAAGTCGTGGAGAAAATGGCAAAAAAGGAAAAACACAAAACAACACTGAAGTTGTTAAACTGGGCTGCTTGAGGATGGTGGGAATATGAGCTTCACTTGTAAAACTGAAATTACCAGTAACAACTCAGTCTTAAAGTACCCTCTTTACTGGTATTAGATTCCTTAGGAAGTGAACTCTGGTGTGCAAAGAAAAGAATACAAGGAGAAATTAAGGCAGGATCTTGTCTGGATGGGTAACCAAGCTGATATGGTTTCACTTATTATAATTCTTTCCATAGTCTCATAATGCATATGCATTGGTTAAGTTCTGGGAAACACAATTCTAACCTGCCATTTTGTAGTAGATTAGAGACATTTTTGTGCTTTGGATGTACAGTATATCTTTTTTATCTCACAATATTCTAAAAAACATACTTTTTGAGGTTTGTTTTTACACATTAGTTTAAATGTTATTTTTTTATTTGAGAAAGATTGAAATTTATTTCATTTCAGTTTTAACTGCCTCACACCGCTATTTCAGAAGTCGCTACTGGTGAATAATGGGTTGCTAGGGGATCTTGCTTGGTTGCTAAGGACTTTCTCCCTGGACTTGCATAACATGGATTCAGGAGCCCCCTCTGTCCAAGATATGAATTTGATATTTTGGTTTCATTCATGGGTATTTTGTCTAAACTCAGTTTACATTTTAGTGTTTTGGCTGTGATAAAAAAGTAGAATTTTGGTGAATGACTCTTCAATTCTTGTCCAACTATGCTACAATAAAGCCCCTGGCTTGAAAAACAACTTTCAACACATAAAAAAGACTTACTTCAGTTTCTGATAATATTATCAGTCTTTGAGAAAGATTTATTTGTTTTTGATTCTCATAAGAAACCCACATCTCCTGGTGAGCTGCTTTAAACACACATTATCTGCAGATTACCAAGGGTTTACGGTTTTGATAAAAGACAGGTGGTGGCCATTCAAGCTGAGGAGCCGTCACCCTTTTTGCATTTTTGTAACAGATAGTACATAACAATATTCACAACCCCTGTAATAAAATAGGAAAATTACTTAGCCTACCCTGCTTTAGATCTCCAAAGAACTTATCTTTCATTGGCAACATATTAGTTGTGTGATTCTAAAAGTATTTTATTAAATTAATAAATACAAAAAATGTTGTAGTTTGAGTTTTTGGGAGTGTTTTTAGGATGACGGCATATGTCTTTTAGTGTATAAATGCAGGATTACAGTTAAAGAGGGCTATAAAATTCAACTTTAAACACTGATATGCAGTGTAGAAACATACTTCAGTATGGAAGACATTAAAAACAAATAGGAATGTACATGGGGCAAAAACTGTGCACACATATTGTTAATTTTGAGCTTTCTGTATCCTTAAATATATTTTGATGAAAAGATGTAGAAACCTTGAAAAACTTTCTCACATATACTGTATCTACTAATGTGGGCAGATATGCGACTCACTGTTTATATACTTTATGTAGTAAATCTTCTGATCCCTTTGTGCATCAGTGGTGTGTGCATACAAAACATACTGTAAAGGTAAATGGCTTTCCTAGAATAACAAGGAACTCTGGAAATATGCTTGTTTCTTCTCTTTTGGAAGAACATTTTGTCTATACTTTGTGTTCCTGTTTCATAGAAGTGTTTCTTTAGATCCACCCTTATTTATAAATGAAAGTAAATTTAAGATATTTAAAAATCTGAAAGGCTGAGGGCACACAAGCAGTATATTTGAGAGGAAACCCCAATTTAATATGAAACACCACTCCTTTAGAGTATCAAAGACGAAAATCAAGGCCCATGAAACTGGGGAATACTTCATTTAATTACAAATTTGAAGGTGGATATGTGGAATTCAAAGAGGTGTGAGTTTAGAAAACCAACACAAAGAAATCAAAGAATTACTATATGTGCTTTGTCATTTGCTTTAGGAGATAGAAACATGGAGTTGCATAGGGGTCACTGGGGGACTGCTGCTATTTTTCATTTAACTAAGTGACATAGACAATGATGTGGCAAACAACTTAGTCAAGTTTGCTGACAGCACATAATAAGGAAGAACAGTAGATGCCCTCAAGACGTTTGAATCAATACCATTTGACTAAGATTAGAAAAATAAGCTGACGTACTCAAAAGGTTAATGCATAGAACTGAAAAATATTTGCTGTAGTCACAGAAAAATAGATATAATTAAAAAGTAGCAAACATAGTATGAAATGGAAGTTTTTAATAGAAGACTTACCCGTGTTTTAATTCAAAAAGGAAAGAGGTATGTAAAATGCTGAGATCCATAATAGGTAAATGCCTGTGAGTGGTTGTCTTATGGTATATGTTTCTCAGGTCCCTCCTTAATAAGGCTTGTGTATATATGTCACCTACTTCTTAGTGTGATGTGACAACAGCCATTAGTACATTGCAAACTAGTATTATTATGTACATTTTAAGGTGACTGCTTTGAAGTTGCAGAAGTATTAATTCTACTATAACTTCCAAACAGGACCCCACCCCCTCCGATCACAATAATGCATGGCATGGGATTGATCAATAGATCCATATATGTACAAAACTCACTTATTTTGTTTTATGGTAATGGTATGCTGGAACTTGTCTTGTGTCAATTTCTTTTCCAATACTGGCTTACTTGGCCTTGGATGGGAGCAATGGGCCCAAAATAGGCGCTAACCTTGAAAGCCAAACCAGTCTATTACTAGGTATGCTTATCCTCAAACATATAAGGCTACTTTAGAATAAATGATATAACTAACCTATGGGAGAAAAGTGGAGAATATAAGAAGAGAAGTAGAACATCTACTGTACATTTGACAAAGATCATTACTGAGGCCAGTCTGAATATACAGCAGGTGCCTGGAGCTGTGAGACAGCAATGCTAAGCACTGCATTATTGTACTGGCTATGAATATGGCAGCAATTATAAAGAAAATATTACAAAATAAAGATTAATAATGTAAAGATTAATATTAAATAAACTAGACAATATTTGCTGATTAATTAGTCAATAAATACAACCTTTCTTAATGAGCAACATGACATCTTAACATTAAATGTCAATTTTCTTAAAATCTAGTGCTAAACCAAGCGCTTTTTTGTCAGCAGCAGAAGAAAGGATAGTTTGAGCTTCTTTATGTGAGTAAATTTTATGGAAGACCTTTAAAAACAATGCTTTTTTTAGATATTTCATCCTTTTGTTGTACTCAGGTTACTACAATACCATATTTGTGCCTGGAGTACAAAAGCAGTGAATATTTAAAATTTTTCGTTGCAAGTTGAATTAAGATATTTAAAAGAAGGTAAGGCACATTTGTCTTGTATTGAGTAGACGATTGAGAAATGAAGCTTTGCTGTTTTTTTGTACATAGCAGTACATAATCCCCAGGTCGTATTTTCATTATATTTTGCTTTCTAGAGGGCATCCCACATGATGTAAATGTTCCTGACATTCTCAACTTCACATTGCTTTTTATAGCAAGCTCCTAAATCAGGTGAGTTACTGCCTTTATGTAAAGCTCTTTTGTGAGCTATCCACTCATTAAATTCTGACTCAATGAAAGAATTCTCATTTTATCTGTGTTACTGTCACAAATCCTTCTAGTGCTGACATTTATTTTAATGCTTGATTAAAAGAAGCTACCCACCTATTAGGTATTCATTTATTATACTGAAACTTTGGTAACTTTGAGTAAATCTCAATTATTAGAGCAGAATTTTAAACGGTCCAAAGCATTCTTACATTGTGCTGCCAACAGAAAGTCAATAAAACATAATTAAGAACCGCAAGCACTCCAATGACACATGTTTTTGATCCTGCCTTCTTGAGTTTAGTAGTATAAGAGCATGATTCCTATCTTCAACCCATACACCTATCTTCATTATCTTCCCTGTGTTATGTCGCTCTTGTTGTTGTATACTGTAATTATTATAGACCTGCAAAAGGCATTTATTGGTAGTGCTGCTACTGCTGTGTTTGTTTTTTTAAACTTTTTTCTTAAAAATGATAATTTCTCTACTATGAATTTAATAATAAAAAAAAATTGTCTGAATGTTGATTCTTCCCAGTTTCATACAAAGTTAGAGGTTATTAGAGTAAGATGGCCTTCAAGGCAGGAAGGAATGTCTTTCTGTTGCAGAGCATACCTGCATGCAGAGCAGTATTTTCCACCATGTTACCCAAATATGAATATTTCATTGTGTAGAATGCATTCCAGAGTGGTTTGATTTTATTCAATATTCAGTGCTTTGAGTAGTGAGAAAGTGTTATATAAATGTAAAAAATGATTATTATTTAACTAATTGGTGGCTGACTGGCTAAAATGGCTGCCTTACAGTCATTGTCTGTGTAATGTTTACAAGTTCCCCTCTTGCCATATCCCAAAGACGTACATTTTAGACCGACTGGAGATGCTAAATTGGCACAGTGTGGGTGCCAGCGAGGGGACGTGTGTCCATGTGCTGTATGATGGATTGGCGGACCCATCCAGGACCGATCCCTGCCTTGCACACAATGCTGCTGGGTTATGCTCCCCCCTGCATCCCTGAACTGCATTAAGCAGGTCTGAGAATGAAATATTATGCTGTGTTCTACAAGTGCATAATCAATATGAAAGTGCCTTCCAAATCAAAAATGCAGAACGACAAAACTACTAAGAATTGTTAATCAATAGTTTTAATACAAGCCTGCCTAATAAAAAAAATACAAAACTTTGCTTTCATTGCTTATAGAATGTTCTCGTTTCTATCCAATTAGTGTTAGAGTCTGGCTCCCTGTGACCTTCAAATTAGATTAAACGGCTTCAGAATATGGACACTAGGTTTCTGGGTCATGTGATAGTAATCAGCCTCGTATTGCCCATACAGGAGAGATATAATTGTGTTCAAAGTGTTCATTGTTTGCTGTAATTCTCAGTATGCAGCAACCTAATAAAGCCAGTTCCCAAGCAATGGTTTTTTTATTATTTTATTCACACACACAGATAATATCCTACATGTTTATATGCTTTGTGTACTGAACATCTTGCATTTTTAGCTCTCAAGTTTTTTATAGGGAAAACAAAAACCAAAATCGGCTTACTATGTGCTAATATTTGTATTATTTGTAATATCTGGTGATTGGATTGCTTTCCTTAATTTCTGTCATTAAATCCTCTATAGGAAGAGACTATTATTTTACCTAAAGCTGTCTACCATCCATGTGAAAGGCTAAATTCTGGGTTGCTCTCCTGGGCATTCTTTTCAAAATATTAACTAGTGTACTTGCAGTAATTCTCAGGCCCAGACACAGTTAATATTATTTTTTTTTTTTAAATCACACAGAAAATTGCTAAAGAATGTTTCCATGTTGACTTGAACTGAATATCAAACCAACCCCCTGATAAATGTCCTTGAGGCCAAAAAGGTAGTTGTGCTCCAGTAGTCGGGTTCTGTATGAGAAGAGAGAATATTCCTTAGTGGTGCACCAGTGCTGTTTCCTGAAGCCTACAATTTCCAAAGAACCACCAAGTCCTTTGGAAGCCCAAATCTGCTTACAGTTTTTAAATTTACGCATTATTCAAGATAGATGGCTTCCAGCTTTCCTTATCTCTGTTGTCTTTGTTGAGCCTTTGGGCAAGTTTTATCAGAACGGTACCGCAAGCTTTTCCATTGTTTGTGGAGTTTTGGCACCATTCTCTGAATTTAGCAGATGGTTTGTGAAGAAACTGAATTTTGCACTGGGAGCGCTTGTGGCTTACGATCTATGGTCAAAATTGAGAGTGCTAGTGGGCAGCGGGCGGGGATTTATGCTAATATATTGAAATAACAGGCTAAACATTTTTAAAAAAAAAATCTGCTTTAGAAGTGTTTATTGGGAGGAGATCGGCACAGTTTTTGACTTGTAAAAAGTGGTGAGAGTGCAGTCTGAAGAGATGGTATATGACATTTGTAGATCATTTTATTGTTTTTTTTTTCCTCAATACTTCCTAGGGAACTTTCATCATTCAAATGTGTTGAATTTTTATTTGCAAATTTTAGAAAGTCACAGCAGCAGTGAGATCTCTACTAGGAAGCTCAATGAGTTAAAACAAAATGTAAAAGTTTGCATTTATCCAAGTTATTTTTAACCTCTCACATGTTTAAAGAGGCTGTACTCCTTGATTTCCATGCATATCTACAATATACATGCACTCTTCCATTGTGCTCATTTCAAATTGCACTTGTAAAACACAGAGCAGCTGAGAATTTTGATATATCTGAAATTCTTCCTTTGTGTTTCATCTGTGAGAGATTTGTTCTTCTGATCATAATTGCAAACAGGAGTGCTTTTTGCTACGACCTGAGGCTCCCACTTTGCTGAGTAAGCCAATATATGTGTAGCACTAACACTTACTGACAGTAAATGTCATCAGTATTTAAATTATCAGGTCTGCATGATCTTACCAGCTATGAAGTTTCACTCTAACCTTCATTAGCCATAAGGAAGATGGGGATATGACCCATTGTGGCTATTTTTGCACTAAAGGGTGGTAAACACTGTGTATGTTTTAAACTGTAACTGTCGTTGTCTGGACCAAAACCATCAATGCCAAGTCACTGTAGTGAATGGCTTCTTGTTACAACAATCTTTCACTATGCCATGAAGAGAGCGCAGAGTGAGTTTGCCTGAAAATGTATGTGTGCTTCAGGAATGCAAAGGCAAAATCTGAGTGAAGTAGTCATTGTTTTACCAATAAGTCTGCTGTGCTTCTCCATAAATTGTATTAAGCGTATAATCACAATTATAGGTGTACAGGGCGTTCATTTTTGAATAAAGGAATGAAGCAAAACTAAAACTGGGAAGAGTCAGGTATGACAGGAAATGTCTGTGATACACATTGTTCAGCATATAGTTTTAACTTTTGCAGCCTATAACGATTTTCATGGTTCTTTAATTGCACTTTATGGTTCTTTACTGGGTTGTGTGGTCCCATGTAGAACCATTGCTTAACCAAGTACCACCTCATTCTGGTAACGGTTCTTTGGATATGAATTTAGTTTTTTTTACTTTGAAAAACTTCCTAATTTTAGTAGGAAAGAAAAACAAAATCTTTCATGTGGTAGACTGCAGGACACTAACAGATTAAGAAAACCTGAACTTAGCCTGTGTTACTGGACATATTCAGCAAGAGTCTCTTCAAATTCATGAGCCATTGGTATTTCACAAATCTGTTACCGTCAATTCATTCATGGTTATTAACTGTATAAAGCGTATTATGGATCTTAATAAATAAGTGATTTTTTTTTCTGTAACCTTCATGTGGATGAGTCTTTTGGGAACCAAAAATGTTTCCCCTATGGCATTACTCTGAAAAAAACACTTTGGCACATTTAATTTCCAGACAGATTTACTCCAATTCAGGGCCATTGAGGGGCAAGGGGATTCATACCCCATTTCTCTCTAATTTCAATCATATTTGATTTCCCAGTAGCTTGAAATCTATTATATTTTTACCTGTAATGTGTCCTCTTGCTTCTTTTGCATGTTTGCAGTTTACTATTCTAACAGTAATTGGTACACAATGATTAAAAAATTATTTTGAAGGTTTTTTCAATTTGACATTCTGCATCATTTGAAACAATATGTTGTAAAGAGAACAAAAAAATAATTGAACTGAAGTAAGTGTTGTAGCATTCAAGGTGAACGCCATCATAGAACACATTCCATATGCAAATAAAACACAATTTGGTTAAGTGACTTTCTGAAGATTTCACTGTAAATTAGCCATAGACCATGATTCCTAGATGTCCCAACTGATTATTTAAGGAAAACACTCAATTGCTTCCTGGCAGTGTCAGTCAAAAATAACCATCAGTTATCTGAATCTACCTTCTGCATAACTCTCTACCAAAGAGATTACAACTTAGCAGCAAAGAAGCAGGAAAAAGTGGATGATAATGGCTAGGGTGTTGTCTTCTGCTGGGCACACTTACACACATCACGGCACTCACCCATTACAGGGCAATGCCAATTAGTTTGGCAAGTAAACCAATGGGGAGCACAAAATAACAAAATATGTTCTAAGGAAAGTAATCTACAAAAGCATAGGAACAGGTGGAAAAAGGTCTTCAAAGATTCAATAAACTGAACAGCCAAAGAGTCTGTCAGTCTTTATAAATATGTAACAGCTTTCAATGTTACAGCTGATCCAGGCTGGCTTTTCAAGTGAGGGGAAAATGACAACCGAGACCACATATTCTTAATCCAGGACATCTTAAGTTCCCCAATTAATCAATTCACCATGGCGTCATTTCACACCAATAATTTTGGATGAATGGAACAATGTAATGTAACCAACTAAACTGTAAAAAAGAAAACTGTAAAGAGTAGTACAAACCCAACAGAAGCTTGATCTCTCATCAGTGTTAAAAATGATTGAAGATTGGGCGCTATGGTTTGTCTATGTGTCTATGTTTCAACTTTGTGTTCTTCTGATCTTGAGCCCGTGAATCATTTTCTTGTAACGTTTTAGCTTTTTTTGAACTTTAGGTTAAGTACCCTGTTTTGATCTTGGTTTCTCTAGCTTACTCAACTTTTCATAGTGAAAAAATAAGGCTATCAGGCAAAAGACCTTAATTAAATCCAACAAATAACTTGCCTGTGACATTAGAAGTAACAAATCCAGCTTTTGAACATTTTAAACCCCATCATTGAAATATATGTGGATTTCTTGGGTTTCAGAACTGGAAATACTACCCACTATTGAAATGAATGCAAACTACACGTATGATGAAATAGAGGAAGCATTGTCTTACAAAGAAAGGATCAAAATATTTGGCTGCATTGTCATGGTGTTGTCATGGTTTGAGCAGGCCTCTGTCCTTAGTTTTCTTTACCATTTTTTCTTTGTCCTGTTGTTATTTATGGATACTTTCATGTTTTATGTTATTTAATATGTTTCTTCCTTTCTGTGTTGCAGTTTCATTAGTATGTCTTGTTTTAATCATTTTACTTTATTATATTATGTTTATTTTGTTATTGCTTGTCCCTTTCTTTTGTATGTTGAGCCCAAGGAGAAGGGGGCCACCTGAAGCTGCTGCTGTGGGATCCACCCACCTGTATAAAGGCTGTGGAGGCCACAGTCCAATGCTAAGAAATTAGCTTCTGCTCATTGTTATGTTATTTTCTTCCCTGGCTTATGTTTATTTACATTTTCTTTGTCTGTTTCATTCATTTTTTAGTCGGAGTTATATAGTTTGTACTTGGTTATGAAGTTTATTTCTGTTAATTTTGTTATGTTCAGGTATCATTTAGTTGACATGATTCATTTATTACTGTTTTATTATGTTTAACAATAAAATTGTACTGTTTCTTTAAATATCTTTCTGTTCCCTGTGCTTTGGGGTGGTTCCCCAAGAGGCAGAGCCACCTGTGCATCACAGTTGAGGGAGGTCTCCCAGCCCCATAAAGGCTCATGGGATTTGCAGTCCCGCATGGTTCATTGAATACACTTTGTTAGCTGTGCTGTTTCTTTGCTGGCGATTTTAATCTTTTTACTGCTGTTAATTGGGTTACTGTGTTAGATTACAATTTGGTACTTGTTTTCTGTTCATACACTTATTCTTTTTTGAGATTTTTAGGCAAGGCTTTTATTTTAAGTGTTCAGGTCACTAGCCTGCATTAAAGTTTTAGGGCCTGACCTGTCTTTAGATTTAAGCTATTCTGGAGCTTTAATAATCTTTTAAGAGGTAGCTGATTCATTCAAGTGGCATTAATAAAAATGCAGTACTTTCTTTTATTAAACCTGTTTTTCCAAGCTGAACACCATTGGTATTAATGATACATAAAACGTGTCTAACAGAACACAAAAAACAAAATATCATTGGAGAATATTCCATCAATGCAGCAATTTCAGTGCTAAATATTATTAGAGTAATTATTAAAATACTTGGTGTAGGGATCTGAATTGAACTAAACAGATACTGACTTCTAGATGCCAGCTAGGTTATAAATGCTTTGTAAGACTGGATTCTCATGTTTAGAAAAAATAATTCAAATTACATTTTTGAACGTGCTTACTTAGAAATATACTGCTATGCAGTGGTATTTTCATTGTGTGAGGTATCATTACCACTAATATCTAGATTAATTACTAGAAAGGCATCGGCACAAAGGATGTTCATTTTGCTAACAATTAAGCCATTTGGCCTGGGAATGGGCACAAGTCTGATTTAGCAATGCTCTATATTTAGAAGGATTAAGTTTTTGCCCTTAATGGCTATTTCTCATTCCTAAAGATTCTTTCAATGATTAAAAACCACACTTTCCACAATAATATTACCTTATTTGCAGTTTTATGTACAGTAATTCATTTGAACAGCTTATATGTGATGCCTTGTTTATTGCTTCATTTTATAATATAACTTTTGACAAAGTGTCCATGACAGAGATAGAGAGATATATAGTATTGATTAGCTAGAAGTATAGGTTTAGTGTTATTTTATTAATTAATACTTACTGAAATGATTTTGGTTTTCTAAATACCAAATATAATAAATATAGTACTTTCCTAATGGCATATATCAATTTTGAAAAAAAAAATCATTGATTTAGAAAAACAGATGAAAAGTAAAATCTACATGTGACAAATAATAATACAAACAAAAGCAACATTTATTTCAATAGCACATTTTAATACAAAGAATGTAGATCAAAGTAATTTACTAACCGTCAAAGAAATTGTTACAAAAAAAGAAAAACAAATTAAATTAGGCAAGAATAATAATAATTACGTATTAAAAAATAAATCAATACCTTACATAACATAGATATATAATTAGTAGAAAAATAGAGTCCTTATGTATGATATTGTGTTGTAAGTCTTTAAAGATGGTCAGGAGGATAGAAAAAATGAAAACTCCAGTTAAGCTGGAGAAAAAAAACAAAATCTAAAAATAATTTTATTTAAACATTTAGTGACAGTCACAAGTCCACAGGTGTGTGCAGAAGTAGTAATTTATGGAACAGTGACTGTGTGTGACACTATTGTGATTACATTTTTCTTTCACAATGATTACTTGAATATCTTTTAAATGTGCTTACAGAAACCATACTTTTTTAGACATTGTACACCTTGTAGTTTTTTTATGTACACTATGCACTGCATTGTGTCTTCAATTATTTTCACCTTGGTAATGTTCATTTATCCTTCTGGTTATTTGCTTATTGCAGTCAAAACAATAAACGGTACTGAGAACAGAGGACTAAACCACTAGAGATTGTGTGAGATTAGCAACCCTGGACAGCACCCTAGTCCATCATACGGCACACTAACACACTCCCTTTTTTATACTGGGCTCAATTTAAAGATACAAGTTTGTGTGACCTGCTCACCTTTTCAATATGGGAGAAAAATTGGAGTGCCCTTTGAAACAGTATTCAGAGAGAGAATATTTAAAATCTATAAAGGCAGCGGATGAGGTGGGCTTTGAATTGGGACCCCTGGAGTTGTGAGGCAGCATCATTGGGACTGCACTCTGCCCTCGGTATGTGACCCTGAACTGGAATAAGAAGGTTTGAAAATGGGTGGATAGATGGAAGTGCGTAGTAAACAAACTTTTAATTCAAATACAGTGGTGTGAAAAACTATTTGCCCCCTTCCTGATTTCTTATTCTTTTGCATGTTTGTCACACAAAATGTTTCTGATCATCAAACACATTTAACCATTAGTCAAATATAACACAAGTAAATACAAAATGCAGTTTTTAAATGATGGTTTTTATTATTTAGGGAGAAAAAAAATCCAAACCTACATGGCCCTGTGTGAAAAAGTAATTGCCCCCTTGTTAAAAAATAACCTAACTGTGGTGTATCACACCTGAGTTCAATTTCCGTAGCCACCCCCAGGCCTGATTACTGCCACACCTGTTTCAATCAAGAAATCACTTAAATAGGAGCTGCCTGACACAGAGAAGTAGACCAAAAGCACCTCAAAAGCTAGACATCATGCCAAAATCCAAAGAAATTCAGGAACAAATGAGAACAGAAGTAATTGAGATCTATCAGTCTGGTAAAGGTTATAAAGCCATTTCTAAAGCTTTGGGACTCCAGCGAACCACAGTGAGAGCCATTATCCACAAATGGCAAAAACATGGAACAGTGGTGAACCTTCCCAGGAGTGGCCGGCCGACCAAAATTACCCCAAGAGCGCAGAGATGACTCATTCGAGAGGTCACAAAAGACCCCAGGACAACATCTAAAGAACTGCAGGCCTCACTTGCCTCATTTAAGGTCAGTGTTCACGACTCCACCATAAGAAAGAGACTGGGCAAAACGGCCTGCATGGCAGATTTCCAAGACGCAAACCACTGTTAAGCAAAAGAACATTAGGGCTCGTCTCAATTTTGCTAAGAAACATCTCAATGATTGCCAAGACTTTTGGGAAAATACCTTGTGGACTGATGAGACAAAAGTTGAACTTCTTGGAAAGCAAATGTCCCGTTACATCTGGCGTAGAAGGAACACGGCATTTCAGAAAAAGAACATCATACCAACAGTAAAATATGGTGGTGGTAGTGTGATGGTCTGGGGTTGTTTTGCTGCTTCAGGACCTGGAAGGCTTGCTGTGATAGATGGAACCATGAACTCTACTGTCTACCAAAAAATCCTGAAGGAGAATGTCCGGCCATCTGTTCGTCAACTCAAGCTGAAGCGATCTTGGGTGCTGCAACAGGACGATGACCCAAAACACACCAGCAAATCCACCTCTGAATGGCTGAAGAAAAACAAAATGAAGACTTTGGAGTGGCCTAGTCAAAGTCCTGACCTGAATCCAATTGAGATGCTATGGCATGACCTTAAAAAGGCGGTTCATGCTAGAAAACCCTCAAATAAAGCTGAATTACAACAATTCTGCAAAGATGAGTGGGCCAAAATTCCTCCAGAGCGCTGTAAAAGACTCATTGCAAGTTATCGCAAACGCTTGATTGCAGTTATTGCTGCTAAGGGTGGCCCAACCAGTTATTAGGTTCAGGGGGCAATTACTTTTTCACACAGGGCCATGTAGTTTTGGATTTTATTTTCTCCCTAAATAATAAAAACCATAATTTAAAAACTGCATTTTGTGTTTACTTGTGTTATATTTGACTAATGGTTAAATGTGTTTGATGATCAGAAACATTTTGTGTGACAAACATGCAAAAGAATAAGAAATCAGGAAGGAGGCAAATAGTTTTTCACACCACTGTAGATATGGGAGTGTGTCAAAGTAACCGTTGCATTGTTTTTGTACATTTCTGTTAGAGTTTTATATCTGTAGATCTGTGAAAGTGTTAAACCTGTTTTCAGTGAAGAGTGTTTGAGTAAGATATTGCGAAATGAACAGGACAAAGGCGTCACAAGCTTTGGGAACTAAAATGAAACCTCGCTTCAATAGCCAAATATGCACAAGATATTTAGGTTGTGCAGAAAAAAATGCATGTATTGGGAGTTGTGTGGTTTTTCTGGTTCAGCTCTTGGTTCTAAATAAACTGCTACTTTAAGCCCCTGGATATTCTTATAGCGGAAGAACTGGAAGACTTGAAGTTAGAAGGGTATTTATATGTGTGTCTAAGGCTCCTCTTCTGCATCTTCATTTCTCAATGTGGGAAAGGAAGATACAGCATGGATGTGGCTGTAGTAAAATGCTTCCCTAATGGTGGAACCTTAAAATCCATCATCATAAAAGTCACACCATACCCTCATGTCTGACAATATCTTCATTTTTCTTGTTCGCCAGCTTTAGTAGTAAAAATGTGTATGTTAGTTTAATCTCCTTCAGTGAAAAAAGAGCACAAAAGTCTGAAAAGACTGAAATGACAATGAACCAGTGAAAGTGCAATCTTGGCGTTTGGAAAACTGAAAAGCGTGCACTGTGCAGCGTGTTGTTTGTTCTCCAGTTTATTTCCAGAGCACCATTCTAACATCAGGGTGTTACCAGTTAGTCTTGTACTCATTTTAAGATAGCCATTAGGAGCTGCATTTGCAAATAATGTACATTTCTTGTTTTTAATAACTGGAATATAATCAGCACTTAAGATGAGTGACTAACTATATTGATTTACAATCAAAATAATTAGAATTTAGTGTAGTGTTAACACTTAAGTATTTGGTCATGCCTAAACTCTACCTTAAACTTTCATTACCGGTGATGTGGCTGTTTGATTGAAAATGACACTATGCTCTTGTTAACCCAGATATGCCTGCATTTGAATCTTTGACATGCGCCGTACTCTGTTACATTCAATAAATATGAAAAGCGTACTGTCATAAAACCTCTAGATTTACTGACAGTACATGAAACAGTACAAGATTATATAAGAAACTGAGTTTTTCTTATCTTGACGTCAAAGTCTCAATAAGCATGAAAATAGAATTATACTTTAGAATAGTTTTGTGTATATAAATAGGATTTAGGTGACAAACTTTCTTATGTAATATTTTCTGTCTCTTTATTGTTAAAACCTGACACATTTACATCCTTCTCTAAGATTAATCTTGTTTTTCAGTATTACTTTCTTTAAATTTTTAAATGTTCAAACATTATCCCTTACCTTACATCTTTTAAGTTTTTATGTTTGAAAATGAAGTAACCACCTTGGAGAAATCACATTTTGTTCCTGAACGTATTTCCTGGATTAATTTTAATTTGAAAGTCTTAGAATTTGTATAATGTCCATTCTAATATGTCAGCTATGCAGAGCACTACATGTAAAGTATTAATCAATTCATCCTTTTTTTCGACAGGTAGTGGGAATATAAGTCAGGAATCAAGCTTGTCTATATTATGTAGAACATTAATACATTCTTTTATTCTTTACCAAAACAGGTTTGAACAAAAAAGGTTTGTTTTGAAGAAGTTTTCCAAATGAAGAGAATAATAATTTAGGCATAGGTCACATACTAAGGCCAAGTATGAAAAATGCTTTAGATTATATGTAACTTTACAATTTAACAGCATAAAGTATAAAGAACAGATGCTGCATATTTATTTCAATACTTATAAGAGAGTGTAAAGGCAAACTGTAGTTACTGTTTCAGACACTAAAATCCATTTGAGGCGTTATGTTATACAACAGACAGAGCTATAAGGCATAGGTATTTATTTAATACTGTTTACAGCTTGTTGGTTTAAGTATGTATATCTTTCCTTAGGTTAGCAAGCTGCTTTTTTGTAATTTTTACTTTAAGCATATCAAAAAGCAGCATTTGCCCCTAAACCTTGTTTGTCTGACAAATGTATTTTGCCCTTTAAGTAGGATAAAATTCCTTTTTTTTTCCTCTTTGAAAAAAAAAAAGTGTAATGTCTAAAACAGTATGTGTAAACTTCACTTCCCTCTGTATTTTTTGCAAATAAGTGCTTTGTTTACAGAGGGAAAAACGATTTATTGGTAATTCAGCCATGAAGTGGAAAAAATATGATTCTGATGGAGCTTGAGTGGTCAGTTAGAGATTTAGATGTTCTTCCTATTTAGATTGTCCTGAGGTCATATCTTTTATTCTGTTATTTCTGTTATTTATTTATTTATCTATTTTTTTAGTTAAGGTCTTTTTTTAGCAGATGGATTTAATGTGGAAGGAAGGCAGTGGCTTCATTCCCTTCATCTAGATTAGATGAGCAAAGAGCTGTCCAAAACTCTTGATGGATCTTGGCAGAGAGGGGCATTGTCTTTTAAACTGAAGGCAAGAATAAGCAGCTCTTTAATCCCAGTCAGTTGTAAGTACTTAAAAAAACTAACATTAAAATACAGCTGCCCAAGCACATCTTCTTGGCTAACATAACAAAAACTGAAGGTAAACAAGCTGTGATGTCTTTGGCCTGAGCCCTCTTGGTATTTCAGAATATTCACTTGTACCTGCGTTACACTTGTGCATTGATATGTGATAGATAGCTGAAATATCATCACTCTGAATTCGTCAAGTTTTCTCACTTAGCAGGAGCACTTCATTCAGACAGCTTTAATAATGGGTTTGACAACGGTGACCTGTTTATAAAAGGTGCTATAGAAGAAAAAAAATAAATTGGAGATGTCCTTAGCAGCTGACAAGCTTCTTTAAATATTGTGCATTGCTGACCCAATTCAAAAATGAAAGGTGCAGAGGACTGTGCATTCATGTAATCAGAGGTGATTTTTGTTATTGTCCTTTTATTTCCTTTCTTTCCAGTCAAACTGGAATATCAACAGCTTTTACACAAAAGCACTCTGTTTAAAGAGCAAGATGTCTATACCATAGAGACTCAGGTTAAGGTACTCTCTGGGTGCCTTGTCTGTTGTTTCAGTGTATGATCCAACCACGGTGAGTGATGTCTTAGTGAATGAAACATTCTATTCGCAGCTTCGCTCGGTGGTTGTTGGGTGCCCATGAGGGGACATTCCTTTGGTCATGGGTGACTTCAATGCAACCACTGGCACTGACAGGTCTACTGACAGGTCTATCTATGAGGATTGTGTTGGTTCCCATGGGTCAGAATCACATCAGTGGACTTGCTACTCCAGTTCTGGTGGAGTGGTAAAAGAGATCGATCACATCTTCATGGGCAGACTCTGAAGGCTCCTGCACAACTGCAGGGTCTACAGAGGTGTCCAGTTTGTGAATGCTGACCAAAGACTTGTTGCTATGTTGAAGATTCAGCTTTGGACCAGTAGGCTACCACCTACTAAGAGCATGAGGCTAGATTTGGCCAGACTCTGAGATCAGGCTGTTTCTAATGAGTTGGCATGCAGTTTGTGTGAGGAACTTGCAGACTTGTGTGCGCCTGCCAATACTAATGTGATATGGAAGACCCTGAAGGTTGTTGAGGGTTGTGTTGGTGTTCTCAGAAGTAGGTATTTCATCTTGCAGGGCACTATTACTGAGGGGAATCACAGCACATGGCTCGATGGCAACTCTGTACCAGGAACTGAAAAGGACATCTGTGATGGTTATTAGGGCAGATAAGGAGGGATTTGTTAGAGGAATCTGTGAGCAAGTGGCACACCATCTATGGTCTAGCCACCTACATCCTGCTTACAGAGGACTCAAAGCATTACGCACATTTGAATCTGTATCTTGAAGAGTCGCAGTCAGGGCAGGTGATGTAACGATTCTTACAGATAACGCTGCAGTTGTGACCTGCTGGGCAGCTGTTTAAAGAGATTGGTCTCGTCCGATGCGAGAGATGGATGCCTGAAGTGGAGCTCCGCTAGCAGCGGTGTTATTTTTCATATTATTTGCTTATTATCCTGAGATTTCCTGTATTTATTCTGCTACGGTATATGTAAGCACATATAAACATGGCCAACAAGAAGGGGGGGTCCGAAAGAATCGAAAACTAAAGGTACACCCAAGCTAAGATCAGCAAGCCCTAGTTCAAAGTACGGCCTTTCAGAGGCAGACCTGGATCAGCTGGGTGAAAGTACAGACTCCTCGGGACCACGGTCCATTACTTCGTCGCCGGCTGAGAGCGAAAAGGGGAGCGAAGGTGCAATCGTGAGTGCAGATCTGGATAGCTCGCCGATCGGAGAAGATCACCTGAAACTGAAAAAGGCCTTTAAATCCGTGGCTTCAATTACTCCACGCGAGCCGGTAGCAGCGGGCAGCAGAGTCTGCTGCTTCATCTACGGTACTGAAGGTGTTGCTTGCTGAGCTTATGCAAGATATAAAGAAATGCGAGAAGGCTAATGAGAAAGCAAGGGCAAAGGCAAGCGAAAAAATGAGACAGGAGGTGAGACAGGAGTTGAAACAGGCAAATGAATGGCTGCGACAGGAATTCCAACAGGCAAACGAAAAGCTGCGTCAAGAGGTGCAACTTGAGCTTTGACAGGTGCTGGGTAAAATTGAAGAGCGCATTCAGGAAAACTCGGTTAAACTGAGCACACTTACTGATCAATTGGAGGATCTCAAGGAGACATTCATTAATCGGATTGAAATGGCCGAAAATTTAGCTGCCAGTGCCGAGGAAAAAGCTGTAAATGTCAGCTCCAAATGCAAAAAACTCGGAGACAGACTGGCTGCTCTGGAAGATGGAAGTAAAAGGTATAATGTCAGAATTGAAGGTCTGCCTGAGAATCGAGAAAGTTCAAACCCTGTGAAATTCGCAGCTGAACTTTTTTCTAAAATAATCGGGGGACTTTAAAGCAGAATCTGAGATAGCAGCGCTTACAGCACGCGATCAAACACGGTTAGACCCCGACCAAGATCTTTTATAGTTCGTTTTGAACGATTATCATTTAAGCTAGAGGTGATGGCACTCCTCAGAAACAAGGAAGATATTATATATGAAAATAACCACATTCATATCTTCCCTGACTTCTCTCCAGCAACAGCTACTAAACGCGCAGCCTTCTACAACATTAAACAGCGTTACGCAAGCCAGCGTCAAATACAGCCTCTTGTATCCGCAAAACTGAAAGTGGAATGGCAGGGTCAATTCTATGTCTTCGCTAGCAAGGAAGAAGCAGAAAAGGAATTAAGAAAGCTGATCCCGGACTATTCTGATACATAATAGTGAGTCATGGCGGTTAATGATAAAGCAAGGATTAATAATCTACTGTCTGATCTATTCGTTTTAAAATACGGGTTTTAGCAGCATATATTCTCATTATTACTTAGTATTACTAGGGTGCTATCTGTTTATGTTTTATTGTGCTTAATTATTCTTTTTTCTCCTTTTTTCTTTTCTAATTATTTCATCTCTACCCTAAACGAGACTGTTCAATATCATACCCTTGGTTTATTGTTATTGCTATTACTGCATTAAGACTTGTTATGCTTATTCTGGACACATTTTAACACCATCCCCCGGGTTTTATTATCTGGGTGTATCATCTTAATGCACTAAAATTGCTGAAGACTATATATATATTTTAAGTGCAAAATTCTTTTTTTTTTTTAAAGACTATATTGGTAATAGATATCTCTATCTTTTAACCCTAAAGCGCCGCTGCATGGGGCTTGTTTTGCTTTGGACGTGCTCTGTCTCTGGGTATGTCAGAGGACTGGGACTGTGTGAAGTGGGTTTTAGCCTCACTTGGGGAGGCAAAAGGGAGGGTGGGGGTTAAGGGGAGAGAAAGAGAGCAGGCTTGATCTATACCTAATCTATCCTCTAATCTTTATAATTATAACTACCATCGTAATAATAAGCTGCATGGCAACAACTCTAGGGGAAATAGGAAATTAAGACCTAAACTTTCACTTCCATTTAAGACTATAAAATGACATCAAAAACTCAGAATCAGTGTCTCCATGATGGGACAGTTAACTTCGTAAGCTGGAATGTTAAAGGCCTGAATCACAATTAAAGAGAAAGAAAGTACTTCTCACCTAACAGGTCTAAATGCTAAAATAGTATTTTTACAGGAAACCCACTTACTAAGCAAGGATCAGTTCCGGCTGCAAAAAGACTGGACTGGCCAAATGTTCCATTCTAGTTTTACGAAGAAAACTAGAGGTGTGGGAATTCTCATACATAGAACAGTACCATTTGTAGCATCAGATGTAGTATTGGATCCTGAAGGGAGATATGTAATGGTCATGGGAGACTTATCTAACTGTAAAATGATTTTGATAAATGTTTATGCACCTAATGTTGATGATAAGGAATTTATACAAAATTTATTTGCATCCATTCCCAATCTGAACACTCATAAAGTTATAATGGCTGGGGACTTTAATTGTGTTCTAAATCCGCTTTTAGATAGGACTTCCTCCACAGGGGAACGCATCTAACACCGCAAAGATAATTACAAAGTTTATAACTGATCACAACTTATCAGATCCCTGGAGGTTTTTAAACCCAAATTCAAGAACATATTCTTTCTACTCACCAGTACATCATTGCTACTCAAGGATTGATTACTTCTTTATAGACAATAACTTCTTGCCTAAGATTAAATCTTGCAAATACGATGCTATTGTTATTTCTGACCATGCACCTATGATCTTGGAGCTAAAATTACTAAGCCCCATACACTCACCCCGAGATGGCCTCAACCCTTCTATTAGCTGACGAGAATTGTACGGAATTTATATCCAAACAAATCAAATTCTTTCTAGAGACAAATACATCCCCTGAGATCTCTGCAGGAATACTCTGGGAAACTCTTAAGGCCTTCTTAAGAGGACAGATTATCTCATATCTTTCCCACAGAAATAAATCCGAAGCCAAGAAAGTAGCAGAGATAAAAAGAAATTACTAAAATAGATGAAGAACATGCCAGACTACCAAGCGAGACTCTACATAGGAGGAGGCAGGCTCTACATTCAGAATTAAACCTCTTGACAACTAAAGAAACTGAACAACTAATTTACAAATCCAGACATCATTACTATGAACATGGAGAGAAAGCTAATAAGCTTTTAGCTCAACAAATTCACAAGCAAGAAGTGCAACGCAATCTCGTAATCACTAACATAACGGAGATAAAATCATGAACACAAAAATATAATGCACACTTTCAGAGACTACTATAAATCCCTATATACTACTGAGTTTAAAGAAGACAATACACAATCTAATGCATTTCTGGATACATTACAGATACCACAAATGACGCTTTTAGTGTGGAGGAACTTGATAAACCTCTGGCATTATCAGAATTACTAGATGCTATAAAGTCACTCCAAGGTGGAAAAGCAGCAGGCCCTGATGGCTACCCTGCAGAGTTTTACAAGAAATTCTCGCTAGCTCCCTCCTATTAGCAACATTTACAGAAGCCAGAGATAACCAATCTCTTCCACAAACCTTTCGCCAAGCACTAATCACTGTCTTTCCAAAACAAAATAAGGACTTATTACAATGTGCATCATACAGACCAATTTCACTTCTGAATAACGACGTTAAAATACTCTCTAAAATCATAGCTAGAAGGATGGAGAAAGTGCTCCCTCGTAATATCACAAGACCAAACTGGATTTATTAGGGGCCGACACTTATCTTCAAATCTTCGACGCCTGTTTAATGTAATATACTCACCAACTAAATCAAACACCCCAGAAATATTATTATCATTGGATGCAGAAAAAGCATTCGACATGATTGAATGGAAATACCTTTTCACTACATTGGAGAAGTTTGGGTTTGGCCCAACATTTGTGCATGGATTAAATTACTGTATACTAACCCAGAAGCTTCAGTTTGCATCAATAACATTTGCTCAGACTACTTTAAACTAGAACGTGGCACTAGACAAGGATGCCCTTGTCACTGCTGTTGTTTGCATTGCCATTGAACCACTGGCAATACATTGTCGAAATACTGATCAGATAAAGGGGATTAGCAGAGAAGGACTGGAACAGAAAATCTCATTATATGCAGATGACATGGTACTGTATATATCGGACCCAGAAAATTCTGTGCCTGCAGTCTTAGCAGCACTCACAGAATTTCAAAAGATCTCTGGTCTCAGAATTAATCTGAATAAAAGTGTACTCTTTCCAGTGAATTCTCAAGCATATAATATTAGATTAGACACCCTACCTTTTATCATTGCAGAACAGTTTAAATACCTAGGGTAAACATCACAAGTAAACATAAAGCTCTTATCAACAAAATTTCGCGTCTGCATGGAAAAAATTAAACAAGACTTGCATAGATGGTCAACCCTTCATCTCACACTAGCTGGAAGAATTAACACTGTTAAGATGAATATTCTTCCTAAGCTCCTTTTTTTTCAAAACATCCAATATACATTAATAAATCATTCTTTAAGCAATTAGATTCAACAATAACCTCATTTATTTGGAATTCAAAACATCCACGCATCAAAAGAGCGACCCTACAAAGACAAAAGGCAGAAGGCGGCATGGCTCTACCTAACTTCCAGTTTTATTACTGGGCAGCAAATATACAGGCGATAAGAACCTGGACACAAATAGAAGAACATACACAGGCTTGGACCGCAATAGAAGTAAAATCCTGCAGTACTTCTTTGTATTCCTTGCTCTGTGCTCCAATAAACACACGTTATCGGCAATACACTAATAACCCAATTGTGCTCCACTCACTTAGAATCTGGAACCAATGTAGAAAGCATTTTAAGACGGAGAAGCTTCTATCTGTGGCACCTCTGCAAGAGAACCACCTCTTTCAACCTTCACAAACATATGCAGTTTTAATATCTGGAAAAATTTGGGAATTAACTTGCTTAGAGATCTTTATATAGACAACGTCTTTGCATCCTATGAACAATTACATTCCAAATTTAACATTCCAGCTACACATTTCTTTCACTATCTTCAAATCAGGAACTTTGTTAAACAGAACCTTCCAGATTTTCCTCATCTTGCACCCTCATCCATGCTGGAAAAATATTGCTCAATCTCAAGGACTTAGACTCCATCTCTACAATATATAAAATCATTTTACAATCCCTCCTTTCAAAGATCCAAGAGGACACTGGGAAAAGATCTCTCAATTAATATATCAGAAAAGGAGTGGAAAGTAGCAATGCAGAGAATTCACTCGAGCTCCATATGCAAAGCATACAATTATACAACTCAAAATTATATATCGAGCACATCTGTCTCGACTAAAACTCTCCAAATGTTTCCAGGGCATGATCCAACCTGCGAACGTTGCAACCAAGCCCCAGCCTCACTGGGTCACATGTTCTGGGCCTGCACCAAATTAACATTATTCTGGACAAAAATTTTTAATTACCTTCAGACAGCCTTGGACTCACAATCCCTCCTAACCCATTAACAGCTGTGTTTAGTGTTCTTCCAGAGGGGCATAAAGTGGAGAAAGACAAACAAATTGTGATTGCATTCACTACACTTTGGCACACAGACTTATTCTGATAAACTGGAAGAACTCTTCTCTTTTAAGTCTGTGGGAAACCAATGTGTTATATTATTTGAAATTGGAAAAATCAAATACTCAGTTAGAGGATCTGTACAGACTTTTTCAAAACATGGCAGCATCTAATCAGTAATATTTTAAAATAAGTTCATAAAGCACAAAGAATTTATTAATTTAGGTATGTTTACAAGCCTTAAATTTTACTCCCTTTGGCTTGCTCTCTCTCTCAGGGGTGGGGGTTGCTCTGTTCTTAACTCAATTTTTTTTTGTAAAACTTGATTGCTTAGTATGGATTGCAATAAAATTAATTAAAAAAAAAAAAAAAAAAGCTGATCCTCTAAGACGTTGGACATCTCTGGGTCCATGGTTCTTCAGGCAGATCCTCCAATTAGTTGGGAACCACCCAATCACTGAGAATGCACAGGTGGTGAACCAGTTGAGGGTAGGGAAGGCTGTAGGGATCTGTGGTATCCAGGGTGATTTTCTCCAGGCTGGTGGTAAGGCTGTCCTCCTGGCATTGCAAGCAATGTTTGCTACCATTTGAGAGACGGGTGTCATCCCAACTGACTAGAAAATGGGATTTGTCATCACTATCTGGAAAGTGAAAGGTGAACACCTGGATTGTGGCAACTACAGGGGAAAAACAGTGCTCTTGGTGCCAGGTAAGGTTCTTCCTAGGGTCATCTTTAATAAGATCACTTGCTAACCTACTAGCAAATTGAGCAGTCATATTTTATGCCTAAGAAGTCTACCATTGACTGAATTCTGGTAATGAAGGTTCTCATCAAGCACAAACACAAATATTGGCAGAGTTTCTTTGAAGCCTTTATCGATTTTTGTAAAGTGTTCAACTCCATTGATCAAACTGCCCTGTGGGACATCCTGAGGCTTCACGGGATCCTCCCAAAATTGCTGGATATCATGGCCAGCCTGTACACTGGTACTGTGAGTGCTGTATGGAGTACAGGCAGAACCTCTGCGCTCCTCCCAGTTTGTCAGGGGTGTGTTCTTGCTTCTGTCTTGTTCAATGCTTGCGTAGACTTGGTGCTGGGCAAAGTTGTGTGTTCCAGCAACCGTGGGACATCTGTTGGTGAAAAAAGATTCACTGATCTTGATTTTGCCAATGATGCTGTGATCTTCTTAGAGTCAATGAAGGCTCTGATCAGGGGTCTTGAGAGACTCAGTAAAGAGTCTGAGCGCCTATGCTTGTGAGTGTCCCAGATAAAAAGTAAGATCTAGGCTGCTAATGACCTCTTGGACACAGACATTAGCAGTGTGTCTGTCTGAGAAGAGAGTGTCAACCTCCTCTAGACGTTTGCTTACCTCAACCACAACATTTATTTATATAGTATATTTTTCATAGAAGCAATGTAGCTCAAAGTGCTTTAAAAGATGAAATAAAAAAAGTTATTATAAAACATAAACAAAGAAGATTAGGCAATAATATTATACAGTATGTAATAAAGAAAAAGGTAAGGTTGGATGGCCAGGAGGACAAAAAAATTGGTAGTGGGCTCCCCTCATCTTTCTCTCATAATGAGATAGAGGTGGTCATCAGAACCACTTCCAGTTGCGCAATATTTCTCAAATATCATATCTCTTTGTTTCTCATCATAACTAATTGATAATATCAATACACAATCATTTATGTCTGTTTATTATCAAACTTTATATTAAAATGATATTTTTGCACTTGTTGAAAACGGTGGTGGACTTTTTTCATGATTACATATGCATTACCTAGGTTACGTTATAGTCACCTAAAACATAGAAAAAGTGTTCGTATTATATAATATTTGTTGCAATAAATTGCTTGGTAAAACTGCATTTAGCTACATTTAATTATGATAATAATGGTGGAAATAAAAAAATAAGTCATAAAATTCAATGTATTATCAGGGACATGACGGGGACATCTTTATATTTACATGGCATATTCAATAATTACACATTATTTTTAAACTGATGATGTGTAAATTATTATAAAATTAATAATAGTTATTGAAAGAATATGTGTTATATTGAATATAGTTTTTAATATCGCATACACAATTATATTTCCATGATACAAAAATTTTGGTGGTTGTTTAAATAAAATACTACTTCATTCGCTTCATAATTTTAAACACTTCAGTCATGTCTCCTCTTAATCTTCTTAAAACTGCTTAAGGTGTGAAGGCTCAGCTCTTTTAATCTTTCTTCATAATTCAACCCCTATAGCCCTGGATTCAGCCTAGTCGCTATTCTCAGGACCTTTTATGGCACTGCTTTGTTCTTTTTGTAACCTGGAGACCAAAACTGTACACGGTACTCCTGATGGAGCCTCACCAGTGCATTATAAAGCTTGAGCATAGCCCCCTTAACAGTTTTACTTCCTATGTGTAATTTACTGTAATGTAAGAGTTTAATGTTTACTAACATTAAATTTCATCTGACTCATATGTGTCCAAGCCTGTATGCTGCCCAAGTCCCTCTGTAATGATTCAATAGATTTTAGATTATCTGCCTGTCCACCCAGCTTGGTATCATCTGCAAACTTAACCAGCTTGTTACTTATTTTCCTATCCAAATCATTTATATATATTAAAAATAGCAGCGGCCCTAGCACTGACCCTGTGAAACACCACTCTTAACTTCAGCCAATTATGATAATGTTCCTCGCACCATCACCCTCTGCTTCCTGTAACTGAGCCAATTTTGCATCCATCTACAAACATCATCCAAAAACCCCACTTCTTTTAGTTTGATGCCCAACCTTTCATGTGGCACTTTATCAAATTCTTTCTGAAAGTCCACTCCATCTTCTGAATCCATGCTGATGATTCAGTAAAACCCCTGTTCTTTCCAGTCTTATCCTTAATAATTTCTTCCATTAGTTTTCCTGTGATGCACGTTAAGCTTCCTGGTCTATAGTTGCTTAGATCTGTCCACTCACCCTTTTCATAATGGGATAATATTTGCCATTTCCCAGTCCTTCAGAATTTCTCCAATGCACAGTGACTTCCTAAAAATATGCCTTAAGGGTTTATATACATTCTCGATAACTTCCTTATGTACTTGACTGTATCATTCAGTACCTCCTTAGTAGCAACAATGTGGGAAGACTTCCTAGAAGAACTGCTACTGTGACATTTTAGAGGTAACTTTAGCAGTGGAATAAAAAATCTCCCTGTACACATATGGTTTATTCTTTGCATCTAGTGACATGCTTATTGAAGGCAAGTGGATTAAACCAGCATATACTGATATTAACCTCCTGTGTCACATGATATTTGAAATGCAGCATAATACACTTAGAAATTAAATTGAAATAACATTTTACAGTGATAATGCTTATTGTTAGAAAGAAGTACCTAAACATAATGTTGACTCTTTGGAAACATATTAAGTTCATTATGCTTTGTCAAAAAACAGAACCTAATTGCTTAGAGTATGTACAATTGAACAATGTATTTTTTATCTAAAATGTCGTCTCATGTGGGATTATTTTACAAAATCCAAAAAGAATAGGATTTACTTACAGGCTAGCAGTGAAAAATGATGTGGCTACATTTACAATTGAGTGGGTATCATTGGAAAAGAAAGAAAAAAACTTTAAAATTTTAAAATTATATATATATTGTGAACTTGACCCCGGACACAGGCAGACAGACATCGTTTTGCTCACCACACACTCGTTTATTTATACTATTTACAGATTTTTCCCGCGCTCAAGTCCCCAGTGCCTCTTGCACCGATGCAACGATTCTAGGCCTTACAACGCCTCTGTCTCTCTTCCCAGGCCTTACAATGCCTCTTTTCTCTCTCTTTCTCTTTTTCTCTGGCCGCCTCCAGTCCTCCCGCTAGCTCCGTCCTCTTCCACCCGACTTCCGCTCCAGACTGAAGGGAGGCGGCCCTTATATAGTGCTCCCGGATGAGCACCAGGTGTTTCCGGCATCCACTCTTGGCCACGCCCAGCGTGCGGAAGTGCCGGCTGTCCTCCCGGCAGCTCTCCGGTCGCCACAATAAGTCTTCCCCGGCACTTCCTGGTGTGGCGGAAGTGCGGCTCCCGGATAATTAGGCACCGGGCGCCGCCTGGCGGTGGCCACGGGTCCCTACAGGGCTGGGCTTCAAAGCCCTGTACCCGAGGCCCCTGTCTAACCAGGACGGACGCCCCACTCGGTCTGGAGGAGGCACACGCCCTCCTCCGGTCCTCTAAAGCGTCCCGGCGGGCTCCACCCGGCCGAGGCCACACGGATGAACGGCATCGGGCGCGCCTGGCGGTAACCACGGGCCCTACAGGGTAGGGCTTCCATGCCCTCGACCCGTGGCTCCCAATAGAACCAGGACGGACGCCCCCTCGCGGTCTGGAGGAGGCACAAGTCCTCCTCACGTCCTCCTGGGGTCGGCCGGGCCACATATATATATATATATATATATATATATATATATATATATATATATATATATAAATAAATACTGGATTTCTCTGAATGTTCTTCATGAATGTGTTTCCATTTCCAACAGGTTTCATTTTATTATTTCTAAAAAGACAGACCATTTCTCCTTAAAAGCGTCAGGTTTTTTAGTCTATGTTCATTAATCTTTTAAGAGATGTTCTCTTAGTTCCTGTTTCTCAAGGTCTTGCTAATTTGTAATCCATTTTCTTTCACAGAGCTATTATTAATCAAAGTTGTCAATTATATTTTTTACAAACATTGCACTGACAACAAACTAGTTTTTCATTGTAACAATCATATACAACATGCTTGTCATCCATCCATGCATTTTCTGAATGCACATTTGACAGCACAGGGTCACAGGTTGCTGGTGTCCTTTCTGTCGGCATCAGTTATAACCTATAATGTAAAAAGATGTAACTTAACTACTGAGACCATTTTAAGGTCTACGCTAACAGCATTGAGCTTAAGGTAAGAACCAATCCAGGACAGTGTATCAGTCCATCACAGGGCCCAATTCATGCGTATATTTGCACAGCGGTCATTTCGCATCTTCATTTCATCTTACTTACACATTTATGGGGTGTGTACAAAAAACTATGCAGATACAGAGAGAGAGCTTGCTAACTGCACACAGAAAGGTAATGGACACAACATTCAAACCTAGGGTTTCTAGTTTTGTGAGACGGTGGCATTAACCATAACCAGCTTTTAATGTTATCAGGTATGGAGACTGCTGCATGGCTATAATTATAATTGTAAATCAAAAGCAAAACACAAAATTTGTTTTGTATTTGACATTTTGCTGAAGACAAGATATGCCCATTCTTTTTTCTGACATTTGAGATTGTTCTTTTTAATAGAACATATAAGGCAGTCACTTTAAAATCTTTGCTGTGCTAGAATGATTTCTGAAAAATCTTATTGGTCAGAATAGCCTTTACGATAAGTTCCCTAAATTGGGAACTCATATTTTCCATTGTCAATAAACACAACACAAACTATTCTATTCTACTTTGCTCTTTAACTTTTCTGATAAAAAACAAAACCTTGAAACAGCTTTCTCCAAAGCCATCTGCTAATTGTGTGAGCTTGCTGCCAGAATGATGTGGTCTGAAAGACTTACGGTAATCAGAGGGAATTTTGTTATTTGACCACATTACAATAAACTTTACTAATAATACTGATTTGCCTTCAATTGATTTATCTGTCCAGAAGTCTTAAGTAATTCACAAGGAAAACAGCATTTACATTTTTGTGATATTATGCCAGCATGGACTGTCAGGGCTCCCTAGAGCAGAGTGGGCCATATTCAACTTGTGTAGCTCACACATTGGATGGGCTGGTACTACTTAGGCCTTTCATGCTAACCATGCATAAGAGGGAACAGGGACTACTGTAAAGTGCAATTTCTGCTGCTTTCCTTATTTCTTCTATGATTCTTGACAGTGTTGTGTTTATTGAAGGCTGAAAGAAGCACTTGAACTGTTGCTGCAAAGAAAGGTGACAAACTCAAATTATTATAGTTATTATTAGACAGAAAGAGCCTAAAATTCAAGGTTAATGTTATAGCCTACAGTAAGTTCATACTTAACTGCAATGGCAGTTACTTTAGTTGAAAATGTAAAATGCATCTTAGGGCTTACAGAATCTTATCAGGCAACCTAAAAAGCAACATGCAAAGCGATGTATGCCTTGCTCAAATTTACACTCCAGAAACAAACCAACTACCCATTAAGTGAGAATACAAACATTTCTTTGCAAACCTTGTTTAGCTAAATCTACAGGAAATAAAGACATTTCAAAGACATTTGGCGTGTGTGCAAGTGTTACATACAACTTAAAAAACACCAGCGAAATCTCATTCCGTCTGTCACCTGACACACAATATGCTTGTTTCACTGTCAAGCAGAACCTACACTGCGCTCCTTCCCCTCAATGTGCTCAAAATTTTTAATTGTCCCTATTAAAAGAGACATTAGCACCACAAAAAAACCCTTCATTTACAGATTTTGCAAACAATGAGCAAAATAAGATCTCTTTCAATGTTAAACTTGGATGCAGCAGCTTCACACATGAAGTTTTTATTTTTTTATTAATTTTATTACAATCCATACAAAGCAATCAAGATTTTACAAAAAGAAAAATTGAGTTAAGAACAGATCGATCCCCACCCCTGAGAGAGAGAGCAAGCCAAATAACGTTAAATTTAAGGCTTGTAAACATACCTAATTTAAAAAAAAAATTCTCTGTGCTTTATGAACTTATTTTGAAGTTTTTAAATAGTTCTGGGCCCATATGTATGAAGTGTCTCAGAATTGCTTCTAGGAATTGTACTAAAATTCACACTAGGATAAGAATTTGTCCTACCTCAGAGTAGCACTTAAGAAGTATTTGCAAAGTGTCCCAGTCCCAGGAGTAGGGATTCATGACTGAGAGTGAATGACATCACGGTTTTATGGCACCCCTTGTCATAAATTGCTACTCGTGATAATGTTTTGTAGTGTTCTGATAATAATGCTAAGGCTTCACCTCAAAGACAATAATAGTAACAGTAGTAAATATTCATAGTAGTAGGAGGAGGAGAAGAAAAAGAAGAAGAAGAACATAATAAGGAAGTGTAATGTGCGAAGCTGCCCCTGATTGCTACCACTTGATCACAGCAATATCAAGAATAATGCTGTAACAAACACTCAGACACAATAATTGAATGACTGATAACAGTCGTGTTTATTTAACAGTGAATGAGCCACAGCTATACTTTCAGTGGAATACCCTTCCTACTTAAGGCTACAGGATGTGCCTCATAAAGAACCAGTTGCCTTCACTCTTCTAGGGTCCATCAATGTGATTCCAGCCTCCTCTTCAGCGAGGCTGTAATTATCTAATGTCCCAGGAGTCTCTGCCTGCCTCTTTGGACCTTTCTGGGCTTGTAAAGTATAACACGAATGTTCCAGGTGTTTGTGGAATGCATAGATTGGCGTAGCTATGGTCATCGTCAGTCACCCATAAAGTCTCGCTTATCTTAATATGCTGGCTACTACAGTACAGTTTACATTCATGTTCACCTGTGCGATGATACTGTGATATCACTAGCAGTTCACCTATTTGTTCCCATCCAAGCTTGGGACAATGACTTTTATGTGTGCGCTGATTTGCATGAGTGCACCTTGCTTTAATATTAACTCACATGCAGGAATTGGGAAGTGTAATCATCTGTGTAGGCCAATGTGATGTAAGAGCATTCAGAGCCTGGTGTATAATAAGCCCAATACCTGACGTATAAAAACTAACACGCTGAATGGTTTGCTGTCAGAGATTTGAGAGTGATGGAGTAGGTATACAACATCGAAGATGCAAATTTGCTCATACTCTTAGGAGTTCTTCTAGAGCTCACAAGCTCTCTTAAATCTCAATGAAGTTTATAGTAGTTTCCTAAATTAGGAAAGGTGATAAAATAAGTTTACTCCTTATATTAAGAATAGGGGCAAATTTGCATCACTCTGAGAATTTTGAGACAGCTGCAACCATTTCCCTACTCTGAGATGATGGATAAGTATAAGCACTCCACTAAAATCAGGGTATTAGCCCTGGCCAACAGCCATACCACCTGTCCTACAGAACAAGTAATCACGTATGGGCCGGGCAGATGCTTGGATGGGAACCCATCTAGGAATAGCTTGGGTTGCTGCTGGAAGAGGTGTTGGTGAGACCATCAAGGGAGCTTACCCTGTGGCTTGTGCATGGATCCCAGTGCAGTGATGGGGGCGCTGAGGTTCTGACTCTCTCTGAGTAGAGTGTTTCCCGACACCCAGACTAAATTGCCCAACGCTGCCTAGTCACGCTAGCCCTCTAATCATTCCCTTCCCCTTATTGCTTAACTATATCTGTCACCCTTTCAATAACTGATAGCTAATGTGTGGTGAGTGTATTGGTGCAAGAATGGCTGCCAACACATCATATAGATAGATGCTTTATATTTGTATTGGTTGAAGTGGTTGCGACTGTATATGTAAACTGTTTTGAGTAGGTTAGAAAAACACTATATAAATGTAATTAATTTTTAATTCCTTTGGTACTGGCATTGGCCTGCTAGTAAATTATGCCAAATTTCAGTATGTTTCGATACTGGGTAGTGCAATATCTAACAGCTTAAACAGTCCTGTGTTCAAATTTCAGCTCATTTACTTTGAGGAGATTCCACAGGCTCTTTGTCTCTCTCTGCCTTTTGTCACTGGGCATTTTTTTTTCCTTCTTCCACATTTCAAAGAAACATACTGTTTGATTATTAACTGTAAACTGGCATGTGCATTACAATTGACTGGCATCTCATCCAGGGTTTCTCCTTGTTCTTGATGCTACCAGGAAATGGTCCAGCTGACTGTGACCCAAAACAGCAATAAACATTTTGTTAGGTTGATATGTGATGCCATTGTCTAACCCACTCAATCCAGACCAGCGTCCCAGGGCGTTTGTGGGGGTACAGGAGTCTACCCCAGCTAGCACAGTGCACAATGCAGGAAGAAACCCTGGACAGAGTGCCAGTCCATCACAGGGTGAACACACACAAACCAGGGTCAATTTACTGTCGCCATTTCACCTAACCTGTATGTCTTTGGATTGTGGGAGGAAACCGGGGCATCTGAAGGAAACTCATGCAGACACAGGGAGAACATACAAACTCCACGAAAGGAGGATCCGGAATATGAACCCTGATCTCTTACTGTGAGGCAGGAGCATTACCACAGCAAAAATGATAAGGAATCAGTTATGATGAAACTACTGTATAGTTGGACCTTAAATCTAAATGCCAATATGCATAGCATTTAGGCATCCTCAGAGATTATTGACTTAATATGAAATGGTTTAAGATGAAGAGCAATTAATTCCAGGTTTGCCTTGCTCCCTTCTGCATAAAACAGTCACAAACAGAAATCATATGCTGTCAACTGCATCCTATGCATTTCTCTATTTATTAGTCTCTTCCATTTTTAATTGAAGTCCTCACCAAGATTTGTAAAACTAAAGCAGTTTAGAACAAAGAAACAAAGTCTGGGGAAAAACATGTTTTGCAATTCTATGTTGCACACGGTGTGTACTAGGTGACTTGAAGTATAAGATTTGCAAAATTCTCATCTTAAGGTCATTGCACGTTGGAGATGTATCAGATTTTTGTTCTAAGCAATTTCATAATTATAAGCCAGATCTTTCTATTAATGGAAAATGTTTTTTTTATTTTGTATGCCTTTATAACTCTCACTTTATCATACCAAGAATATGGGTTGTGGATTGAAGTCAGTTAGGTCACCTGAACACCCTCAGCTTGTTTTTTACTTGTATATCTTTATGCACATTTTATGTTAACAGTTATTTTATTTATTTATTTTTTATGGTAAAATATTTAATATTTATTTAAAGCCAGCCAGCACACATACCATGAAGGTTTCAAAACCAAATGCAGAACAGTATAAGGTATAGGTTTACAGTATAGAAAACAGCAACACCCCCACCCACTTACCTTAGCTCTTGTGAGGTAGAAGCACGCTCTGTATCAGCTCATGCCAATAAACACAGCTATAAGTGAAATGGCTCCACATTGCCTACCCTGTTAATGACAACTTTTCTATTTATACCTCACTGTTAATTTGCTGCTGGCTAAGAAGAAACAATTAAGAATACAAAATATTAATAATAAGCAAGCTACAATGACATATAAAAATGTTACAGAATAAAGAGTCTCCTATGCACCAAATGCTATGACTACACTCTTTCTAAAAAAATTAATTGAGAAGTATAACGACCACTATAGGTCATCTGTGAGGCAGCCGGCAAAGTACAGAGACAAGTCGTCTAATAAACAACAGCAGCCATTGAACTCAAGTTTAATTATTGGCTGGAATGAAAATCTTCAGCCATTGTGCACCTCCAAGAACAGGCATAGATTTAACTTTAAAATGGTCTTTTCATTATTTAAGCCAGGATGATAGGGTTTGTCTCACCTAGTTGTTCTTACCATCATGGGGTGTCGTTTCTTGGCTTTGCTCTTCTTTTGCTATCTGAATAAAATAACTAATAGTATTACTGTCAAAATATCCTCAGTAAGCAACAGAGTACACTATATGTGACCAAATTTTGGTAAACATAGTCACGGCTAGAACGATTCAGCAAACTATACCTTAATCTGCCTTGAATCTGGTTATAAAGAAGGCAAAATGCGTTCATCAGAATAATGCATTTTATCCACACCACAAAACTCCCAATGTGGCCTAAAATCAAATTATACAATATCAAGCATGGCATGTATACTTCAAATTCATATTATTTTTCTGAGAGGTGGTATGTGCAAAAAAGCGGCAACATATCTACTGGAGCAGTGAGCAATGCCAAATTTATCATTTATTTTACACTGTCATGGCATTACAACACAATCGCTTGAAATGTAAATGTTTCTTCTCTTTTTTTATTTTAAATTATCCTAGCTTGAACTATTTGTCATGGTCATTCTGCTACAGTTATGCCAGCCAAGAAACTAAATGCATTTTACTTTTCCCTAAAATAAGATTTTCTGTAATGCCTTGTGGAGGAAAAAATGTAAATTATGATAATAGCTTATCCTCCCCATTCTGAAAGGGACTAAGTAGGTTCAGAAAAAAAATGGCTGAATGAATATTAATTTTGTAAGTTTTACCAAAATAACAATGAACTTGATCTCCCAATATTTATGTGGCGGGGATCATACCATACATTTTTCCTCAAAAAGCTCTTTGTCAATATAAGACTTAGTGTTTGATCAGTTAGTGATCTGTTGTCTCCTGTGCAAGATCTTTTGCTTAACCTGTAGTGCACTTCAAAATGAATTCCTTCAAGTATTTAAGGACTTTCCTTGCATATTAATATAGGTTTAAAAGTACTTTTTTCCATCTGTCTGATCTATTTTTGATTACCCATCTGCACTATCTCCAGTCCCCATTACTTTAGGTAATCTTATTCAATTTCACGTCTTTTTAATTAAGTTAAAATTTCCTTGCCTTTATCTTTATAGCAAAAACCCTACGTCTCAATGACATCCAAGGCAGGTCAGGTTAGGAAGCATGGTCCTCCTTCTTGGATAAAAGAACATGGGAATTTCCTTTAATATCTGAAAAAAGAAGAAAAAAACTTAGTTTGGTGCCCTCCCCAGTTTGGCACCCTGGTGATGAAGACTTAGTTAGACATACAGTAGGTTAAAAATATGAAAGCACAAAGATGTCAAAGAGGAATAGAAATATAGTAAGGAAAAAACATTAGTGAAGAAAATGTGTAAAATGAGTAAAGAAATGTGAGAGGCTCAAATATGAATTTTATTCTACTACTAATTACACAATCTGGTAACAGGCTTAAATACTATAATGATTAACTTAGATTAGGTAGAAATGAAAGGTAATATGGTTTGCCAAGAAAAAAAATAAATAAAAAAATTGAAAAATCTGGCTAAGAGGTGGCAAAGACCAATGTCAAAATGTGAGACCTGAGTTCGAGACAACTGAACCTACATGTGAAGGAAGGGACATTCCAAATTAGGCCTACAACTGGGCACGTATGAGAGATGTGGATGTTCTGTGCCATGTACAGTATGTGAGACATGAATGTGTTTGTGTACACTTGTAGTGAACCCCCGATTTCTAGACAGCGTGGAGGTTTAACAGATTTACGGAGCAAAGAAGCCACTATGCTTTTAAAATGAAGGAAGGATAGAATAAGGCCAACACCTAAGCCCTACAGTATTTCCACCCTGACACCCGAATATTAACGACTCCCTAGGAAAATGCACATATAGATTAAACACATCCAGCAAATAAATATATAAATATCCCTTATTTACTATAATAACTACTTACAAACATGGTAAAGAAAAATAATGACAAAAGTACCAAACAAACACAATGAACAAACCCCCATACGACAGTATTTACAGTTCTGGAAATGTAGGTGATGAAAGTGGTTCTGGAAATATACACAATGATTAAAGGATGGGACACCCTTTTAATAAACTGTTTCCCGGAACTTGGATAGTGAATACAGTCCTACCAGCAGAATCTGGAAGAAGAATAGTCTTTGGAGGCCCGCCTCAAAGAGCATTGGTGGACTAGATTGGGACAAAAAAAGAACCCACCGCTGTCCTTAATCCAGTGGACGCGTACTATCCTTCTCCGCTACAAACGCCCAGGTAATAAAAGGTTTAGGTGCTGCTGATGATGGAGTCGATTGGAAAATGGTGCAATTAATAAGCCCTGCTATATCCTTCTCTTCCAGTTTTAACTATACAGTGCCTACAAAACACAAACTACAAATCCCACAAGCCCCTCCACATCTGTGCAAACCTGTGTAAATACACAGACTCCAATTTACAAACAGGAATCTGAGTCACCAGTCTTGCTATTCACATTTAACAATCACTCAACAGGACACATGTACACAAAAATAAAACCCCCTATGTGGCCCCGCTACACACTGTGGTGGAAAGGTGGCCTCTCCAGTGATAGTTTCTATTTCATGTATGTTGTCTTAGGTTTGGGGTCTGGCTGCCACGGCCAAGAATTTGGATTAAGTAGGTTAAGATTTCCAAGGTAAAGAGCTTACCAATGTATTTCATGAATTTCGCTCCATGCAGAATGTACTCTACAAGTTTGATATTTTGCTTTTCTGTTGTAATATGTGGTATTCTATTTTTCCCCTTTTATAATGTTGGCAACATATTTAAGTTCTGTTTAACGTACTGTACAAGCTGTAGTGATTTTTAAGATGGCATGTATTAACATTTGTCTGATAACTGAGGCTTTTGGTTCTCACACAATCAATAGTGTTATAGTTAGATGTCTCATATTTTTGGTTCTTAAACTGCACTTTTGTCAAGAAGAAACATGCTACAAGTAATCAAACCATTATCTGAAATGGTTTAATTAGCAGGAGAGATAATTGAATGTTGAATAATAAACTCTGTGAATTACAGTTAGGTCTAATGCAGCATTGCAATACTGAGTAGGGCCATCAAAATCTGGAAAGACCCTTCTGAATCAATCAATAGAAACCTTTGCTAAGGATAGCTAATTCCACATTTATAGCATTTAAGTATTATTGTCACCTGCCTAGATCACTAAATTAATAATTCGCTAATTAATAATTTGGAAAGACATTTGGAAAAAAATTGTAACATGTAATTGTAATATGTTTGAAAAATCAGTAAATCAATTATACTGTCTGTAACGAGGTTTAGTGATTGGGTGGAAAGTGAGAAAGCAGGAGTCTGCTGCGAAATCCAGCGTCTATGCAGTTGCAGTTAGAAGTTAGCTTCCTTTAGCTCCGCTGGGTAAGATAGTTCCTTCTGATTCCAAGTCTCTGAGTTTGTGCCCGATTTGTCCACGTGAGGATATGAAATAGAGAGGAATGGGGCCCTGAGGAATTTTTTGAAAGTGAGAATATTAAGATCTCAAAGGACATAATTCCTAACTCTTAAGGTATTTATTATTCAAAATCTATCTCCTCTATGTACAGAACTTGGTTAATGGATAAAGATAAATTGTCAAGCAAACATTCAGCTAAGAAAATGAAATATGCATATCTAACCTAAAATCAATTGATCATAAATCAGTTTCCAGAAGGAAAATTTAGTGCTTCAAATAATTAAATGGGACTGTTTTATTTCATAACAGAGCAGAAAACACATCTTAATCCAGTGAAATGAAGTGTTAGATTGGCATTTGAAGCTTTTGTGTGTAACACGTTATTTGAGCAGTTACTCCTAGTGAAAGATTTGACTTTAATGCACAGTCAAATATTAGTCTTTGTATGTTACCTGCATTTCTGATTTTGAATCAGAAAATAACCTTAATTTTTCTGATGACCCTGTGCAGGGGTAATTTTATAATACTAAAAAAAATTATGTATTGCACAATAGTCTTTGATTTAGGGTTAAAGAGTCATGGCTTTCATGGTACATTAACTGTCATCTAGGTGGCATAACTGTGTTTTGTGACAAAACAAAAATTTAAAAAACAAAAAGAAAAATTATCTGTAGTTAGAGTGGAGACCTTTTTAATGTCATTCCAGTTATTCACAGAGGCATTATGTTTCAATGCAGTACAGTTGGAAGAACACAGTCTACCATATGAACCTCCACTTTAATGTTTCTAATTGCTGAAAACAAATGTAATTAATGCCAACATGCAAAATTAAGGAGAAATTACTATATATAAAGATTTGAATACTTTGGCCACACACTGATAACACTGAAATTCAAGGCTAGATTAAAAATAACCAAAACACCCAAATAATTTAAACCTGTTTAATTTTTGATTTGTTTGAAAACTATCAGAATACTAGAATTGTGTGCATGTAGACTCTGTAATATCAGAAGAAGCTAAGCTGATCTTAAAGTACTTGAATATACTGTAGAAACAACTAGCCTTAATCCCGTGGATGTGTGCAAAAAGTGGAATTATGTTATTTTGTAATGTGATAGTCATATTATATGTGAAATTCGTAGCAACACAGCAAATCTGTAAATCTATTCTCACTTGTGTACGTTTTACTCTCCTACCACAGGAGAGCTCCCTTCCGGTCCCAGACATGCTATAAAGTCTCTGCTTCCAATTTGGAAATGATGTATAGCTGATACAGCCAACATGGTTCTTCCGATGCTGATGCCAATTTAAGAATGTTCTGAAAATAAATTAAATCAAATATTTTTTCATGTTTTAATCTGAGTTTACTTCAGGGTACTTAAGGCACTCTTAAGGAATTGTGTGCTAGATTGATTGTGATTATCCCTAGCTGGCTTCATGTGCGTGAAAGTGTCTCATAAGTCTTTAATGAGCTAAGATGGTTCATAAGTAGTATAGATGGAAAACTAATGTTATGGACAGTGTTGGATGCCATGAGGTATTGTTGAAAGACTGGGAGATGAAAAGAGCTAAGGAATTAGAAATTAGCAAGGGGTCCAAACAAAGGACTGAAAGACTGACAGGACAAATCAACAAAGAATCATATGCAAAAGCTCAAAATTATGTCAGGAACACAAACAAGAAAAGTCCTGACACTAAATTCTAGTTGGATGCACCTTCTAACTTTCTATGACACTAAAGAAAGTAAGAAAATTGAGAGAAAATATACAGATTCAAAGGAAGGGTGTGGTGTTAAAGGTAGCATAGCACCATCTTAAATATATTTTGTATGATGATATCATGTGTCATGACACTGTTTGATCATGAGCTTTACAGCTGATTTTGTCAGTTATGATTGAAGTTTCCTCCAAAACAAAATAAGTGAGGTCTCTAAATTTCAGCCAAGTAGCTGGCCAGAATCTTCACCGGTCTGCCCAGAAGAGGCTAGAGTAGAGGTTCAACCAGGTCCCAAATACTGTCTGCTGGCTTCCACTGGAGCAGGCCCAAAAATAGGGTGCTGGAAAAACAACCATAAATATCACAAAAGTAAAGTAAAAGCCCCACAAGAAAGAGGGTTACCATAAACCTCCAGGTTAATGAAAAAAGGGCAACAAAGAATCTTTATAAAATGAAAGATTTATTGCAAAAAAGGTAAATCAAGTACAAAGCTCAGAAAAGCCAAATGAGGCACAAATGGAGTTGTCTAAAAAGGTAATCAGGTAATTCTTAGCATCCAATAAGTTAGTTAGAAGTCAAACACAAACAGCAGGTGCATACAATGTACTGCATTTAACTGCATTTGCCATCAGCCTTTATAAGACTGGGAGCCGTTCCTCAATGATGATTGATGGGTGACGCCAGCTCTTGGGGAACAAGGCAAAACATACTGACATACATGGAAACCAAATAACAATAATCAAAACTGACGTACAAATAATAAACACAAATCATAATATAAACAAGCTATAATATTTACAGGGTAAAACATGAACAAAAAAGACAAAAAAAGGAATTTAAACATAAGCCAGTGGAGGAACCTTACCTGAAGCATAACATTGTTACTGTAAATAATATATTGCAGCTAAAACATTTGGGAAAGTGATGTCATCTGATATTCTAATCATGATGTGAAAACTATAAATAATAAGAAAACCAGTCTTGGAGGTCCGAAAACCTAAAATGGCCAAAACACTGCAACATTTGTTCAAAATGGTAAAAGCTTAGTATTTTGATTCCCTTACTAAATTTAGATTTGGTTTAATTTTAACCATTAGCACAAAAACTAAGGTTTTAGGAGTGTTATACAAAGGTCAAGAGACAATTATGAAATCCTGGTGTTTCATAGAATATAGTAGATACTCAATGGATGATGTAGTTGACCTTAATACATGTGAGACATTGTGTAGTTTAACAAATGTGGACTTAATTAAGCACTTCAGAACAGGCTGCATATAAATCAGGGAGAGATGCAATACCACTCTTCTCAGACTGACATATAGAACTGCCAGATGAGGCTTTTAATATGGCAAGGTCACCGAGTTTAATACCACTGTGTCACCTGTGACAAGAAGCACTGTAAGCAAAGTCTGCTACTGATCTATAAATGATTGTTTCTTTCATTTGTAAGTCTTTTCCAAGAATAACTAAGGTAAAAACTGAAGATTGTCATCTAAAAAAACTTATTTTTATATAATGTATCCTGTGTTCCAAAGGAATAAAATATAATGAAAATGAAACATAAATAATGTAAATGTCTTAAATTGCTCAGAAACTAAATATGAATATATATTTTTTACATCAGAAAGATTAGATTTCCATCTAGGGAGCCTGTCTTCTCTAAATGACCCCATGGATGAGCCTGCACCCAACATGTCACCTTGCAGTCCGTGTTTAGAATTAGCCTGTTTCTATCCTGGTTAAGCTTTTTTCGTTTCCACTTGGGTCTCCTTTGTGATTTTACCTATATTCATTGAAAAGGGCAGCGTACTCAAACCTTCTCCATCTTAGCTATAGTAGGTTTATGTGTTAACCTACTGACAAAACCTCACTTGGAGTGGTCTGAGGTGGCTTAACTAGGAAACATTTATCTTGATATTTCATATTTACTGTTGTATAAGACCAGTGAATACTTAATACTGTATTAACAAGTCATTTTCCTATCATGTCAATATGCCACACAGCACTGAGATGAATAACCCATCTACTGATGTTTAATAAGTTTAATGAAGACCAAAAAGAAGCCCTTGTTAAGGTCTTGTGAGAAAAGTATAAATGAGGAAGTGTTGCATAATTGTCTTAGTACTAGGGTGTTGTACCGTGTTAGTCATTATGAATGTAGAGAAAAGCCAAGCAAAATGACACTTTTTATTGGCTAACTAAAAAGATTACAATATGCAAGCTTTCAAGGCAACTCAGGCCCCTTCTTCACGCAATATGTAATCAAAATCTTGCATGAAGAAGGGGCCTGAGTTGCCTTGAAAACTTGCATATTGTAATCTTTTTAGTTAGCCAATAAAAGGTGTCATTTTGCTTGACTTTACATAATTTTCTTATAAAAATGCATAATAAGAGAATTTACGTGGTGTTGAAAGTAAAGGATTGTCACAACAAATACTGACTTCACTTTTTTCTTTTTTTATTCCATTATTTTTGAAAGCATCTTGGCTAGGACCTTTGCATAGGACTGTACAAAATTTGCATTTAATGAACAACAAGTAACCTAACATGCAAAGTCATGAGCAAAAAATTAGATCCATTGTCTGCTTTCACATCTTCTAAAATGTGATCCGTCCTGCCAGCTGTTTTTTAAACTCAAGAATCACCTTAGGCTAGAATACCAGTCCTTTGCCGGGCACACTCAAGCGCACACCCACACTGACTCATACTAGCCCAATTTCAAGGTGCAAATAAATCTGAAATGTATGAATTAGACTGTGAAAGAAAGCTGAAGTCTGTAAAGGAAACTGGGAGATTGTGCCAACTACACATATGCGATTGCTGGGCACCGGACTGAGCCCAGATCACCTGAAGTTACATGGGTAGCCACTATACACCTATAAAGCTGGTCTTAAATAAAATTCAAAATCTGCCTCAGTTGCTCAAAGTTGTTGAAGGAAACAATTATTGTGAATTTTAGGAGAAACAGAAATTTTTCAAATATTTTTATTTACTGTTGTTTCCATTTTTTTCTTCACCAAAATCTTTTTGCGCACCAGGGTCAACCGTTTTGGAGAATGTAGTGCATGTTACGCTGCGGGACTGTATACTGTTCTATTTCAGTGACTTCTGCAGTGCTGGATTGGCCTTTTCCCTAATATAATCCAAAGTGAACACCAGTAAATTTAATTAAATATAATCTGTGTGCTGTTTGCCGTTTTCTCATAAATAAATATTTAATATATGTGTGTGTTTAAAGACCTTTCTGGTCTTTTTATTGCATTGTGCAACACATAAATAGTAAAGTATATGCTAAGGCACAGCCTCTCAGTTGTGAGATGATTAGACTGCTTAACAGTTTAAGGAGAGCTTTGAAAACGAGATCCCCTTTCTATAACTTCATTCTAGTGTTGTTTTCAAATCCAAAGAACTTGCATTTAATCTGTTTAACAGAAATTTAGTTAGTAATGTTGACACCTCTGCACTTTAACACTAGGATTTCTTTTCTGTATGCAATCCCTTTCACCCGGCTGAATATCCCATCTTGGAATGTAAGGGACAATAATTGAGTTTAGGCTAACTTTAAATAGCTATAAGGACAGAGAACACAGATGGGTATTTCACTGATTAATATTAACACTGGCCTAAGGCCTCAGTGTCAGCCGTTGGATTAGGACATTATGAAGAGAAAGACAGAGTTTTGGTACTTTATTCCCTCTCAATAACATTCTTTCACATATTAAGTTAATTCCACCCTAGGTAGCTACTTCATCATGCAGAAGACTTTAATCCACTGTTGTGACTCTATCTGCTTTTGCTTTGATGCTGCCTCTGTTCGCTAGAGTATTGCAGCCTGTGTAAGACAAAGCACCCATGACAGGAACAATCAGCTCTTGTGAAGACACATGAGTTTGATCTGCCAGAGGAAAAAGGGAAAAAAATGGAGACACTTTTTGTGTTCTGTTTTTCTTTACATCACAGATGAAGAAATAAAAACAACATTTTTTTGCATCAAGAAGACCCTTCTCTACTGATCTTCTTGTACCGCACTTTATCTCCTGGCCACCTTTGACCTCCTTTTGAATGGTTCCTTAGGGCATCATGAACATAAGCCTTGTGGTGTTCTTTTAGAAGTAGGATTGCCACTATCCCCTCTGGTGAGTTTAAGCAGCTGTTCGGATTGGTGGCAAGGTTGTCCACAGCTTCTGTATTCTCCCTGGGAAAAAGATTATAGGTCAGTCCCCAGTAGATGTGTACAAAAGGATTCAAGCAGTTCAGGATTTTTCAACATCCGAAAAAGATTTCATGAAATTTGTTAAGATCTGACATTGCATTACAGGTTGTGTTATTTGCCCTAAACAGCTTATCGACTAAAAACTCTTGCATTTTCTCCGGTCTGCTGTCTTGTGAGATTGTTAGCTCTTTGACTGGTGCTGCCTAGTTTGAAATTATCTGCCACAGGTATACACCCTGTTACTGAAATATGGCTGAACAACCTCGTTCAAATAAGCAACTGGCCACGTTTTGACTGACATAAATTTAAATGCAGGTGAGAGACTGAAAGGCTGTAGTATTTATCAGTTTCTTGGTTCTTCCCAAGGTAACAAACTACATACTGTTGTTTTAAAAATGAAACAGCAATATCAAAATAATTGCCCTGTGATGGACTGGCACCCTGTCCAGGGATTGTTCCTGCCTTACGCCGTTTACTATCTGGGATAGGATTCAGCAGACCCCTGCAAACACTGTTTAGGACTTGACAGCTTAAAAGATGAGTGACTGAATATTTAAATAATGAACACAATGTACATTTAAAACAATACGTATGCAGGGTGACTAAACAACTGCACTGTAAACTCCAAGGTAATAAATAGTTGCAGTCTGTTCCCGGAGATATTCACTTCAGCTGCCAGCCTCTCCAGCATAGAAATACAAGAAAAAATACCTTTAAAGTGTCCCTGGTTGACGTTGACCGTGAAAAGGTGCCATATAAAGCAAAGTTCTTTTCTGAATTAGGAATGCAAGACGAAAAGACACCAATTTAAATGCCTAAATTTAGCTCCAAAGAAATTATGCAGGATTCCAAAAGGTTTGTTACTTACCAGTCTTTCTACTGGAGGCTGCTTTTCATCTGCTGGGTTTCATTTTAGTGGCACTGTTAATCATTGAATAACATATTTCATGAAAGTAACAGTAGGCTGAAAACAGTAGGCTCTTTTTTCACTATCTTGTTTGAAACAGTAGCCGAGATCGACTCCAAGCTAATTAGTTTGCCCAAGAAAATGACATGCTGATGTAAAGCCTGACTGTTTTAGAACTGGGACAAAAAGAGTGTTCATTTTGGTGGAATCCACAAATCATTGCAAGCATGGGACGCAAACACAGTCAGGCTGGTCACTGACATAGATTTGCTCATTTGCACAATTACATTTTACAACTCATTTCAGTGGCTCAGTGGTTTAGCATGTGTTTGGGTTCCTGATTTGCTTTCTGCCATAGTTCAAAGACATGCTGTCATGTCTCTGTAGTATTTAGTGGAAAGTGTAAGTACATTCTCTGCAAAACATTCAGGTTTGGTATAAATAATGAGTTTGTTGTGTCCAGAATGGTGTCTCAGGTCACCTTAACCCTCAATTGAAGCAAGCTACATTGAAAACTACTGTAGTGTTGTTTGCGTAAATCACTTGCATTGATTTACTAAATATGCTCTTTAACACGTACAGGGTATGGCTGGCCTTAGTTGAGTTGTTATATTTTTCTGTGCCTGTGTGTAGTTTTTTTTCTTTTTCTCCAGCTACTCTGTTTACTTTGTGTTAACTGATGATTCTACATTATCACTGTATGGCTAAGTGTGATCTGTGTGAGCCCAGCACTGCAGTGGACCAGGAGAAGGTCCGAGGGTTGGTTCTCACGTGACATCCAATGTCAGTGGGGTAGTCTCTGGAGATCCTTAAATGGACAAAATTGTCACTGGAAATTAATGAATGGATTTATTTTTTTCACTTGTGGCAGTACAATGGCTATTATATTTAATATCTGACAAGCAACTTTACCCCAGACGACTACAAAATCGGGATATATTAAAACTGTTCATTTTCTTTTTTAAAAATTGGCACACAGTTTGAGGCAGTTTAGTAAGTTAAACAGTGAGGCAGACATTGGACCAGCAACCCTGCTGTTTAAAGTCCAGAGTTTGAGTCATTAGGCAACAACAGCCTTACAACCCTAGAGGTTCAAATGCTAGCTTGATGACCACAGGTATGAAATTTGCATGTTTTCCCTACTTCCTCTGTAGGTACTCCAGTATTTCCTCCTTTGTCCTGAAATTTTCTGAGATTAATTGGTTAATTCAAATTGATATGCAAGCACGAATGAATATGCATTACAATAAACCAGCACCATCATCCATGGCTGTTACTTATCTTTTGCTATCAGCATGTCATGACTCTATGATTAGACAGATGGACTCAACAAACCATACTGATGCTTAAACTTCTGAATGAACATTCTTCATAATGTACATATTTGATACAATAATAACATCAATAAGATCTTTAATTTGGTACCTTGAATTCTTCTTAATAATTTGTAGGTTTGGCTGCTTGTTTTAATGTTAGGGCAAGACATTCCCCACCTGCCTAAACTGAGAAAATTGTTCTCCTGGTATGAGGAAAGAATCTACAAATTATATATACCTGAAAAATCTTACTTTACAGAATGTCAAAAACAGAAAAGGTGAAAGGACTTATTCCAACGTAATTAAACCTTAAAAGAAAAATAAAGCTAGGACTGTACATCTCCTAGTCAGAACATGAAACTGATGTCATTTTCTTTTGTGTTGATCTGTCCGTACATAACATAGCGCCTTTCATACTGTCAACAAATCTTCAGAGAGCAATTCACATTACAGTATAAATTTGGAGCATGTGGAGAGAAACATTCCCTAGGAGTCGCATTAAATCTACATATGTACATAGGGAAGACTCTGAGCATGAAACATATAAATATTGGCTAATAATTTTGGAAATGTGCTATGTAAGACAGTCTTGAGAATAAATAACAAAAAAAGAAAAACAGCTGGAAAGATAAAGATTCTCTTTAATAATGAACCATTTTCTTTAGTTCTGTTTTCTAATGAATTCAGTCACCTGTCTGAATTTAAGCTGTGTTTTTGATTCTTAGCACTGCTGAGAGTTCGGAAGGTTTTGATCTCCCTATCACTAACAGATGGTTCATGTAGCCGGGCCTGGGCTGGGAATATCACTTTGGCTACAAGCAGAGGATGAGGGAAGCTCCCCTGTTGCCAGCCTAAGAAGGCCATAAGCTTGAGTAGAGAAAAAGAAAAGGGCTGATACTGGTGTTAATTACCCAGAAACCACACAGAAAGTGCTTACTGTCACAGAGTTGAGAGGTTGTGCATCCCTTCTTCCACAGATAAAAGGCGTGGTATGAAAACATTTTGCAGGGGACAATGAAGTGAAGATTAACATAATCTTTCGTTTGTATCCCCTGTAAGCTATCCATGTGTGAGCCACCCTTTCTCATTTCTCTGCCTCTAATGTCTGGATTTAAGGAACGGCATAGCAAGAATAGGCTTTGTCCCTTAAGCCTGGCAGTTGTGTTTTCCCGCCTTCATGTGATCATCTCTGTTGATCGGATGCTGCTCTTGTGGTAATCAGACAATGGCAGTAAAAAATAAAGTGTCAGTTCATTGACAGGACCGTGTTCCTGCTATGTCACTGTTAATCCAGAGTTATCTGTTCACTCGTCATGCTACCTTTTTCGGAACAGTGAGTGCAAAAATGAAATAAATATGCCACAATGTTATTTCTGCACATCAAAGTTTTCTCGATCTATTCTTTTCAACCTAAATGGAAAATATGGTACATGATTTGACTGTTAGGTTAATGTGTGATTCTGTGCAATTTATCTGCAATAGATAATAGAGCAAATAAAAGAGGGGAAAAACACAACAAGACGTTAGGCAGAAGCTGTGGTTCATATATAAAATTCACTCATGCCAAGGGATCACATTTGTTTTTCCCAGCATGGAATTTATTATAAGCTTATCCATTATAGAAACATCTTCAAAGCCCAGCTACTAACTTACAAAGCTGTAAATTCCAGCACTCCAGAACACCTGTCGTCACCAATTATCTGCCATAGATCTACGAGACACCTGAGATCTTCTTACGTCAGCCTTCTTGCTGTCCAGAAGCCCGATTTGGCACCTCCCACCTAGGGTTGTGACTCCTACACACACACACAAACTCTTGATTTAATTATATTTTAATTTTGTCTTAAAATTAAGTCTTCTCTCTTGCATTTTGATCTCCCTTTATTTAATTATGTAAAAAGTTACTCTATTGTACCTGCAGCACTACCTCCTATAAAGGGCATGACTTTTACTGTACCATCCTTCCATTGTTTTAGATCCTGATGTGTTGGAGATTCTTCCCAGAGTGTCTGTGGTTTAGCTGTTGTCTAGATTTTGATATTTTTATTGCATTATTTGTACCCCTATTTGCTTTATAAATTGCTATGTGGTGTCATTGCATAATGTTGATTTTTTTCTAACGTTTTCTAGATGACAACATAAAGTACTATAGAGCTTTGCCTCAGAGTTCAAGGAGACACAGGTTTGAATCACAGATGGTTCAATGTCCTTGCATGTTCTACCTGTTTCTACGAGTTCCTATTCTTTTTTCTTGTTTTCATTGGACATTTTCAAAAAAATGGCATGCGGGGTATGTGGGTCTGTGAGTGTGCTACATTAGCATCCCAGCTTCAGTTTTACTGTCTTATGCCCAAAATTTCTTTGTTATAATTTGGCTCCTTGCAATTTCTTTAGAATTGGATAAGTAGCTAATCTATTATTACTTGTTGTCCAGGACACATCCAAAGCTAGCTAATTCATCATAGTGTGCTACTTCTGCTGAATATTGCAGATACCATTGTAGATTCAAAGTAATACCTGAATAAACAAAATTAAACTTTAAAACTTGCCGTCACCTACAATGGTCCTGTGACCACTGCTTTTAAACTTCTACTGCATAATATATAAATATATATGTATGTATGTTCATATGTATATGTGTGTATATATATACAAAGTATATATATATACAGTATATATATATATATATATATATATAATAATGTAAAATATTGCAGTACAGAAGGTGCTGGACTAATACAAAATTATATAATTTATACAGTATGTGCAAACACCATCCTCTGTCAGCTCTTCAGTATTAGAAACTCTATATACTGTAAGGCACACAGCAAGTGAACATTTTTCATAGGGTTTCAGTTTTATTTAGTATATTAGACAAGTGCAGTATTTCAACTTGTGGTCCTGTTTACCACTTTGAATTGGCCTCTACCCCAGGGGTCCAAAAGGGGAATTCACATAACACAAAAACAGTTGGAAATTGTATCGGCTGAGTTCACTAAATATTAATCACAAGTGTTTGGCGAATACTGGGCTACAATCATGTAACAGTGTGCCTTGAGGCGACTTCTGTTCACTGGACCACAGGCCAACCCACCCCCCAACACCAAAATGTGTGCAGTTCAAAAATCAATTAAATGAATGTAAAGACTCCTGATCATTGCACATCATCAGTCCGACAGGGAAATCTGCAAACACATGACTGATTAGATGAGCTTTTGTTAAATAAGCACCCATTGGATTTAGCATTCAAGAAAAAGATTAATCTTGGAGAAAAATAATTCAATTCATAAATAAAATAAGTAATGTTTACCATAAAATAAGACATACTAAAAGAAAAAAATGTGAATTAGAATTCTGCTTTTGAAATGCAACTTGTTCGTGTAACATTTGTAATTCAATATTAACATCTGAAAGAAGAAAAAGAAGGATCCAGTAATGTTCAATCAATGCCAATAAAAAGAAAACGTGGAGACTGCCTAAAAGATAAATGATATACTGCATTCTAATATACTAAGAGAAAGAGATATCACATTGTTCCTTAAACACCATTTTCTGTAAAATGAAACTCTTCATATAATAATGGAATAGATCATTTATTGACTTATCTGTTTATTTTGTGTGTAAGGAGCTTAGCCTCTAGCATCCTCTTGCTGTTTTTGAGAAGAACAGCAAGAAGAGAAAAGTGGCAGAAGGCAAAGTATAAACAGTGTAAAAATCAAGAGTTTTGAAAAATTAAATTCTGGCAAGTTCCACTGTTGCAAAATTCTTATTTCTACCCACAGCAGACGTTGATGTAACTTTGACAAAATATTTCTGCTTCGTTTAATGCAAATTATACTTATTTAAAGATGATTTTGTTGCTTTGGTAACAAATCTGAGAAGGGGAAGATTAGCTTTACAAATGCCTGTTTTGCCTTGAAAAGTCAAACCGTAGTCAATGAAATTCTTTCAAACATCAAAAATTATATATTGTTATATACATTGTAATGGGCAATATGGATTGGCTACCATCTCAGAATGGATGGATGGCACTTAAACTGGCCGTAGGCCCTTTTAATGGAAGAGTGTGGGATGTGGGAGGACATACATCCCGACCAGGTTGGTTAGTTGTGCCTTTCCTGGTTGGAAGGCCTTTATAATGGATGGACAGGGGAGACAGCTTCCCAGAGTCACGTGCTTCCCCAGTACACTGGGTGGTGACATCCATCTTTCGTGCATCCTGTTTGGACATCCACAAGGCTGAATGGAAGAAATGGTGGGCAGCCCTGCTCCCCAGATCTGGTATAAAAGAAGCTCATCCAGGAGTCAGAGTCGGGAGGGTTCATATATATATATATATATATATATATATATATATATATATATATATATATATATATATATATATATATATATGTATATATACAGTGTGTGTATATATATATATGTATATATACAGTGTGTATATATATATGTATATGTACAGTGTATATACGTTGTATGTATATGTATATAATTTAGTACATTATCAATTTGTCATGCTGAGGAATTTTCTTATGTCCTTAACATAAGTGGTAAGCCATTTTATTCTCCTCTTAGTAGATCATTTGAGAGTGCTACTTAAAAATGCTACAGATTACAATTCAGTATTTAAATGTCTTTGTAGCTTCTGCTGCTATAAAAGCATATATTGCACATAATATATATTGTCACTTATTATGTGCTGGAATCACAGGCAACGCCACTAGGAAGGGAATCAGATGTATCCCAAGAAGTTTACAGGGAATGTAATAGAACAACCATCTACAGATAGGAGGCCACAGGTAGACGGAAAGGGGAACCACAGAAATAGCAAGGGTGTTTTACCTGTGGTCTCTATAAGTGGAAAAACTCTGCCTTAAAGATTGCTTGAAACCCATGTGGTGGAGGGTCGGGACTCATGCCTGGCCAGGATGCCCCTTTGGCACTGGATCAGGGGGAGCAGCCTTGGGATGCACATTACGTCCCCCGGAACACTTGGTGGCAGCTCCCCGGGTTGCATCAGTGCCACAATTATGTTACACTGGAGCTCATCCCTGTTGGGCTCCGTGGCCATCGCCAGGGGGAGCTGCATGGCTTAACGAGCCCGTGTGGGCTGGATAGCAGCCACACCCAGAAGTGCAGCCTAATTAGACCAATTACCACCTGGAGCACTTCCGGGAGGGCTACAAAAGAAGCCTGCAGCCAATAATCAAGTCGCCAGAGTCGGGAGGAGGAGGAGGACGACAACAACAACAACAACAACATGGAGGAGGACCAGGACAATGACAACAAAGCTGCCTTGGAGGAGTTAAGGAGAAAGAAGAGTGTTTTGTGGTGGTGTTTTGCTTTGTGCTTCTGTGTGTTGTGGTGACTTTCTTTTGGGGTGTTTTTGGGACTGTGTAGGACCTGTGGGACACAGGGAAGACATGCACCATGGCTGAAGAAAAAATAAAAACCTTTTTGTTTATTTTTATACGTGCCTCTGCTGTCAGTCTGTGTCGGGATGACGCCTATATGGCGCCTATGCCACACCCACAATTTATAAAATAATAGGAACCTCATCTGTTAACAGGGGACAGACTGCATATAACTGATTCACCTGTAGCACACTTGCTACGAGACTCCAGTCTGTTATCTGGAAAGAGAGAAAGACAGTGAGAGACCCCACTCTGTTGAAATAGTAAATTTGGAGAAATGGACAAAATTAGTACATCTGAAATTAAAAATTAATCTAATATTTAAGTGCATACCTAATGACCTAAAAACTATAAGACACAACTCCAGCTGAATGTTTCATTCAGGTCATACTGGCACATTTAATTAATAACCTAGTGTGGGTCTTCTAACCCCTGGACTTGACCCACTTGGATGATGTGCTCCCTATCATGAAGCAAGGCAAACTGCTCTTGACATCTCTTCTTCTACCTTTTTGACTTCTTTTAGGTGTGTTACAAGAAGGCATAGTTCTCATTTTCCCTCTTCAACCTTTTGGATGTTGGTATGACCCATCCACTTCGGTTTGATCTGCCTGGGTATGTATGAGTACTCATACATAATCGTGCCAAGCACAAGCAAGTAAAGGACTGCACTTTAAGACATATGGAGTTCTCATCCCCTTATTGGTGCCCATTCCCAACTCCACCCCAAAGAGGAGTAACAAAGTAAAATCTGAATATGTGAAGAAGAGAAAAAGAGAAGGACAAAGAAAAGTGTTTTCATAAGTGAAGATGACAAAATGGAGAAATCTATTCTGGCAAAGACAGAACACTGTTTGCACCAGAGTAGGAGATAAATAAAGAGAGAAGCACTCTGAATATGCAGAGCGAGTTCTCAAGCAGTAAGAGTTGGATGTGCCTTACACTCTACTACACTGGAGAACTGGACGTACTGGCTTTGCCCTACTGCAGTGTCTAGGGAAGACTTTGCCCCTATTCAAATATGGGAAACACCGAACAAGCAGGATTAACTAGTTTCCTGCTTATCTTTACCCTTGCAGAAGATTTTATGGTGAAATCTGGTTGTATGAAAACTGCACACGACTTACAGTATCAAGTGGATCACAGACATGAAGACCGTCAGCCATTTGGCCAATAAGTCTAAAGCTTTTTTCTGAATGGTGCAATGATTGATAGCATTACATGAATGTGACGAAAAATGTGAGGAGCAAAATACAATTGGAAGCAATAAATAAATTATTTTGAACGTTAGGTGGACAGTGCTCATCAACAGACTGATGCAAGGACTAGATAGACTGTTTGGGAATGCAGGATTTATTTTTCTTCTTCAAAATTATGCCTGGGCCAGACTCAGTGTTATCATCTGCTCTGGTGGATCACCATGTGGATCTGAGTTATTAAGATGTGTAATGCCAGCAAGGGAGTGTTTAATGACAGTATTATAAGCAATGCATTGACAGCAGTAGTGATAAGCAGCAAGGTCTGTATTATTGTCATATCTTAATGCTCACCTTTAAAGTTAGAATTCAGAACAAGATGTCATGTGTTTTTATGACTGTCATTCAAGGATTCCAGCATGTCCTCCCACCCAATTTCAAGCCATTAACTTGACTGAAATCTCTAAAGTGACCCAGAATGAGCATTTCTGTTATTTTTGGAGTGGGTTTCTGTCCTGCACTTATTTGTTTCAGATTTGCCAACTCCTCAGTAATCTTGAAATTAAAAGAACATTAAAGAATGTATGGGTTAAAAAAGCAAGATTCCATCTATCCAACAATTCAAAAAGAATGTCTGTAATTTTATAGGAGCAACTCAGTATTGGAAATCTTGTGGTTTTCTTGCATGCAATGATGGGTTAATCAGATATAGTGATATAATCTGTACACCGGACTTGAGCAGTTTTTTTAGAGAAACTTTAATACGCTTTAATATGTTTTTAAAATTAAATAATGGTAAATAAATGGAAAAGAAAGCCTGCATTTTCCTAATATATATTTTCACCTTGAATACTGCTGGCTAAAGACATTAGTAGGTTTAGTTTAAATTACTGCAATTCAAATTAAATACATTTTCTTTTGTATTCTTTATTTACATTTTTTGGAAAGTTTTATAATATATGTTTTGCTTGTTAGTAAATCTGCTCCATTTTTACCTCTTTACATTGTGTGATCTGGTGCCATCTTCCTTGGGGTTCAAAGTGCAGAGAAGGGGGCAGATTACTGGCAAGTGATCACAACATTTTAAAATGTTATTGGCTCATAATGTCTGATCCATGGGTCAAGGAAAGAGGCACAATGTACACTAGCCTTTAAAACTTAAGAGATCATTATTTTTTTCTTAAAGTCCATAAAACATTGTGATTTCAAACACATAGTGTTGGATCTCATGTAAAGTGCATGTCTTTAAGTAAGAAAATGATGAAATTAACTTTCCTGGTAAACTCAAAAAGCAGAGCTGTCAATCGAACAGTTCCACTGCATTACTAACAATAATTTAACCATTACTACCTTCTTGTAAGCAATTTGATTATTTTCTATTCCACTCTGGTTTTTATCATACAGTTATAATAAAAACCCGAGGGAAGTGAGTGGATTATAAAAACAAGAATTCTGTTGATTGAGCTCCCAGCTCTAGTCTTGGGTGCGAATCCCATTCTAGGCATGGCCTGTGTGGAGTTTACATGTTCTCTCTGTGTATTCATTGGTTTTCCTTTTGATTCTCCAGTTTTCCTCCCATGTCACAAAGATGTGCATGTGAAGTAGCTGTAAACTGTGGGCTTATTGGTAATGACACAATGGGAATTAGCGTGCGAGTGTGTGTGCATTCTCCAACAACAACAACAACATTTATTTATATAGCACATTTTCATACAAACAGTAGCTCAAAGTGCTTTACATAATACAGAATAGAAAAATAAAAGACACAATAAGAAAACAAAATAAATCAACATTAATTAACATCGAATAAGAGTAAGGTTCAATGGCCAGGGGGGACAGAAAAAACAAAAAAAAACTCCAGACGGCTGGAGAAAAAATAATAAAATCTGTAGGGAACTTCTCCAGGCAAAGGACTGACACAAAACCAGGCCTAGTTCTTGCTTTTTCCCCAATGCTGCTAGCATATTTGCCAAAAAATAGTTTACAAAGATAGATAGATAGATAGATAGATAGATAGATACATAGATAGATAGATAGATAGATAGACATACATACATACATACATACATACATACATAGATACACACATACATAGAGTAGATGGAGTTATGATGAAACTATTTTGAATTGTATTGACATACAATGAGAGGAGTAATGAAAATGAATGCCTTACTGGCTTCTAGTTCACATCAGATTTAAGAAAGGGCTAAAGATTTATAAACATAACACTAAATACAGGGTTTAAGCATTTGCTATAATCAGATATGAAGTTTTATTTTTGGCTTTGTCCAATTTGAATCATGAATATGAATGATGATAACCAATCACTTATACTGTAGATACAGACACTTTGAATGTGAAAAAGAATAACCATTAGATTTTACAGTTCTTCCTTAGATGTTAGCTTTTAAGTACGTGAAACTAATATTAGATTAACTCAAAAGAGCCATCTGGTCAACAAAAAAATTAAACAACTTCATGAAGATGTCCGTCTGAAGCTGGGAATATTTAAATGACGTCAGGCTCATTCAAACTTGTCCTTTGAAATATATTTCTATATATATGATATAAAGAAATATATGACCCAACATTTTAGCAGCACAAAACACTATAGGTGACTGTTGTGGAGATCATACAGAACACAGATTCCCGGCAATAGCAAACATTATGGGATAATTTAGTTTACAGTTACTCAAACATCAGTTACAGACAGCATGGGAAGGAAAAAAAAATACAGTGACAATAACTTCTGATATGTTTACTTATGATGTGGGTCTGGTATGTGCTTTTCCAGGTGGGGTATCTTTTAGATCCAAAACAGTATGTTTTATAACTTCAATAAAACGAGTCAAACTATTTGCATGAATTGTAAAATAAAGAAAAACACCAACTGATGTTAACTACAAGACTTAAATAGCTACATGTGAGTGGGTTTCAATCTTTCATCTAATTAAAGCATGTCTTTTAATATTTTGAAAAAACGTGGAAAATGATAAACTGTTTTTGTTGTCTTTACACAAAAATGTAAGAACAAATAAACAATAATATGTATGTATGTATTATATAGATAGATATATAGAGAAAGACAGACAACAAGTGAGGTAGAAAATGAGTGACGATTTTCAAGAGTTTTTTCGGCTTATTTAATAAGCTGCTATAAAGGGACATACCATCTGAGTGCTCATATGCCAGCACAAAGCAGATGCCACTCACATGTGTTGACAGACTTCTTGGGAGACACGTTTCTACATGCCAATGTCAAATGTGAAAAAGACATTCTATTCCTTCTCGAGCATCTGGTAACTTTTCAATAGGTTAAATTACTCCACAATGCATTCTAACAATTTTTTGCTTGTGAAACTGAGCTCATGTAAGTTGCAATTTATATATGCTTGTAATTCATGCAGAGGTAAACTGGATTTGTGCTTAAAAAAGATGAAGCCGTGTCCATTCATATTAGGGTCAGACTGTGGGGCTTTGTCAACACAGTATATGGCTTCTCTCTAGAGTAAGTATATTATAATTCCAACTGCTACATTACAGTCTTATCCCATATACTACTATGATTATCTAACAAGATGTTCCTATTAGAATATGTAAGTAAAACTCAACTGTATTCTGCTTCTAAAAAAATTTTTTTTTGGAAAAATGACTGTAATATACAGTATATGCTGTATTGTCAGATAGATAGAGTGGAGTTTGCTTGTTTTCCTCATTTACAGTGGTACAACATTGTCACTGTCCAGGTAACGCATAGAACTAATTAAAAAGATCAATAATACATTACTGTGACGATTATGCCTTTATTCATGTGTTTTATTCATTTTTTTTTACTGTTACGGAACCTAATATTTTTGACATCATAAAGTCACCATTGTAGAATTACTAAAATGACATCACTTGTTGCCGGCGGCCAGAACAGCGTCTGTACATGCATACATGTCTGAGACCTCATGGGGACATGATCACATGGTTTTGGTGGCCATCTTACTTAGAGGTCTTTCATGTGCTCATTGTTTGTCTGTAGTTTGTTTCTGATAAAGCAAAGAATCATTTTCTAGAGAACAAAATCAAAATTCTCAGGCAATGTATAATCATGGTTATTACTTTTAGTTTTGTTTGTGAATAAAAGACTATTTTGCACTTTTGACTGATTTTGGTTAGTGAAATCTGCCTACATATCTTGGCTACTCTCTGTCTCTCTTTTTTTTTGGTCCTTTGTCTTATTGTCTTATTGCCCCAAAAAATACAATCAACCATTTTAATCTCTTCTTCTTTTTAGGAAATATCATATTGGTCACAACAGCTTCATTGTTAAAAAACAGTTTAATATACATCAAAGGACATTATGCAGATTTCCACTATTAAGACAACATCTAGGGTACTTATGTGCAGTTTTAGCATCTTCACAAACTACAAAGAGAAGACTAACCAAGTACACTGCCGGACTAATTGGCATGTCCATTTCTGACAGTGCTTTAATTCTTCATTACTAAAGTGAAAATGTACTAAATGTGATATGTATACAGAAAGACTGGTAAAGTTATGTCACATGAAACCCAAAATGGCATATGAAGGACACTCTTGTGCAAATCCCAAAATTCCAAAGTGAAACTCAGATGCCAAAAAACAGGAGTTTATTGTAGGGAGGAAAGTGTTTTCAGGGAGATATGAGGGCAAAGGTTAACAGAAAAAAGATGATAACAAACACTGAGGCACGGAATGGTCTGACCATACAATGTATAATAGTGTGCAAACTGCCTACCTTCTGTTAAAGAATCCTCCGCCATCCTCTGTCATATGAGTTCTTGCCTCTAATCTAATCCAGATTTCTAGCTCACCTGCTTGAGAAATCAGAAGTCCTTTTAATGGCAGACCCTAGAAGACTTGTGGAGCACTGATCATCCAGCCAGGAAGAACTGTGTTTCAAAATGGAGCAGCCGACAGCACACGGTATTGCTTTTCATTATAGATATCTTTGTACTAAATCTGCAATGGACTGGCGAACTGTCCAAGAGATTGTCCCTGCCTGGTGCCTTATGTTTGTTGGGATAGGCTCCAATCCCCCACAGCACTACTCAGGTTTAATCAGGCTTAGAAAATGATATGTGGATAACTTGCTACTAATGTTTGAATCATTACATAGTAAATGTTAAAAATATTTGTACTTCTCTAATAATAATACATTTTATTTATATAGCACCTTTCCCACGCTCAAGTATTTTCTGGAACGTTTTCTACCACCCTGACATCACTATGAAGATTATGGTGTGATGAGACACATTTGTTTTTTCACCCATTTTAGCTTTTTTCAGGATTTGATTCATTCATAGTAGCCATGAACCTCTCAGAGGGCTGAACCCAATGATGATTTTGAGCTGCTGAGTAACGTCATTTATTACAGAGGAAAGTTATGCAAACACTGCACAGAGATAATATTTCAATTTGGACTGCAATGCTAACTCCCTTGTCCCTGGGCTCCCTCTTTCCTATATGCTGTCCTTTGGCTGTATTATGCTTGCATCAGCTTTTACAACTTAGCGGCAAATCCACATCTGAATTCTACAAAGGATAGCACAATTGAATTGTAAAGTAATTGTGCAAAATATGGACACACCACATTAATGTTTTACTTGTTCTAAACCTCTTTTAGCAGACTGCATTTCTATTAACTGGCACCTTCTGATGGTTAGAAAATACTGCATATGCTCCAGAAAATGGGAAGATGGGGCTTCAAGGCAGGAGTCAATTCTGGATAGGGCGTCAGTCCATTGCAGTGCACACTGAGGCACCCAGTCACATTTGGGGGCTAATTCAGAGTCATCAAAACTAGTGTAAGTGGAGGAAAACTCACAAAGAAAGTGTTTTCCATCTCCACAGAGACAGGGACTAGGCCTGGATCAAATTCAAGACTTGTGGAGCTGTGAGGCATCACCATTGTGTCACAAAAAAACAGCAGGGCATCATATTCTCTCTTATACTAAATCCAATTCAAGGTTGTGGAGGCAGGGACCAGTTTAGGAGCATTGGGCCCAGAGCCAAGATGGCAGAGGATTTGTACATCATTATATGTATGTTGGTATCAAGGAAATACACTGCCTTCTTTTGCTCTGCCAAAATTAAGATACTTTTGACTGGTAGTCTTTTTGTATTCTTCAAAATGAATGCTCTTTTCTAGAGTATTAACATATATTCTTTAAAAGCCTGAAGCTGTTGAACCCTAAAACCACTTTCACCTTTAAGGATTGCCTGATTTCCCTCGCTAATATATTTTCTGTTGGGCTAAAGTTAAATGTGATTTTTAAAGCTGGTACAATTTTTTAAACAGCTTAATGTTTATTTGCTGAAGCCAAATTTATTTTGTTACATTTTTTTGATTATTAGGCATATTGAAAGCCAACATGCATCATCCCAGGATGGAATGCCTGTTGCAGATCTCACCCATACATAAAAGATGATCATTGATTAATTAATATACTTATGTGCATGATTTTACATAATGAGGAACAACTAGCGCAATATGAGCCAGCATGAGCACAGGGAGAATATACAGACTCCATACAGATGGACATCTTGGGTGGGATTTGCATTGGGGTCTAGTGAATTCTGTGAGGCAACTACACTATCTGCAATGTACCTTATATACAGGGTGGTCCAGATCTAATTATGCAGATCCAGATCGTCTGGATGACTTTGATTTATGTGGGGACGATTCCAGTTCGGTGTGAAAACGATTCTTCATGTCGTCAGTTCGCACACTTCTCGATGTTCCGGGATTTTTTGAGTGATTTTCTATGTAATAATCTTAATAAGTTATAGCGTAAGGAAAATTGCATAATTAGATCTGGACCACCCTATATTTGTTATTCCTATGCAAATTAAAAAATACTCATGCAGCAACTCTAAATATCATAAAAAAAATAAACTGTAAACCCTGAGTTGTTTTAGACAAAAACCATTGTGGTACACAGAGCAAACGTTCAGGCAGAATAGCAAATCACTCCTTTCATATTGCTGCTTTATGAAGTGCTTTGAATCTGCTTTGTTGTTTAAAATTAAAATGAGAAACATAAAAGTTACACAGAAAGCAAGAATATACTCTCCATCATAATTTTATTTGTTAGATAACCCTGTTTGTATATAAAACGTAAATTCTCATTTTCTTACAGATGAGATTTTTTTTTATAGTGTAGTACATTTAAGAGGGACAATACAGTATAAGAAAAGTTTGCTTCCACCAGCTTTAGACATCATCCCTGTTTTTCCAGGTCAATAACTGTTATTGCTGTGTTTTCAAATTTTCCTAGAGCATATTTGATTTTGTCATTGCTCTACACATTCTTTCGTTAGAGATCTGCTCTATTTACATCGAACAGACAAACCACCTGAGGTGCCACTAGACCGTGCTGCTTTCAGTGCAATGCTGTTCAACAGCAGCCTCTGCAGCATGCCTGTGGGACAGACCTACTTGTTGTTGCAGAAAGACAAACAGCAGTAAAAGCACGTTATTAAGCCGAGAACCCTTGATAATTTCACCAGGCTTTTGTCTTCAGAATGGAGAGCGGTAGGGGGCCCCCTTCACAGGGAGCACACTTCAGTCAGTACAAAGATGAGGCTGAGATAAGAAGTGAAGCTTAAGAGGCCTTCATCATTAGTTACTAGTTGGGAAGATTAGTGATCCTGACGACAGGATTACGGATAGAGAAAGTGCCCTTCTTGGATAATTATATACTAATGCTATCTTCTTACAACATGGTTTGTGCAGCTTGATTAAATACTCTTACATCATATTTAATGGGAGAATAATAAAAAATAATCAGAGCACAATTATCTTTGAAAATTAACGCACTGTGATCTCTGCTAGGGGTTTTGAGGCTTGCCTTGTTTCTTTTCCAGAGCTTTGTTCTATGAATGAACACAAAATGTACAGTTTTGCAAAAGCATTGTAAAATTCAAGCAGCAATCAATACAGATGTCCAATAAAATCATCCTTCAATGGTATTACGTGGGTGTGAAAGTGGTAAGTGTTGCTGGCTTACAGCTCCAGGAGCCTAGGTTCAAATACCGGCCTGGTCACAGCCTGCCTTGAATCTCCACATTCTCCTCATTTCCGTGTGTGTTTTGTCTCTACACACTCCTGATTCCCTCCCACAACTCAGAGTTCTTTGTGTTAGTTTGACTGTCAACTCAAAATGGATGGATAGATGAAATTTGAGCATTATATTACAGTAAAAAAGAAAATTAATAATGCGCATCATGCAGTTTCATGTTTCTCAGGATATATCGCTACAAACTGGATGTCCAAATTTTTGACAATAAACTGATCTAACAAATTGGATATTTTCAATGGAAGTGAAGAAGGCAAATGCCTTAAAGATAAGAATTCATAAAAATAATGATGAACATGCTGGCTGGCAGAAATATTAAGAGGTGATTAACTGTGTGCAGTTTTCTTTGTAATTGAATAATGATTTTAAAATAAATGCACCGAACAAGGCACCTCTCGCTTCCATTACCTCTTGTTGTCATTTATTCATGTCAGTGGGCCACTGTGATCACTGATAAAGATGCACAACTCATCTATGATTTACGCAATCTAAATAAATCATTCAAGTAAATAAATCAAGCTGATCCACCAGGATGTAAATAATTCGCTTGATTGATTAACTTTGGTGCTTTGTTTATTTTGGTAAAGCAAGTGCTGCTCAAGCACAATAGTTTGAATAAAGGTCAGTTCAAAAATACAGTTCCACAATTTATGACTGAATCAAATGAACACAAGATGATGCATGAAAACAAAGAGTGAAAAACTGTACTCAGAGGGATGAAATCATCAATAAACAAAAGCACAAGTCAATATCAAAGTCTCGCTGACCAAGGCCAATTGGCTGACTAGCTAGTCCCTGTGCATTTTACAGTGCACAACAATGCACACTGCTGCGTAAAATAATAGGATGATCTGAAGTTCCCTTTTTCACTGTTAATGACAATGTCTCTTGACCACCCTGATGTTATATTCCACAGATCAAGAGGAATAGTGTAGTTGAGGCCGTAAGTGCAATAGCACAGTAATTAGAAGAAGAAGAGAAAGGAAAAGATCTAGGCCTGTAAGGAGAAACCAACCTTAATGAAGGACATGGTTTTAGCCTGTGCAGGATAAGCACATTTAGAAAATGAATGGATGGATGGATCTATACCATATAACCATATGTTTCAGTGTTAATCTGGAAGGTATTGAAAGAGTCCCTTTTTTGAAGGGCTTGCAACATGTGGATTAAGTTCTTCAAAATCAGCACACACTTGGGATTTGAGTTTAGTTCAGAAATGCTAGTTCCTGTGCTGATATTAATGCTTTGATTTTTTTTTTGTATAAAGTACTGTAAATTCAATTATATCACTACATTCTAAATTGTCATCCTTGCTTGAACTACTTCAGTGCTATTACATTAGTGTCTACACAGTACAGAAAAGTCAAGCAAAATAACACCTTTTATTGGCTAACTAACAAAATTACAACATGTAAGTTTTTGAGTCTGAGTTGCCTCAAAAGCCTGCATATTGTAATCTTTTTAGTTAGCCAATAAAAGGTGTCATTTTACTTGAATTCTCACTACATTCACAATGTACAGCACCCTAGTACTATATGCAGTACTGTTTTAATTTTGTGATATGCTAGCCATTTAGGCATGCTGTGAGCAGCTAGGCTACATAATTCTTCCAAATAAAGGTGCTTCTCACCTTTAAAAAGGGGCTGTTTGGTGAGTAACTCCTGGTCTTGTAAAGACCGAATAGGGTACAAGAGACCCAAAGTGTAGCTGAACCAGAAAGTGAAGAAAAGCGTACTATTAAATAAGTTGGAATTTTAGAGAACGCAAGTTATGAGATGGTCAGTATTGCCTTGCAGGATTTTTTGTGCGATCAGGTCTGAAGAAGGGCAGAGCTCTTTTCTAAAGATTCTGGTTCTCCCCTGCAAGAATGCAGAACAAGCTTTTGAGGCATACAGAGTTCTTTGGTGTTCACACAGAACTATAATAGGCAAAAGTTCGGACACACACAGCTATTTTCAATTTTTTGATAGAAATTGATATACTTTTTTAGCAAATTCCATTACATTGATTTTAAAATATGTAAATATATATATATATATTTATATGTTTATAATGGTTATTATTGCTTGAAATGACTGATTGTTAATTAATATTTTTACATATGACTTCAAAGTACCTTTTTCAGCAGCCACTCCTTCAGTGTCCTAATGGTAAACTCCTCCCTTAGTTTAGCATTAATTAATCATGTTAAATACTAATTGGTTATTAGAGAAATCTTTGTAATTGCATTAGCACCACTTAAACCTGTTATTCTGTTCACTTGGGTTGCAAGGTACTCACATTCAGTTCAAAAATACCTAAAATGAAAAAGTTTCTTAGGAAACATGACAGTCTGTTGCTTTTGTGCAGAATGAAGGTGACTCCATGTTGCAGATTTTCAAGAAACTGAAGATTTCATACAAAGGCGTTTATTACTGTTTTAAGAGAAGAGGATGAACTGGAACTAACCAGGATAGAAAAAGAAGGTGAAGGCCCAAATGCAGAACTACCTAAGAAGATAAGAACATCAGAGTCTACAGTTTGCAAAACAAATGCTTTACTGGTCCTCAAATGGTTTCTTTCTTAAATACATGCCAAATACCAGTGTCATCTGTAACAGAAGAAAGATAATTCTGGAGTGCTGGCCTTAGAGGCAGAGTGTCAGAGAAAAAGCCATATCTGAAACTGGAAAATAAAAAGAAAGGGTTAAAATGGGCAAAAGAACACATACTGCATATGTTTACACTGTACATATGTTGCAAAAATTATTAAATCCGTTTGCCTTCACTATTTTTTTGTATTGTATTTGAACAAAATATAGTTCAAGACCAAATCCTGTCAGGGATGCTGTGCAGAAGACAACATTTACTAGATGCATTTGTTAACTTAACATGCAACATTTGTATTTAACACCAGGCCAGGGTGGTTAAGAGCAATCAAAACCAAACATACAGAAAGGTAACAGTTTGTATGTCAAGAAAAACTGAGGTGAAATGCCAACGCTCAGATGTCTTAGCACATAACACTTAAGTCATTTTTCTCCAAACTTCAGTCATACAACTTCAAAGAGATATAGCCATAATACAAATTTTTGGAGTAAGTAGTTATGTTTGAAGTTATTTTATGGGATTTTGCTGTAAGGCCTTGAATTGATTTGCAGAAGGATAAAAGGAAAAAACTTTACCTTCGAAGCTTTGTCGGAAAAAGCTTAGCATCTATTGGTAGTTATGCCAATATGCCTGCAAGGCATGGCAATGCTGGTGCTGACATTATACACCAAAATGAATTGTGCTGAGTTTACACCTCCTGCTGGCAACGTGGTGTTCTTTCATAATCTTTCATGAACCATACAATGTTTTATTTAATGTACCGGGTCAGAGAGAAACTTTAAAAACAATATTAATAATAAAACATAAAGTACTGGGAAAGCTTGGTTTGAGGCTTTTCTACAAACAGGTCACAGAGATCTTTGATGTCTGTTATCTTCTGTGTAGTCAATAGTTTAAAATCGGCATCCCTAATATTTTTAGTAGGCAATACTCAAAGAAAACAGTAGACTAATAAGAAGCAGGCGCCCTCAGTTGCAGTCCACGAGCTGCTTATTTATTTATCATTTCTGGGGTTTTGCTTTATTTCATTTTTTTCATCTTTTACAGTCTTTTCTAGACCCCTGGAGGACAATCAGTGATTTCTCGTCCTTGCTCAATTACTCATTTCTTCTCGCTTTTAGCTTGTTAAAGAAATTGAGTACGGCATTTTAATTAATCAGAAGTTGGAGTGTTAAACACAATATAATGATGTACATCTCAAAAAGACAGGTGCCTGCCTCCAGCGGACATTCAAGCCACTGCAGGATGCAACTTACGACACACAGGTCAGCATCTTTTGCTATGGAAACTGCTCGAAACTTACTATTTAAAACTCCATACCTGAAACAACCCTGACAAAGAGGCATTCTGAGAGAAGCCAGCTCAGTTAATCTTCATGTTTTTAGATTAGATTTGAAAAATCAGAGAACCATAAATATAAATGTACACACTCCATCCAGCGGGGTTGATCTGGTTTAAGATTAAACCCAGAGGATCTGTGCATTTACCATTATAGTACCAAATATTTAATTAGTGAAGAGTAAGTGGATGGTAAGAAACATTCCATTGTCCATAACAAAGGCACCATATCAGAGTATGACATGACATATCATTTGCAGATCTTCTAATCAAACTCAGAGTCACAGATTATTGGGGTTTAGCCCAGCAGCAGTAGGTGCAACCAACCCTTGACGGCACAACAAACTGCTGAAATTAGAAATTAATAGTCTAATTCATTTGTCTATTACTATCCACGACGGAAGTATTCAATAATAAAGTAATCCAACACTCGTATACTTTACTAAAATTGCTGAGTCAGTAAATATCATAGCGTGCATTTAATAACTATACACTTGGTAAAAATCAAAGATCAAATATATTGGGTCATCAATTCATGATTGCTAATACATTGATGTTCTCCTCGCACAATAATTTCCTCATCTCAATTGTAAAATGAACTCGGAACAAAACCAATCTATTGCAATCAAAGGCTGCAATAGAAAGATAAAGAGCCCTGGAATAACACAGAAATAGTTATTTAAATACATGCTTCTTTAGTCAAAGTTTCCTTTGACTTATTCTACCTCTCACAAAGAGAAAACTGACTGCATACATTGATCTGACAACTAGGAACAATGGCAATATTTTCCATCAATGGAAATTTAATTTTGTTTTGACTTTGTTAGAATTAATTTTGCTATGTTTAGTTTTTAGGTGTCTTTTTGTATATGGCTTGTTTACTCAGGCAATTAGCAGCACCCAGGGACCAATAAACTCATGGTAGGGCAAATAAAAGGTGAAGGTTATGGTTTGCAGATTGCAAAGAAGAGAAGCATAATCTATCACAACAGAAGTTACAAGGCAGGGTCCAGCACAACTTTAGAAACAACTGTAGAGCCACCAGCCAAGCTAACAGCCTGCATTTAAACTGAAACAGTAAGCAGACAATGATGCAAAGTATTGCATCTTTAATATACTGTAATGCTAATTTCAGTTAATTTATCTTATGACTGCTGCATTGGAATTCTTGATTAAGCATGTTCTGTCAGTTCAAAGAAAGCAAGAGAAAAAAAGAAAGTTCTTTATATTTCAGTTGTTTTAGATATTCCAATTAAATTCCACATATATGTCTTCAAGGTGTGATATATAGTAGAACAGTAGGACGGACCAGTAGCTACCTGTATACCTGCTGGGAATTTGCCATTTTAGTTCTACTTCATACAGCATGACCAGCTCTGCTGAACACAATATTCTTCCGATTACCTATTTTATTTCCTGACCCCTACCTGTCTTTAGCAATGTGACAGAGCAGTGTGCAGTATGCCTTTGCCATATGTAGAGATTCTTCTGTGTTACTGAATTGATATCAATGCTGTGCTTTTGTACCTGGTTGACAGATTTTAAGTTCTATTTTAATCTTGATTGCTGGACTAGGATTTGATTGTATTAGGCATGTCTTCAACCTATTTTTTTTCATATTCATCTTTTCCCTTTTTTATGTGGGGTCATCTTTCTTTAAACAGCTCAGCCTTGTACCTCCAGTCAAGCCCTTTTCCTTCACTTTATCCATTCACCTACACTTTGGCCTACCAGACTTTCTCTTCCCCTGTACTTCCATTCCCATCACTCTTTTGCCCACATATTCATTGTCTATCCTCATCACATGTCCATTCCTTTTCAAACTACTTTCCTTTACTTTCTTAGTATCTCAATCAATTTTGTTGTACCTCTGATTATCTCATTCTCTCCATTTGTAACTCCACACATCCATCTCAACATTCTCATTTCTGTCACAACTAGCTTCATGTCAGCACTGAAAACTGTAATAAAATCATTCAAAGAACATTAGAAACAATTTTCACAAAACAGATTATTTACTCCAATAAGCCTGCCAATCCTATTCCCCTAACTTCTTCAAAACTATTTCTAGTCAATTTTCATAGGTCCCTAAGGTAGTGCTATCAACCAACTAACTGCTAACTTATTCCATTCATGTACAAGTCTATGAATGAAGAAAACCCTTCTAACGTTTGAGCAAAATTTACCTTTAAAATGTTTCCATCTGTTTCCCCATTTTCATGTTGAAGAATTTATTTTAAAGTAATAGCTAGGATCCACTGCACTAATTCCCTTCATAATTTTAAACAGTTCAATCATGTTACTTCATAATCTCTGTTAGCCAGTAAAATGGATACCTGCTGTTTATTCAAAATCACTCTCTCTACAAAAGCACAAGACACAGATGGCAATTTTTTTTTCAAATGTTAGTAATATATCCAGCGTAAATGTAAAAATGGAAATAATGCATTTGAAAACAGAATTAAATTAATCAGAAATGATGAGCTGGATTTTTTATGATCCACACAGTGTGGCGTAATGGCTCGAGTCTTAACCGAAAGAGTGGCATTTCAATTCACCCTGACTCTGAGACAATCACTTACCTGTCTTTATTTGCAAGTCACCTTGGGTAAATGTGTTTACCAAATTAACTATACTGCTCAAAAGAATTCAAGGAACACTTTTTAATCAGAGTATAGCATAAAGTCAATGAAACTTATGGGATATTAATCTGGTCAGTTAAGTAGCAGAGGGGGTTGTTAATTAGTTTCAGCTGCTGTGGTGTTAATGAAATTAACAACAGATGCACTAGAGGGGCAACAATGAGATGACCCCCAAAACAGGAATGGTTTAACAGGTGGAGGCCACTGACATTTTTCCCTCCTCATCTTTTCTGACTGTTTCTTCACTAGTTTTGCATTTGGCTACAGTCAGTGTCACTACTGGTAGCATGAGGCGATACCTGGACCCTACAGAGGTTGCACAGGTAGTCCAACTTCTCCAGGATAGCACATCAATACGTGTCATTGCCAGAAGGTTTGCTGTGTCTCCCTGCACAGTCTCAAGGGCATGGAGGAGATTCTAGGAGACAAGCAGTTACTCTAGGAGAGCTGGAGAGGGCCATAGAAGGTCCATAACCCATCAGCAGGACCAGTATCTGCTCCTTTGGGCAAGGAGGAACAGGATGAGCACTGCCAGAGCCCTACAAAATGACCTCCAGCAGGCCACTGGTGTGAATGTCTCTGACCAAACAACCAGAAAGACTTCATGAGGGTGACCCAAGGGCCCCATGTCCTCTAATGGGCCCTGAGCTCACTGCCCAGCAGCATGCAGCTCGATTGGCATTCGCCATAGAATACCAGAATTGGCAGATGCACCACTGGTGCCCTGTGCTTTTACAGATGAGAGCAGGTTCACCCTGAGCACGTGACAGAAGTGAAAGGGTCTGGAGAAGCCATGGAGAACATTATGCTGCCTGTAACATCATTCAGCATGAGCAGTTTGGTGGTGGGTTAATGATTGTCTGGGGAGGCATATCCATGGAGGGTCACACAGACTGCTACAGGCTTGACAAAGGCACCTTGGCTGCCATTAGGTATCAGGATGAAATCCTTGGACCCATTGTCAGACCCTATGCTGGTACAGTGGCTCCTGGTGCACGACAATTCCTGGCCTCATGTGGTGAGAGTATGCAGGCAGTTCCTGGAGGATGAAGGAATTGATACCATTGACTGGCCACCACACTTTCCTGACCTAAATCCAATAGAACACCTCTGGGACATTATGTTTTGGTCCCTCGGTTGCACAGACTGTCCAGGAGCTCAGTGATGAGATCTGGGAGGAGATCCCCACAACACCATCTGTCATCTCATTAGAAGCATGCACCGATGTTGTCAGGCATGTATACAAGAACACAGGGGCCATACAAAGTGCTGCGTACAATTTTGAGTTGCTGCAATTAAATTTTGGCAAAATGGACTAGCCTGCCACATTATTTTTTCACTCTGATTTTTGGGGCGTCTTTGAATTCAGGGCTCTGTAGGTTGATCATTTTCATTTCCATCAAACGATGTGGCATCCTTTCGTTCCTAACACATTACCCAGTCTATATCAGTATAGATATCCAGGAGGATTTCTTTTTCCCATTGAGATCTGATGTGTTTTCAAAGTGTTCCTTTAATTTTTTTGAGCAGTTTACAATGATAATAAGAAGAAAAAGAATAGTAGTAGTAGTAGCAGCAGTACAGTTTTTTAATGTGTACAAAGTACAGTGAAATTCTTACTTGTGCAATAATAACAATAATAATAATAATAATAATAATAATAATAATAATAATAGCACAATTACTACTGGAGTGGAGCCTCAGTCACACTGTGAACTGAAACAAAGAGTGAAATCAGATTTCTATCAAACCAATCTTCATAAGATATCCCCTGCGATCATATGTTTCTCATTCAGGACACAACAGAATAAGTCACACAAGGGAAATAATAGACTGAAGAGCTTTTTATTTCTTCTGACTGTGATAGTTTTAACAATTTTAGAACAAACCTAATCAGTGTTTTTTAAATTATTCTGCTACACAGTAATTAGTACAACAGATCAGCCAAATGTGTTTCAATGAAATATATTTCAGGAAAAGGAGACTGCAATATCTTACTAAGATAAAACTTCATGTTTCAATGGGAAAACAGATTTTCAGTACTTTATGATTAATTTGTTTACCCCATTTTCTCTACTATGACTGCACTAATTTAAAAAGATTTGAAATACGTTTAAACAAAAAGCTGATTATTTATAATAGAGACTTTTTCCATGCCACATTTCATATAAAACAAATCTTTAAATAATTGTTAAGATTTTGCATGCACTGAAGCTGTAAACGCAATCATAAATCTGTTAACTGCAATCCTTTATAGCAGAAATCAATGGATTTCAAAGACCAAATGGCATTTTTCAGTGTGCACATGTCCTAAGTTTTTAAATCTTGATAAACAGACCACCTTTCTCTTTTGGAAAAGCTATCTCTGAATGCTGTTATTGTCTATTAATGGGTCAAGGCACAAATGACATTTTTCTTTGCCAACAGCATCCACATACTGCAACCCGCTGACCTCCTATGGTGCCATTTCATGTTAAGACTGTAATCTTCAACAAAGTCGATGAATATCCCAAGAGGCGCCTTGCACAGTGTTAAATTTAAGACAGTATTTCCAAAAATGAAAGGCCACATACAACTTTAGAGGTGGATCTATATATAAAATATTTAATCTTCTGTAAGGTTTACCTATCAGGCAGCAAAATCTATGTCATCCCTTAGGGTGACCTTTTGGCATTAATGCTTGTTTACAGATTTTTATTTTTTTCCCTTCCTTGGTTCTATCTCTTGCATGCTTCAGAAAATTCATTGTGCAGGTCTTTGATTAAGATATACATTTTATAAAATTTTGTTACTGTTTATTCAGCTTCACTAAACATGAACATATTTTAATCATTTTCATTTGGCTTAATTAAATTCCCCTCAGGAAAAAGATTCCAATGAAAATGTAAAGATTTTCTTTTGATAGCCAGGGCCCATCTGAACACAACACACAGAAAGTTATTTGGATTCCATGCTCATTGGATGACTTGTGTCTTTGAACGTTCATCCATCTCTTGTAATATTCAGGCTAGAAATTAAATATTTCTTTTTTCAATAGAGCAGAATTAGTCATTTACAAAGATAGATATCTGAGATATCTATTAACATCCATATCCTTTGGCAAGTGTGTACCTATTGTAAATGTGAAAAAAGGTAATATTGCAGTTAGGGTTACTGGTGCATCGGAAGCAAACTCAGGAAACAAAATATCAATTATTATCATAATGATATTAATTGAGTAGCCTTTCTAGAAAAGCAGAGTGCCATATGATTCATTACACTGTTTTGAACATATTTATTTTTCAACAAATTTATAGACAGTGTGACCAAGGAACTTTATCTATCTATCTATCTATCTATCTATCTATCTATCTATCTATCTATCTATCTATCTATCTATCTATCTATCTATCTACAGTATCTGGATAGATAGAGATAGATAGAGAGATAGAACTGTATTTGTCCCCAGGGGTAAATTTGTTTTATTTACAGAAGCTCTTTAAATAAATAAATACATAAATAGACAGAAAAATAAATTAATATATACACACACTATGGTCTGAACACACACACCAAGAAAGATGACCCCACATAAAAAAGGGAAAAGATGAAAAGAAAAGCTCTGACATGGGAGTAACAGTCACAGTGAGGAATTATGCTGGTGTTATGCTGGTTGATTTTGTGGGCTTTTCTTGAAGTGATTTAGTTGGCCCAGCACTCCACAGCATAGAAAGTTACATTGGTCATCACATAGTTATAGAAGATGTGAAGGATGTCACTTCCCACCTTAAAGCAACACAGACTCCTAAGGACAAAGAGCCTGCTTTCTTATATAATTCCTCTATGTCCCATGACCAGTTCATCCTGTCATTAATGTGGACCTCCAAGTAGAGGTGCTCCACTCCTACAAGTACATCTACTCCCTGAATAGTGATCAAACACCAAGGCTCTTTGGTACAGCGAAAATCAATAACCAGTTCCTTGGTGTGCTGATGTTGAGATGCAGACAATTCTGTTTGCACCAAGAAACAAAGTTTTCCACCTGACTCCTATGCTCCATTTCATTACCCCGTTATCAATTACATCCCATAAGTGCAGAATCATTTGAGAAGTTCATTCTGCAAGTGATGTGACCTGGTGTTATATTTATAGTCTGAGTTGTACAGAATTACAAGAAAAGGAGAGAGGACCTTTCCTTTTGAAATTATTTTTATACATCTCAGGCCATTTATAGCCATAATTGTATATGAACTGGCAATGGTAACATCTATGGCCATTTTAGTGACACTCATCCACTAACTGGAGGTGCTATGCCTACCATATTTTGGATGGTTATATAAAAAACTTGAAAGGTCCCGTTAATAGTTTGTGGCAGAGAGACTTGTTACATTGTAAGTGTAACCCAAAAAATATTTTTGACATTCCCTTCAGGCCTTGCAGGGGAGCAGAGATTGCAGGTCATGATTGCAACTCAACATTAGGTGGATTACAGGTTTCTGATTAGATTTTGCTCATTTTACTGCTTTTACAATCAATCTACTGATTAAAAGTTAATCCACAGTGGAAAACATATGTTTTCTAGTTATGAGGTTTATAGCATGTTTCATCTCTCTGCTTTTGAAATGCAGAGATTTTACAAAGGACACGTTCAGGTGAGAGAGGCTGTGAATTTGCTGCTCTTCTGCAGGGCATGCTGTTATTTGCACCTGCATCTGTTTGTAAGGTAATGTACATTTGTGAGACAGAAAGAGCTATTAACAGATGGCAGAAAACAGACCTGTGATTTAAAATACCTGATTTATATCCTTAAAAATAACCATTTAAATTTCACATTATTACAGAAACATGACAAAAGGAAATAGAGTTAATAACAATAAAACCCTACAGCCACCATACCCCTCTAGGTCTAGTCAAATGTGCTTTCAGAATGTTGGAGTACATTTTTAATTTTCTTTAAACAAATTAAAAAAAAAAAATTAATTCTGAAATTTCATAAATACAGGGATGGGGTTCAAAAAATAATTCTTTCTATTCTATCTGTTGATTTAAAGTCTTACATATAGTAAATTAGTAAATTGTTATAAAAAAACTGCAAGAGTTAAAAAAAAACTAATTTCAGTACACCATTATTGTTAAAATTATAAAACAGGATAAAAAGACCAGTATTAGTGCAGCTAGTTAAATACCCACAGAGCATTATTTCAGTCTTAAACATTTACAATAATAAAGCTAATTAAGTAAGACCAGAAATGCAAAAAATATCTCTGTGCGTTTAGTTACAATACATCATTGGGTGCCCCTATTAATTTTAATTAGCCTGATAATTATGCAAATTTTACTTAAAATATAAGATGTCTGAGTGCCTTAGATTAACAGTTAGATATTTACCTGTGAAGCCACTTAACACTTTATGCTGACTTTAATAGATGCTAATAGTTTTTAAAGGAAGCTGTTCTTAATTTAGCTATCATAGATTTCCTGCAGTTTTCATTTTTCTTCTAGCATTATGCCAAGCTGACTTTTTCGGAAGCGTTTCATAGAACACCCAGGTTATGGGGAGATGTCATTATTTATTATGAAAGACGTTAGCCATGTATTTCCTAATACTATTTCAATCCGTACTTTATGTAATCTAGAAAATACTTAAGTGTATTTCAACAGGAAGCTAATGTCCCATAAAATTATCTTGCTATTCCTTTTCTTTCAACGGTTCATCAATGAGCTGTATTCTTTTTAAATTTAATCAAGCTAAAAGGTTAATTCTGTATGCTTTTTGAGACACAATTATTTTTCTGTCAGAGACTCTTGTACACCATGTACAAACCTAATGGCTTATAAATTAATAAGTGTCATAACTGAACTTGAGTTTAATATATACTGATTTTAGGAAAAAAAAATGTTTTCTTTGTATTTGGCATGCATCTACTTTTATTCGGATTTTGTGCATTTTCTGGATGAATGCATTTCCACTTTCCATGCACTATAATGCATCCTTTGCTTTTATTTCCCTCTGAAAAAAATGATAATGCTTGTGGTGTAATTTACTATCCAAGACATGCCATTAATTTTCTATTATTGTAAAAAGATGATTCATGTTTTTGTCTGTCTGATTATTTATTTAGAACCTTAGTGGCAAATATGAAACTGTACAGTACTTAATGGAATATAAAAATGCAGCCCCCATATTTATTCCAACATTTGACTGCAAGTCCCCACAAGGCAGGGCATCTTTGCACAACACCTTAATCCAAACTGAAAATGCTAATGGAACTTGCTATCAGTGGTGTGCCTTTGGAGAAGTTACATTCGACTCTCAACATGTAAATTCACTTGTCTAAGTCAGCACTATACGTCTGGAGACTTTGGTGCTGGAGTAGCGGTGTCTAGTGGGAAATAATCACAATGTACTGCCAGTAGTTGCCTTCAGCCTTTGACTTGTTTTTTGTCTGAAAAGTGTTTGTCCACATTTACTTTCTAATTGCGTCAGAATATATAACTGTTGCCTTGAAGAACACATAGCTGTGACTAATTTAGTGTGCTTAGGGAGAACCTAATGAGAAAATTAACTAAATAGTCTTATCTATCTTTTTAATATTTTGTAACAACTATTTTTATTTTGGCCTCATCAAAAAATATTAATGCAAAACATACGATAAATTTTCCCATCATACTAGAGATGACCAATTCATGTAACAAATGTTTTTACTTTTACATTTTTTTATTTTAATAAATCAATCAATCAATCAACTTTATTTAAAGTGCAGAATCACCATGCAGCATGACCTCAATACACTGTACAAATAAGAATACATGGGACAAGACATAAAGTATGCAAATAAAAAAAATTAAAATGAAACAACAACATCAATGTTGAAGGAACAATGCATAATAAAATTGAAATAAAATGAGATTAAAACATTAAAAGTTAAAGTATGTCAACAAGTAATAAAAAGTAATAATAATTTAAGACTTAAAGGGATATTTCAAAGATGATAGAATGATAGACCTGACTGAATTCTCAGGCAATTTATAATAAAGGGAGTAAAGGTAGGTTTTTAGTCTTGAGTTAAAAATATCAATTGAGTGTGTTTCTCTTACACATAATGGAAGGCCATTCCAAAGATAAGGTGTATGGCAGGCAAATGCTCTGCGGCCAGCTGATTTTTTTGTAATTGGGAGAATGACCAAAAGACCAGCATTAAGGGAGCAAAGAGGACGTAGCGGAGTGCATGGTGTAATTAGCACAGCTAAGAAAGGTGCAAATCCATGTAGAACTTTAAAATCAGATTTTTCTTCTACTGGTAACCGGTGAAGAGACGCTAGACCAGGTGTTATCTGCTCCGATTTTCTTCATTTTTGAAGACTTCTAGTAGTCTAGTTTTAAAGATCTGACCCACAAGTATGCAACTCTGTGATTTGAGTGCTTTTGTGGCTTTTGGTTTTCATTTCACATACCCACCAGCCTATCCATCCACCCATTTTTTTTAATCGGTGTGAGCCAGTGCCAGAATCTTCATATATATGGCAGGTTCAAACCTCGGAATGGGGTGACAGTCTACAGGGCACATTCAAGCGCACGCTAGACCAGTTTAGAAATGTCAGTTAACTTAATCTGCATTGTCTGAGATATGGGAGGACTTGGAATTCTTGGACTAAAGCCACGGTAGAACATGCAGAGTAAATACAGTGAGTGACCAAGCCAGGATTTAAACCCACACCTTTGAAATGGCAGCCTTAATGAATATGTCACTGGGCCACTCAGGTTTCTTTAAAAGCAGACTAATTTTTGCTTTTAATGAAGTATCTCATTTAAATATCTTGATCCTGGCTTTGGTCTTACAAGTCAAATAAAAACATTTCCATTAGTGCTTATTTCAGTTTCTTAATAAAATCACCTGATTGTTTATAGAAATAGGTTAGATCTGTGCCAGCTAATCCTCAACCTTTTTGTCTCATTTCTTTGAAGTACTTTATTTAGTCAACTTCTTCTTAATAAATACTCACAAGTAGAGAATGTACCAAGTTAGATATTGAATACTGTATATTCTTGTCTACTGCTGTTAAATGGTGACTCATCAAATAAACTAAAAATGATAAAAAATCTTAAGAAAGAGTGAATCAAAAATATAAGGGAAAAGGTGGATGTCTGTGAACTAAAAGGTACATAAACCAAAGGCATCCTTTTAAACTGAATGGAGAAATAAACCCACACTCTTAGCAATTTCTAAGATCTGAGGCAAATCATCTAAGTAAACAAGATGTTCAAATAACAGTAGTGCTTGAACTCAAATGAAGAAACGGATCTAAATTTCACTTGCACCTATACTTTTATATTACACCTTAGTAAATATTTTCCAGGTAGCGCAGATGTTATCTCTTCTCCTTCACAACTCTTGATGACCGAATTGGAATTCTGGTCTGGGATTTTCACATTCTCCCCAATCTATGCCTGGGTTCCCCAGTTTTTATTATACATAACAAAGACATGCAAGTTTGGATGAACAATTGAAGCTGGCTTGTCATTATTGAATTTGCAGGTGAGAATGTGTTGTGGTTCCATCCATGGTTGGTTCCTGCTTTGTACCATGGACCCCTATGAGCCTGGACCAGAATGAATGAGATCAGAAAAAAGCTGGAATTGAACTTAATAGAAATAAAACCAGAATTCATGCATGCATGACTTAAGACTCTGTACCCTCAACAAACACTCACGTAGATTTATGTACAATTGTGCTCTTAAGTTTACATACCCTGGCAAAATTTGTGAAATGTTGGCCATTGTCTGGAAAATATAAGTAATCATGCAGAAAGCTTTCCTTTTAATTATGTGATCAGATCAGGAAGTTTATTATCACATAATTGTGTGTGCCCTTTTTAAATCATAATGATAACTGAAATCATCCAAATGGGTCTGATCAATAGTTCACATACCCTTGAATGTTGGGGCTGATAATATAGACGCAAGTTAATACACACAGGTTCAAATTAAGGGTAATTAATGGAGAGTGTCCACACCTGTAACCTCTTTGATTGTAATTAGTGTCTGTGTATAAACAGTCAATTTAAATTCATACAGAGCTGCACTGACTTTGCTGGATACCAAGCCATGGGGAAAACAAAATAACTGTTAAAGGAGCTGTGAGAAAATGTTGTTGATTTATATAAATCAGTAAAAGAATGTAAAAAGATATTCATAGATCTAAAAATGCCTGTTAGTAGTGTTCAGAATTTGATAAAAAAAGTGGAAAGGTAGGGGTTCTGTTGCTATCAAGTCACGGTCAGGTAGACCAATCATGATTTCACCGACAAATGCCAGGATCATTTCTTAAGCTGCCACGAAAAAACCCACATGTCACTTCAGCTGAGATTCAGGATTCTCTGCAAAGAAATGGTGTTGCTGTTTCAAGATCCACAGTAAGAAGGTACTTGAACAAAAATCGGCTACACGGTCGAGTTACAAGAAAAAAAACCTTTACTGTGCCAGCACCACAAAACAGCACACATACAATTTGCCAAACAGCATCTAGATAAGTCTCAAAACCTCTGGAACAAAAGTCCTTTAGGGTGATGAGACCAAAATTGAACTTTATGGTCACAACCATAAAGACTGTTTGGAGAGGATGCAACAAGGCCCATGACAAAAAGTACACCATCCCTACTGTGAAGCATGGATGTGGATCTCTGATATTCTGGGGTGTGTGTGAGCTACAGCGGCACATGTAACTTAGAAAAAATTGATAGCAAGATGAATGCAGCATGTTACCGGAAAATATTGGAGGACAACTTGCATTCATCAGTCCAGAAGCTGAGCATGGGATACACTTGGATCATCTAATATAAAAATGATCTAAAACACAAAGCCAAGTTAACCCTTCGGAGGCTACAGCAGAAAATAGTGAAGGTCTTGAAGTAGCCATCACAGTTTCCTGACATCGGTTTTATTGAGCCACTTTGGGGAGATCTCAAATATGCAGTTCATCTAATGCAACCTATGAATTTATGGGACTTGGACGCTTTTATGCTGAGAAGAATGGGGAACTCTACCACCTGAGAAAATTAAGGGCCTCATCCACAACTATCACAAAAGACTGTATGCCATCATTGATGCTGAATGTGGCAATAAACAGTAATAAGAACTAAGCGTATGTAAACATTTCAACAGGGACCATCTCAATGTTTTCCGTATTATGTTTTGATTAATGGTTGTGCTGTTCTTTGATGCCTTACAGTTTAATTAGGATTTCAATAAAAGTAGATGAAATGTCTTTTGCCCAATCAGTCATCTTTTCTTTAAAGTATGGTACACATCTCACAAATTCTGCCAGGGTATGTAAACTTATGAACACAACCGTATATCTTGTAACATGAAGCTCACATACCAGAAGCAAATACATCTTAGACACAACAGACTGTTTTCACATTTATTTACAGTTACAGTTAAGATATAAAAATACCTCTGGGGTTTCCCTGCCACTCTGTGATTTAAAGCTTTGATGGATGCTCCGCATTTGCAGGAGAACCTTCTCTAGAGTCCTGGTCCTCACTTACACCTTCCATGTCTGCCTGCCTTTCTTTATCTGCAGCTCCTTCCCCCTGTCAAGGGCTTCTTTTAGACAGGAGAGGAGCACACTTGATCTTAAAAGATAAAGTGTGCAATGCCAAAGCTCTGAGCCTATTTGAAGTGCAAGTGTGGGCAGTACACTATAACCAGATAGTGAAGAAGATCAGTAAAGGAAACAACTAATAAGGATGAAAATAACATTTGAGAAGAATTCACAATAAAGTATAATAACCAATGTCCAGTCTCATATCATTCTAGTAATGGAAGAAAGAAGCAAATATTTGTTAATCGTACAAAAAGAATTTGTAATTTTGTTTTTATTAATTAAAAAAATATATTTTTCACTTTTCTCCTTCTACTGCCATAAAGACATAGTTTGATTTGAAAAGCAACATTGCATACATTGCTGGCAAAATGGTTAATACAGCTGCCTCACGGCTCTAGTGTCATCTGTTCAAACCCCAGTCCAAACATGACTGTGTTGAGTTTGCACATATTGTGGAGCAGCTCAAATGAAGCAAGTCCCCTGCAAAGAAAAGAAGTCCTTGTACTCAGGAGCCTGACTAACTGAACCAATGGATGTCTTCCCCTTGGCTTGACTGGTTAAGAGAATTGCTTTCCATACTCAGTGCAGGGTGCAGACCTAAGTTTGTATTCTGAGAGGCCATTGGGAACATGCTGTGAACTGAGAATCCACTTATATCTGTGTGGGGTTTTCTCTGAGCACTTTACCACATTTGAAAGATGAGCAGGATAGGCTAAAGGGGGACTCTAAATTAGTGGCATGTAGGGTGCATGTTCATACGCTGTGGTGGACTGATGCCCAGTCCAGACTTGGTCTCACTCTTGTGCCCTGTCTCGTGTCTTGTCTTTAGGGACAATTTAAGATTGTATGGCCTGCTTTTATAGACTGTGGCCATGAAAATACTGCGGTTTGAACTCCATTATGGATCTACTCTTGATTTACACATTCTATTACAGGAATATGTTTCTCTGTCCAGCATCTGTAAATATGAGAAATGTGCAATTTAAAAAAATTCAGTTTCTAATACACTATAACTTGCAAACACTAGCAATACTACTCAGTCTAGCAGCATCATGTTCTTCTTTCAACATGCTGGATACTTTGCTTGAGAAGGGTATGACTGTGTGATAACTTTGGATGTTTAATGTGAATAAAGTCACATAGATGTCAGATTAAAGAACATTGGCTAGATTTTGAGTAGGACAGCTCTGATACCTTTTAGTTCATTGGCATTTAGCAAATTATGATCTTTCATTGCTCTAATGATAGACATTGTAGTAAAAATACAGTTACACCTAAAAGCAGTGATCTGATTTGCATGAAACCTGACAAGGGAGATCAGCATGGATAAATATGAAAATCAATTTGTTTATGTGTTCAAAATGTTGACAGACAGCACAAAGTTCTGTGCATTCATGTGATCTTGGGGCACTGGTAATGCTTCAACACCATTAACACCTTGACTATAGATTAATTACTAATATGACCCCATGAATATGTCTGCTCAATTGTCAGAAACCTTGGGCTTCATTGGCCTGACAGCATTGCTTCATGAACTGCATTATTGCAAATTTTTATGATTGTATTACTTTTGTAATTTGGTCCTAGTGTTCTGGTCTTTCTGGACAGTATTTTATATTTATGAACACGAAGGTTCCAAATATTTTTTATTTTTGTTATGAAGTATTGCTATTGCATTATAAAAATTATTTACTATTTTAAATTTTCCATGATGCCATTTTGTTTTGGTTATGGACACCACCATTTTGGGTACCCATAGTGAGAGATGTCTTCACGTGTTGCTGTCTCCCGGAAGTTGCACCATAAAACCTGGCTTTACAAATTACTCAAAACCAGCAGCAATACCACATGCACTTCAAAACAGGTCATCCACCTAAAGCTAAGCATGTTCAGGCCTGGTCAGTACTTAGGTGGGAGACCATCTAGGAAAAGCTTGGCTTGCTGCTAGAAGAGGTGTTGGTGAGGCCAGCAGAGGACGCTTACCCTGTGGTCTGAATGTGGCTGCAAATGCCCCAGTGCAGTGATGGGAACACTGTATTGTAAAAAATGGTGTCATACTTCTGTTGAGACATAAAACCAAGATCCAGACTCTGTGTGGTCATAAAAGATCCTTGGGTATCCTTCAAAATATCCTGGCTAAATTGCCTACCTCAGCCTAGTCATTCTGGCCCCCTAATCATCTCTTGTCTCTAATTAGCTATCTCTCACCACTTCACCAACTAATAGATGTCGTAGATGCCTGGGGTGGCGACCGGCCGGGATGCCTAGGAAGACCGGAAGAGGGCTTACTCTCACCTCAGACCATGTGGGGGCAACCACCCTGGTTCCTTTGGGGGCCACGGGTACAGAGCTTTGAAGCTCTACCCTGTAGGGGCCCGTGGTCACCGCCAAGGGGAACCCCTGTGCCTAGAGAGCCCTGGACCTCAGCACTTCTGCCACACCCGGAAGTGCTGGAAGAAGAGGGTCAAGGACACACGGATTGCTTCCAGGTACACAGCCGGTGCTTCCGCCACACAGGGGCATGTCGGCGGAAGGTCAGTGGAGGACACCTGGAGTACATCCGGGTGCATATAAAAGGGGCCACCTCCCTTCAAACAAGGGCTGGAGTTGGGAGGAGAAGAAAACAAGGTCTTAGGAGGAGGCAAAGAGGTGGCCTAAAGAAGGAAAGAGACACTGTGTTGTGGCCAGGACTTTGAGGACTTTTGGGGGTTGTCGTGTGCACTTGTAAATAATGGACTGTGTAAATAAACGTGTGTTGGGTGACATTAGATAGATAGATACTTTATTAATCCCATTAACGTGTCCGCCTGTCTGTGTCCAGGCCGGCTTGCACATAACTAATGTGTAGTGATTGTACTGGCACAAAAATGGCTGCCATCACATCATTCGGTGGATGCTACACATTAGTGGTGCTTGTGGCTCCCCACTCACTACAGTATGAAAAAGCATATTGAGTAGTGAGGAAAACACCATATAAATGTAAAGAATTATTATTTTTCTAGTTTGTCGATGATATCGGTTTTATTTTGGCAAACATCTTAGTGATATTTTTCCTGGCTTTGTCTTTGGTATATGTCCTGGTTTTAACTATTAGATAGGCTTGATTAATTGGTTGTTACTTTGGCACATTTCTGATTACATTTCATCTTCTGACCCCTCATTAATCTCCATCTTGGAGGTACACAAATGTTGTCCATACAGTTCTAACAGCCATTCCACTTCTGATGTCCGTCCTTCCTGCCTGGAAGTCATATGACTGGAAACTCCACCATATTAAATTAGTATTCACACCTGCAGAAATGTTACCAGCATCTTTCTATAAATTTCATTTATTTTTCATTTATTTCCATTAAACAGAGTCCTCCTCCTTGAACCGTCACCTTATCGTGGTGGAGGGTTTTGCGTGTCCCAATGATCCTAGGAGCTATGTTGTCCGGGGCTTTATGCCCCTGGTAGGGCCACCCAAGGCAAACTGGTCCTAGGTGAGGGATGAGACAAAGAGCGGTTCAACAAACCTCCAATGATGAATCAAACTTGGACGACGTTTTCCCTTGCCCGACGCTGGTCACGGGGCCCCTCTGGAGCCAGGCCTGGAGGTGGGGCTCGATGGCGAGCGCCTGGTGGCCGGGCCTGCACCCATGGGGCTCTGGCGGGCACAGCCCAAGAGGTAACGTGGGTCCTCCTCCCCATGGGCTCACCACCTATGGGAGGGGCCAAGGAGGTTGGGTGCAGTGTGAGTTGGGTGGTGGCGCGGGACCTTGGCGGTCTGATCCTCGGCTACAGAAACTGGCTCTTGGGACGGGAATGTCACCTCTGAAGGGGAAGGAGCCTGAGCTAGTGCGCGAGGTCGAGAGGTTCCGCTAGATATAGTCGGACTCACCTCGACGCACAGCTTGGACTCTGGAACCAATCTCCTTGAGAGGGCTGGACTCTCTACCACTCTGGAGTTGCCCCGTGAGAGGCCGAGCAGGTGTGGGCATACTTATTGCCCCCACTGAGCCTGTGCATTGGGGTTTACCCCGTGGACTAGAGGGTGGCCTCCCTCCGCCGGGTGGGGAAGGGTCCTGACTGTTGTTTGTGCGTATGCCCGAACAGCAGTTTGGAGTATCCACCCTTTTGGAGTCTCTGAGGGGTTGCTAGAGGGCATACCTTCTGGGATTCCCTCGCTTTGCTGGGAGACTTCAATGCTCACGGGCAATGACAGTGAGACCTGGAAGGGCGTGATTGGGAGGAATGGCCCCGATCTGAACCCGAAGCGGTGTTTTGTTATTGACTTCTGTGCTCGCCATGGATTGTCCATAACAACACCATGTTCAAGCATAAGGGTGTTCATATGTGCACTTGGCACCAGGACACCCTAGGCCTCAGGTCGATGATCGACTTTGTGGTGTGTCGCCGGACTTGCGCCATATGTCTTGGACACTGGGTGAAGAGAGGGGCGGAGCTGTCAACTGATCACCACCTGGTGGTGAGTTGGCTTCGATGGTGGGGAAGATGCCGGTCAGACCTGGTAGGCCTAAACGTGTTGTGAGGGTCTGCTGGGAACGGCTGGCAGAGTCCCCTGTCAGAAGTAGCTTCAACTCCCACCTCCGCAGAACTTCAACCACGCCCCGAGGGAGGTGGGGACATTGAGTCCAATGGGCCATGTTCCGTGCCTCTATTGTTGAGGCGGCTGACCGGAGCTGTGGCCGCAAGGTGGTCGGTGCCTGTCGTGGCGGCAATCCCCAACCCGCTGGTGGACACCGCGTGAGGGATGCCGTCAAGCTGAAGAAGGAGTCCTATAGGACTTTTTGTCCTGTGGGTCTCTGGAGGCAGCTGATAGGTACCGCAGGCCAAGCGAACGCGGCTTCGTTGTTGCTGAGGCAAAACTCGGGCATGGGAGGAGTTTGGAGAGGCCATGGAGAACGACTTTGGACGGCTTCGAGGAGATTCTGGTCCACCGTCCGCGCCTCAGGAGGGGAAGCAGTGCAGTGTCAACACCGTATATGGTGGGGATGGTGCGCTGCTGACCTCACTTCGACGCTAGGGTCGGTGGGAGGAGTACTTCAAGACCTCCTCAATCCCACTAACATGCCTTCCACGAGGAAGCAGAGCCTGGGGACTCTGAGGTGGGCTCTCCCATCTCTGGGACTGAAGTCACCGAGGTGGTCAAAAACTCCTTGGTGGCAGGGCCCCGGGTGGATGAGATACCCGAGTTCCTTAAGGCTCTGGATGTTGTAGGACTGTCTTGGTTGACACGTCTCTGCAACATCGCATGGACATCAGGGACAGTGCCTCTGGATTGGCAGACGGGGGTGGTGGTCCCCCTCTTTAAAAAGGGGGACCGGAGGGTGTGTTCCAATTATAGAGGGATCACACTCCTCAGCCTCCCTGGAAAAGTCTATTCGGGGTTCTGGAGAGGAGGGTCCGGATAGTCCCAACCCCCTTTCGGGGGGAACCTCTTCTTTCAACATGCTGGATACTTTGCTTGAGAAGGGTATGACTGTGTGATAACTTTGGATGTTTAATGTGAATAAAGTCACATAGATGTCAGATTAAAGAACATTGGCTAGATTTTGAGTAGGACAGCTCTGATACCTTTTAGTTCATTGGCATTTAGCAAATTATGATCTTTCATTGCTCTAATGATAGACATTGTAGTAAAAATACAGTTACACCTAAAAGCAGTGATCTGATTTGCATGAAACCTGACAAGGGAGATCAGCATGGATAAATATGAAAATCAATTTGTTTATGTGTTCAAAATGTTGACAGACAGCACAAAGTTCTGTGCATTCATGTGATCTTGGGGCACTGGTAATGCTTCAACACCATTAACACCTTGACTATAGATTAATTACTAATATGACCCCATGAATATGTCTGCTCAATTGTCAGAAACCTTGGGCTTCATTGGCCTGACAGCATTGCTTCATGAACTGCATTATTGCAAATTTTTATGATTGTATTACTTTTGTAATTTGGTCCTAGTGTTCTGGTCTTTCTGGACAGTATTTTATATTTATGAACACGAAGGTTCCAAATATTTTTTATTTTTGTTATGAAGTATTGCTATTGCATTATAAAAATTATTTACTATTTTAAATTTTCCATGATGCCATTTTGTTTTGGTTATGGACACCACCATTTTGGGTACCCATAGTGAGAGATGTCTTCACGTGTTGCTGTCTCCCGGAAGTTGCACCATAAAACCTGGCTTTACAAATTACTCAAAACCAGCAGCAATACCACATGCACTTCAAAACAGGTCATCCACCTAAAGCTAAGCATGTTCAGGCCTGGTCAGTACTTAGGTGGGAGACCATCTAGGAAAAGCTTGGCTTGCTGCTAGAAGAGGTGTTGGTGAGGCCAGCAGAGGACGCTTACCCTGTGGTCTGAATGTGGCTGCAAATGCCCCAGTGCAGTGATGGGAACACTGTATTGTAAAAAATGGTGTCATACTTCTGTTGAGACATAAAACCAAGATCCAGACTCTGTGTGGTCATAAAAGATCCTTGGGTATCCTTCAAAATATCCTGGCTAAATTGCCTACCTCAGCCTAGTCATTCTGGCCCCCTAATCATCTCTTGTCTCTAATTAGCTATCTCTCACCACTTCACCAACTAATAGATGTCGTAGATGCCTGGGGTGGCGACCCGGCCGGGATGCCTAGGAAGACCGGAAGAGGGCTTACTCTCACCTCAGACCATGTGGGGGCAACCACCCTGGTTCCTTTGGGGGCCACGGGTACAGAGCTTTGAAGCTCTACCCTGTAGGGGCCCGTGGTCACCGCCAAGGGGAACCCCTGTGCCTAGAGAGCCCTGGACCTCAGCACTTCTGCCACACCCGGAAGTGCTGGAAGAAGAGGGTCAAGGACACACGGATTGCTTCCAGGTACACAGCCGGTGCTTCCGCCACACAGGGGCATGTCGGCGGAAGGTCAGTGGAGGACACCTGGAGTACATCCGGGTGCATATAAAAGGGGCCACCTCCCTTCAAACAAGGGCTGGAGTTGGGAGGAGAAGAAAACAAGGTCTTAGGAGGAGGCAAAGAGGTGGCCTAAAGAAGGAAAGAGACACTGTGTTGTGGCCAGGACTTTGAGGACTTTTGGGGGTTGTCGTGTGCACTTGTAAATAATGGACTGTGTAAATAAACGTGTGTTGGGTGACATTAGATAGATAGATACTTTATTAATCCCATTAACGTGTCCGCCTGTCTGTGTCCAGGCCGGCTTGCACATAACTAATGTGTAGTGATTGTACTGGCACAAAAATGGCTGCCATCACATCATTCGGGTGGATGCTACACATTAGTGGTGCTTGTGGCTCCCCACTCACTACAGTATGAAAAAGCATATTGAGTAGTGAGGAAAACACCATATAAATGTAAAGAATTATTATTTTTCTAGTTTGTCGATGATATCGGTTTTCTGGCAAACATCTTAGTGATATTTTTCCTGGCTTTGTCTTTGGTATATGTCCTGGTTTTAACTATTAGATAGGCTTGATTAATTGGTTGTTACTTTGGCACATTTCTGATTACATTTCATCTTCTGACCCCTCATTAATCTCCATCTTGGAGGTACACAAATGTTGTCCATACAGTTCTAACAGCCATTCCACTTCTGATGTCCGTCCTTCCTGCCTGGAAGTCATATGACTGGAAACTCCACCATATTAAATTAGTATTCACACCTGCAGAAATGTTACCAGCATCTTTCTATAAATTTCATTTATTTTTCATTTATTTCCATTAAACAGAGTCACGGATGTGCCCTAATCCTTTTAATGTGTTGTTTCCCTTTCTTACAAGAGATTATACTTCAATCTTAACATTGAGTATTGGCCATTCATTATCTGCATTTTCATATTTGCCAGTCGCAAGCAAACTGTACAGGGAAAAAAACTGCTGTCATTTCATCTTTAGTGATGAGTATTCATGCTCCTTAGGGGTGGATGAACGTTGGATATGTACAAGTAGTCACAACAATACAGTCAGGACATTTTGAAGCATCGTATCACCAAAAGAGCAGGTGTCATGATGTACGGCAGGGGTTCCAACTCCAGTCCTGGAGGGCCACAGTGGCTGCAGGTGTTCATTCTAACCCTTTTAATGATCTGTTTTTTCTATTAATCAACTTCTTTTGAATTAATTTTAATCTCCTCTGAGGCAATTTGATCAAATGATAAAATATCAAGTAGACAGTGTCTCCTATTGTAACATGTTCTATGATGGCCCTGACAGGTATCATTTTCCAACAGGAAATACTGATATACAGTGCATCCGGAAAGTATTCACAGCGCATCACTTTTTCCACATTTTGTTATTTTACAGCCTTATTCCAAAATGGATTAAATTAATTTTTTTTCTTCAGAATTCTACACCCAACACCCCATAATGACAATGTGAAAAAAGTTTACCTGAGGTTTTTATAAATTTATTAAAAATAAAAAAACTGACAAATCACATGTACATAAGTATTCACAGCCTTTGCTCAATACTTTGTTGATGCACCTTTGGCAGCAATTACAGCCTCAAGCCTTTTTGAATATGATGCCACAAGTTTGGCACACCTATCCTTGGCCAGTTTCACCCATTCTTCTTTGCAGCACCTCTCAAGCTCCATCAGGTTGGATGGGAAGTGTCGGTGCACAGCCATTTTAAGATCTCTCCAGAGATGTTCAATCGGATTCAAGTCTGGGCTCTGGCTGGGCCACTCAAGGACATTCACAGAGTTGTCCTGAAGCCACTCCTTTGATATCTTGGTTGTGCGCTTAGGGTCGTTGTCCTGCTGAAAGATGAACCGTTGTCCCAGTCTAAGGTCAAGAGCGCTCTGGAGCAGGTTTTCATCCAGGATGTCTCTGTACATTGCTGAACTCATCTTTCATTTATCCTGACTAGTCTCCCAGTTCCTGGTGCTGAAAAACATCCCCACAGCATGATGCTGCCACCACCATACTTCACTGTAGGGATGGTATTGGCCTGGTGATGAGCAGTGCCTGGTTTCCTCCAAACGTGACGCCTGGCATTCACACCAAAGAGTTCAATCTTTGTCTCATCAGACCGGAGAATTTTGTTTCTCATGGTCTGAGAGTCCTTCAGGTGCCTTTTGGCAAACTCCAGGCGGGGTGCCATGTGCCTTTTACTAAGGAGTGGCTTCCATCTGGCCACTCAACCATACAGGCCTGATTGGTGGATTGCTGCAGAGATGGTTGTCCTTCTGGAAAGTTCTCCTCTCTAGACAGAGGACCTCTGTAGCTCTGACAGAGTGACCATCGGGTTCTTGGTTACCTCCCTGACTAAGGCCCTTCTCCCCCGATCGCTCAGTTTAGATGACTGGCCAGCTCTAGGAAGAGTCCTGGTGGTTTCGAACTTCTTCCACTTATGGATGATGGAGGCCACTGTGCTCATTAGGACCTTCAGAGCAGCAGAAATTTTTTTGTAACCTTCCCCAGATTTGTGCCTCGAGACAATCCTGTCTCAGAGGTCTACAGACAATTCCTTTGACTTCATGCTTGGTTTGTGCTCTGACATGAACTGTCAACTGTGGGACTTTATATAGACAGGTGTGTGCCTTTCCAAGTCATGTCAAATCAACTGAATTTACCACAGGTGGACTACAATTAAGCTGCAGAAACATCTCAAGGATGATCACGGGAAACAGGATGCACCTGAGCTCAATTTTGAGCCTCATGGCATGGCAAAGGCTGTGAATACTTATGTACATGTAATTTCTCAATTTTTTTATTTTTAATAAATTTGCAAAAATCTCAAGTAAACTTTTTTCACATTGTCATTATGGGGTGTTGTGTGTAGAATTCTGAGGAAAAAAATGAATTTAATCCAATTTGGAATAAGGCTGAAACATAACAAAATGTGGAAAAAGTGATGCGCTGTGAATACTTTCCAGATGCACTGTATTTTAACCCCCTTCCATCTATGTACTTGGACACTGGAAAAGTGGGAATATGTTTGTTTTGATATGCCACCAGGAACTATTTAGCTTGTTTATGACTCCATGTTGTGGAGCACAGTCATTGAATCACTAACTATATGGCTTGTAATTAAATGTAACTGTAGCACTAATGCAGTACCACTGTGGTTAATGTTGCAACCTGACAGTTCCAGAGTAGTGGGTTCAAACCTTGGACCAGGTACCACTGCTGTGGAACTATACATTCTCTGCATGTCTCTGTAGGTTTTCCACTGAATTCTTTGTTTTTTTTTCCACAAACCAAAGACATGCCATTCTAAACTGGCACAGCATGAGTGAGAGCACCCTGTGATGGGCTGGCACCCCCTTCAGAGTTGGTTCCTGTCTAATGCATGGTGCTGCTAGAATTTTTAAATTCTAGAAAAGAAGCACTTGCTAGAAGAAATACAACGACCAAGGAATGATTCTAGGAATTCTTATGTATTTATGAATAAAGTGACAGTTCAAAGATCCCTGGAATAATGAATTATATATTGTGTATTATTAAACAACTCTTCTTGGCACCTGCATGTCGCTGACCCCCGAAGTGTTTACTATTCTGAATATAATGATACCCACATTGTTATACTTTTCAGTTGATTTAATGTTCTATTTTTTTCTTATTTATTCCCTGTACAGTGAATGCCTGTCAATAATCTTTTGCCTTATTTTATAATTCTGCATAATTCTTGCATTTAGGCTCCATGTTACAATTGTACATTAGAACATAAAACACACACTTCTTGAGGAATAAAGACATTTCTTCCTTATTAGGACCATGCTTTATCTTCTAAAAGCTGTCTGTCTCATCTGACTCTTGTTGTATTTCACATTGTAGCCAATGTTTAATTTGCCTATTTTGCATTAAAAAAGGATTCCTTATCAATTACAATCTTGAACACCATGTGTTTTCTCTGTTGAAGAAAAAAAAATTAAAAATGTGATCACAGAAAAATAAACTGACACTGCTAGCTCCATTAGTGAAAGAAAACAGAATACAAAATTGTGGCTCTCTCTTTCGCAGGATTGAATGGTTCCATACAGAAGCACACGAGTTAGTGTGCATCACTGTAATAAGCTTTGACACCAGTCTCAAGCTATTCAAGTCACTTTGTGGCTTACTGTTTAAAATGCTCACTTTATCATTTAATATCTGAAAAGATGATGATTTTTTCCATGTTTTACAAGAATTGTTCCTTATTTCTCCCATCAAATCTGAATACACTAATGTAAAGATGAAACCGACTTTATTAGCTTGAGGTTATTTTCTAATTTACTCCATTTTTTCTGCATTGGTAGAAATGTTAAAAATAAAATTCAATACAGTATTATTCTTAAATCTCATATTGCGAAGTTCAGAAAATGCATTTAGTTATCTCTTATAGAACATGGTTTTAAATATCTTTATAGTAAAAAGGAATTAATTTCACTGGCAAGAGTTTAGGCTTTTTTTTTCTTCTTCAGTGTTGTTATGTTACAGCATAAAATTAAATCTGCAATGAAAATGCAAAACACAAATTGAAAAAGGCAAGACCACACAATGAAAGCATCTGAGACAGTAAGTCATGCAAATGTTCAACACAGCATCTGATTTTTGTGTTGATGAATAAATTACTGCACATAGAAACCTCCTTGGCTTGAGCACTGTTGCCAGCCTTCTTCCCAGAACTTTAAATGTGAGAACAAGTGTTACAAGGGTCAACATACAGATATTAAACTTGCTAAAAGTTGTTGAAGCGACACTGTTATGCAGTCGTTTTTTAGACCCAGAAGACTCCTTTCAGGGAGTACCTATGTGGAGTCTTGTACATAATAGTTATGTTTACATTGGTTTTCTCTTGGAAATGCAATTTTCCTCAGATATTCAGGTTAGGTTAAATGGTGACTTTAACCTGACCCTGTATGAATGAATGTGGATGTTTGCATAAGTGTGCCCTGAGGTGGACTGGCATCGATCCAGGACTGGCCTCCACCTTGTGCCTGATACTGCTTCAATATGCTATGGCTTCTAGTGACTCTATGATTAGATTAAGTTGGTTTGGTAAATGGAAGAGTAGAAAACTCCATAAACTTTTTTTAAAAAATCTGTGTATCTGTTATCTAAGTTAAAAAAAACAGAATTTTTACAAGCAGTTTAAAAATGATTGAATTCTAGTTTTTTCTTCAGTGTAAATAATTAGAAGTATGCTTCTATAAATGTAAAAAAATCTCCTTTTCTTACACACACTTGGAGATTTTATAGTTCAATTGAGAGAAATCCTTGATGTGGGATTACCACAAGGTGCAAAATAGTGGTGTAATGCCTCATGGCTTGAACAAGGCTATTGTCCTGAACCATTTTTAAATAGTTTTCCTTCTTCCACCACCACTGCCTTCACCTGATGACAAGTCAGCACACACCCCCTACTACATCAACAACTATTACCATTTGAAATGGTATGGCCACCTTTGACCATCAGTATGAGCTCTCTCTAACTGATGACCACATGAGGAGGCTACATATGGGAAAAGCCGCAGCACCAGATGGAGTCAGAACTCAAGTACTTAAGAACTGTGCTGACCAAGTCCATCAAGTTTTCAGTCTGTCACTAAGGTTGCAAAAACTGCTGCTGCTGTGGAAGCATACTGCATTGTTCCAGTTCCAAAGAAGGTAGACGTTTCTCCACCTATAGGGTGGTCCAGATCTAATTATGCAATTTTCATTACACTATAACTAATTATAGTTCTATTGCATAGAAAATCACCCGAAAAATCCCAGACCATCAAGAAGTGTGCGAACTGACAACATGAAGAATCATCTTCGCGCCAAACTGGAATCATCCCCGCATAAATCAAAGTCATCCAGACGATCTGGATCTGTATAATTAGATCTGGACCACCCTGTAATAACTATAATCTAGTGATTCTTATGTCCCATATCATGAAGACTGTTGAGAAGCTGGTCCTGAAGTATGTGAGACCTCTTGGGAAAGACCACTTGGACCCACTGCAATTTGCCAGTGCCTTCCATACCATTCAGTCATCCCTGTTAAGGGGTAAACTCAGGGATATACAGGTGGATGAGCCTATGATGTCCTGGATAATGGACTATCTGTCAGGCAGAATACAGTTTATGAGACTCGAGGAATGTGTTTTTGATACAGATGTGAGCAACACTGGAGCACCTCAAGGCACAGTCCTGTATCCTTTTCTCTTTTTTTTCCGTGCACCTCAGACTATAAATATAACACCATGTCATGTCACTTGCAGAAAGTCTCTGAAGATTGCACTAATGGGATGCATTGACAAGGGGGATAAGACAGGGTATAGGAGTCAGGTGGAGAACTTTGTTTCTTGGTGAATAGAGAATTGCCTGCAACTTAACACCAGCAAAACCAAGGAACTGATTACTGACTTTCACTGCAGCAAAGAGCTTTTATGTCTGGTCACTTTTCAGAGAGTGGATGTGTAGAAGGTGCACTGCTACAAGTATTTGGGAGTCTCATAACACAGGAACAATATAAGAAGGGACAGAGCAGGCTTTTTTTCCTTAAAAAACTGTGTTTCTTTAGTGTATGTAGTAACATCTTTTACATGTTCTACAACTCTGTGATAGCCAGCTTGCTTTTCCACACTGTGGTGTTTGGATCTGGTAACATTACTTCAAGTGAGGACCACTGAATTAATAAGCTAATTTAAAAGGCAGCTTCACTCAGTTATGGGATGCATTTTGACCCCCTGGAGGTAGTAAAATGAAGGAGCAAATAAAGACAAAACTGTGTGCCACTATGAACAATACCTCACATCCTCTCTCTGACCCACTAACACTGAGTATCATCCAGGGAATTATGCAGCAAAATTGTGTCAAGAAACGCTACGGGGCTGCTTTACTCCAACAGAAGCACACCTTATAATGTCTCATGTCAGAAGTGTTCTTTTTCTTTTTAGTATTCTTTCATTTTAGTCATTCTGCTGTGTGTTTGAGAAGGGGCTTATTGTTTCTTATAACATAATATTTTTGTATTTATTGAGCGTCTATCAAAAGCCACATTTCTCCCCAAGGACAGAAGTGTGTAATGCAACAGGTTGGCTCTTCATCCAGGGTTGGATCCACTTTGCACCTAATGCTGCTGAGATGACCACTGGCTACTTATCGTACTAAACTAGAAAAGCAGATTAGCAAATAGAAAGACAGATGGGCATTGGTGCTAACAACCTATAATATAAAAACATAATGTTTGCATATACTTTGATTGGAATAGAGTATGTAGTCTTGTGATCAGGAATTATGGATATTTGGGGCAAATCAACTAAACATCCTTCCATTTTCATATTGCTTAATCTAAGTCAGAGTTGTGGTAGGGTTGGAAACCAAAACCTAGGCAAGGTGCCAGTCTGTTAAAGCCCAAGCTATTACTAGGCCAATTTTAACATTCCCAATTAGCCTAAGTCATATGTCTTTGGGAGGTAAGAAGAAAACCACTGTAAATGAAGGAAAAGCACATTCCCAGAATGCATAAACCTAACGTGGACAGTGACCGAGCTGCTGTTTGAGCCTGGTCTCCAGACACAGTGAATCAGACGTGGTAGCCAGTAGATCACTAGGCAATTCTCACCTAAAAATACATTGGATAAAGCCTCTGCTATCAGTGAGAACATAAAACATGATTATACCTGGAGGTTCATTACATACAAAATGGCATCATTCTCACATTCTCTGAGGAAGCTGTATCCATTCAGGTTGTGTGGTCTGCTATTTAATGCTCTCAAATATTTACTATATAATATAGGAGGCTCTCCACCCCATAAGCATCAGGTGCAATATTTTTAGCAGAATCATATAGCTTTGCTACCACATCTGGGAGTGTTCTTGCCAAGAGACAATTGTCAATTTCTGTCCCACAAAATACTGCTTGATACCAAATGAACCCTCAATATCATAATAAATCATGGCATGTACAGACAGTGTTGAAAACAACATTTATTAACATGAAATTACACTCAAACAGTTTGTTATCCTATTACCACTGTGTGCGAATGTTCCTATCTGAATGGCAACTCTTGAAGACTCACATTTCTTTTTTAGAGGAGAACTGACTGATACAGTGCTTTATAATCTTCATCCAACACTTGTCTGCATCCATTGATGTCTTTGATAATTAGGGAGCTAGAGATCCTATGATGTGGCTATTAGCAGGTTAATTAGGCAATAATGAAGAAGATGCTTTAGGTTATCATGGATTTAGCACAATAGGATTCCTTTCAGCATGAAATAACACTGAGTGTTAAATTTAATCTTTATGTGTTAATATACATGGGCATACCTTCAAGTTAATTATTGCCAAAAGACTTCACCTTCTCCCGCAAGTTCACAAATGGAAAATTCAGAATAGATTATGTTTGGTGGATGTCTGCACAGATTAGTTTGATGAAGCTTGCAAAGCTTTTAGAGTAACGGACTAAAAAGTGACTAATTTGTGGGGTGCATATTACAGTCCGTGCAGCTAGACAATAAATCTGGTAGAGATATTACTATTTTTTTTTAGAAGGAATCTCAATAAGAAAGCAATACACTCCATATGTTGACAAAGGATTCTTCCACATATCTTTTCCAGCAGTGAATACAGCCACTTCAATACTTAGCATCCTGCTGACAGCATTTTAATAATGTCTTAATTTCCATTTTTTGTTTCCAATTTTGACTAGTTTAGAAAACAACGATGAATAATAACATGTGTCGAGAGAATTCCATAGAAAAGACAAAAAGGAACCTGTTAATGCTTTCATCTTTTGATCACTGGTTTTAATTAACATTATTTAGGTTTGGTTAGCATTAACAGAAATAATTATGGGGTACATTAAATAAGCAACAAGACATTGTCAATATGTATTTCTCTGTCGCATCCTATCAGGTAGAGATATGTCAATTGTTCAAACAACCGTGAAATGCACATCCACCCTACAATTAATCACTCACAAGGTGTGCAATAAAATCCAGGATGCATGCAGTGATTGCCCTTTTTCATTGTAGATAAAGTAATCAGAGTCTCATTCAGAGATTCACAAGGGGAGTCCACATCAAAGTCAACCTAAATATTGCATATTCTTATTCTTGCAGAGCTTCTCTTTTTTTTTTTTTTTAGTTCTCATCCAGTATGCCTCACCTTTTTACATTTCTGACACAGACAGGTTAATCTGGATAAAGATCATGTTAACTATAGACATGTTAGATAGCTATTTTTAATCATTTAATAATCTTTTTTCCTTTCTTGGTACAATGTAATTTATTGATTTTTTTTTTCTTTTTTAAATTGAAACACATGCATTAAGAAATACCAGTGCTGCAAGGTATATCACGATTGCTTTCAAATGTAAGACTTTGCCTTCATATAATGTTTATTAATATGCTATGTAGATTTTTAACTGAGAACATGTGCATGGAGAGATGATTCCTATCAACTAAAGACCAGTTTAGATGTTACTAAAACCTGATAATTCATTAAATGTATTTAAGGTTTGATCCAATGCCACTGCTATTACATTGCAACCTTAACTTACCTATCAATAGAAATTATATTTAAACAACCTCAGAAAAGAGAGACAAAAATCAGTTTTGCTAACTGCACTTAACCAGTAGGTATAGTAGTAATACAGTGGTAAAAACGACAATTATTTATTTCTTTTAGAAAAAATAAGCACATATGCAGTAATTAAAATATCTGCCATATTTTTGTTAATGCATTGAGTTTATAAAACTCTGGGCACTTACAAAATTAAAAAAAAACACGATTAAAGGCTAAATGAGAATGATAATCAAGACATTCTGCACTGAATTTCTTAAAAGAAAAAAATGACAGCAACTTTCAAAAGAAACTGTTATTTCAGATTTGTTAGAACATGCTTGTATAAGCCGTGCACTCAGCTGAGCAATTCACAAAGGCATCATACCTTAACTGCACCCTAATCCTAAAAGGAATAAATGAATTAGCAAGTTTCTCTGTTAGCAGGAACAGAAGTCGATAAACACATTTCTGCTAACTTGTGAATAAAGCATTTTCGCTTTGAAGATGAGTGTTGTAGGAAGGTGGTTTAAGTCCCACCTTAAAAAAAAAGAAGACGAAAAAGTGAAACCTGCTTTGTTAACCAAATCTCATCATTCTTAACTTATGTGACAAAAAACTTTATTGATTAAAGAACAAATATTTCACATTCACATACTGCCTTCATTTATATATTCATGTATTGCAAAATCAGTGGTATGGCAATATTCCCAAAATGAGACAAATAATTCAACAGGGACATTAAGACACCAAACAGGATCAAGCAAAAGGCAAGTTAAAGGGTTAGACGGGGACATGGAACTGATCACCAAAACCAAACAGTAACCCGCCTCATGTTCATGGACAAATTGAGACAAGTAAGGATTGCTGTGTTTTCTTTGACATTTTGAGTATACTCCTTTTAATCTCCTGTGTGTTGTTACCTTATTTTAACAAATTTTCTATACGAAAGTGCTTGAGTGGTAAATGTATTTACAACAAAAATCACAAACATGATGCAGTAACAAACAAGATATATTAAGATAAAGCACAAGACAGAAGTACATTTTATTAAGAACATATTTATCATAAATGCAACTTACTCCACATTTCTGAAAACTAAGGCAACAAAACAATGACATAGAAATTTACCTAAAATGCAACAAGCCCTTTGTATGCATATATTTAACTTGGGTGTCCTGTTTGCTCAAAGTTTATTCCATTGTAGTCATATAAAGTAGTAAGCCTTGCAGTCAGATGATGTCCTTATGTCAAAAAAATGTTTCTCATAGTTTCAAGTTAAAGCTATTTGCTTTCAAACAATATCGGGCTACGTAGTTAATTTGAAAGAAGCACACAAAAATGAACACGCAAAATTTTAATTCAGAGATAAAATAACCAAAATTCATGGATTTGGAGGAAGATAAAATAAACATAAAAAAATTGTGGATAGTTCAAGAACCCCAGTGGGTTCAATGATCAAGAAGAGGAAGCCAAACCAAGACTTTCAATTTCTGTCTGAAAAGACCATCCTTGTGAACTTTGGTTCCAAATAAGAATGGCATTTGCAAGAGAAGTCACTGTAGAGGCCCAAAAGGACTTCAAACCCTCTACAGGGATCAGGGTTGAGTAAAAGCACAACAATATTAAAAGTGTGGCATAATGGGGAAGACATTGCAGACAAAGACACTTAGAGACACTTTTAGAACACACTTGAATCTGTTTATAAGGGGCCTGAGTGATCAAACTTGAATCTAAAGTAGAATAAATTTAAACATTTTTGTAACAATATCCTGTGCCACATAAACCTATGATTTTCCTGCTTGAGTATAATACAGGTCTATTCAAAATGAAAGAGCAGATTTTAAAAATTTATTTCAAATAAACTGTATAAGACAGAAACACATTCCGTATAGCACTGCATAGAGGAAAGTTCAAAATTTGGTCCTATGGTCCTTGAGGTTGAATGCACTCAACGTGAGCACCATGTGTAGCACTACAAACATCAAAACAGTAGACCATTTCTTCCACACACGAGTCAATTGGTTTCTAGTTACTGAATTCACAGCTTCCTCAATTCGATGTCTTGAAATCTTGAAGATTAGTGGGCATAGGTGGAACACACTCTTTCTTTAATATATCCCATAGATAAAAATTGCAGGGGTAAGGTTTGGAGACCTGGGAGGCCATAGACAATGTGCCCATCTCTTCCAATCCATCGTTACCTGAACGACACCATTCCAGGACAATGGATTGGAAGGTTCCACCTATATATAATGGATATCCATACGGTGAAAAGTATCGCACTTTACACAAAATTTATCTGCAAACATGGTCAAAGAAGTTTTCTTGGATTTCTATATGAATCGAAAAGATCATGCTCGCATATATAATAAGCCAACATGTGACGAATTGTCAGTGATTATAGTTTTGAAAGATGGAGATATCAAAGACAGAGTGTTTATCCAAAAGCACAGCATGATTCGTTGAAAGCGGCAAATCTGAGAAATGAGTAGCGCGTAGGGCCTGCACAGAGGGTTGGCAAGCGAAGTCAGCAAGGTACAGAGCCCCTTAGTATACATATATATATATATGTATATATATATTGTGGTGAATGGCCGGGGCCCTTGCCTGTCCAGAACGCAAAAACTGTGGAAGGACCTGGGGAAAGAGGATTGCCGGGACCGTTTCATCCCTGGGCCGATAAAGAGCAACCCCCTTGGTTTTCAGTGTGGCCACGGGTTATGAGCATTGAGGCTCAACCCTGTTGGAATCTGTGGCCACTGCCAGGGGGCGCATGACCCTTTCCAGGGCCTTATTTGGTCAAGCAAGAAATTGTTTGGAAGAAGCTCGAGGACTGGTACATATTTATTTAAGGTTACATGATTCTTCACTCAGTTGATAAGAACAAGGTGATCCAGTACTGGGAAATAGCTCTCCCTGTGGAGTGACATACTGAAGGGGCTGAGTTCTACCCCAGACTGGTTCCAAGTCAGACTTCCTGTGCTTATGGCTGCATGGCTCCCACATACTGGTATTAGTTATTGGATTCTCCACACTCTGTTATGCACCTTGAACTAATGTAATTTGCAAGCTGCAATCTTTCAGGGACACTTCATATTTACTGGCTATCACAATGCTCGTATTATTTATTTATTTTTCCCTAGACTTTAAAGTTTAAGTGAATTGTAATGAGAAAAGGTTTCTGTGTGCACATGGAGGGCGATAGCTCTACTATGGAAATAGGCAATCTGTTGCACAGTGGGCCGAAAATTAAAAAAAAAAACTCTATACTTTGGATAGCAGCTTTGAGACTCAAGTAAACTCTTCATTTTGTATGGTTTAACATTCTAAGAGATGAAATTTCCAACTATATTATAAAACTACAGAAGGCAGCCCTTTACCAGTGTCTGACTGGTAGCTGAACGTTGAAAAGCTTATCGGCAAGTCACCTTCAGCCCCTTTCTTGCAAAGCTATTAAGGCAAGAGACATGCTGTTTTGGCAATATGGAATTCAAAGCGGTGGCATAGAAGAAGAGGTCTGTGTCAAAGAAGAAAATCCATAGGCTTCTTCAAATAACAGTATAGAGCCCTGAAATTTTCCATCAAATTCTTTCTGTGTCCTTTTGACATTTTCAACTTAAAACTATATTGCTTAACATCAAGGCACTTTGATAAAAAAAAGCTTTATTGAAAAAAAGTAATTTTTGTGTAAGACTCACCAGGAAAATGTAATTTTACTGTGAAGTTTACTTGTAAAAGGTAATTTTGAAAACCACTTTCAACATGCGCTTCTTGCTATTTTTTGTGGGACTGTTTTCTAAAGTAGACCTGATGTCATTTACGGGCACACTGTGTCAATACTCCAGTGCCGGGCAAGTTATTTGTGCTACGGAAGTTTACAGAAACCATAGCTTTTGGCGATGTTATTTCAAGACTGTGAAGATCAAAGAATGCAATTTCGCTTGGAAGTTTCATCAATTTTGCATCAATTTTGAAGCCAGAACAAGGGTCCTGTGCACAGAATCATAATTTCATAGAAACTAAAATTCCTTCTGTGATGGAGGTCTAATTGCATGTAAGGAGTCACTGCAAAACAATATCAAAATAGTCGTATAAGATAGTGCTGACTGCAAAATGATTTTAATGCAGGCAAGGAGGTTTGGCAGGCAGTCTGAACCCCATCAATTTATATTATTATTATACAGTAAAGGTCAAATAGGAAAAAAAAAAAAACCTCTTGCAATGACTACAATTACATATCATTTCTGAAAGTGAAAGAACAAAGAGCACAAAAAGCATAGACCTTTCTTGCAGTTATTTCCAGAAAGCTCTCATCTTGTCATATGAAATAATGCACAGTAAGAAACACTCAGTGGTCATTCATGTAATGAAAGAAAGCATCCTGTAGTTTTCTGAATCGGAAATTGTTATGCAAAGGAAAATTGTAATATTGCTGTGGGATTGAAGCTGACAACACAAGCACAAACATACATACTGGATATATTTAAAGGCGTGTCATCGCAATGCATGTTGATAGTGTATTAGAACAATGGAAATGTAACATGAGAAATATCTGTGTCTATTTAGGCAGATGAATGTCAGTAACTATGTGTGCATTTAAAAAAAAAACTGCCAATTTTCTTTACCTTTAAGATGATATTTTAATCAAAAAATACATTTTAAAACTTAAAATAAAAGAGCACTTTATGACTTCATTGTGTTGTAGTATTTAGATAAATAGAGAGATAGATAGAATTTTATTCATCCCCAGCCTATTGATTTCATAGCGTTATTTTAGACAAATTTGTTAGCTCTTTTTAATTCTTTTATCACTTATTGTATATTGTACAGCAGTTGTCAACATTGTAAGGCACTGTAGTCAGGCTGGCTGGCGTTAGGCATTGCATAAGCACGTTGAAGGTAGAGCCTCATTTTCTCTCTTTCCAGTGGAGGTAGATGGTCATATTTCCTGTGCTGTTTCTGAAGATGAACCAACTAGATTGCTCTATCTTCCAGAAGAGGGTCCTATAGTTTTATGGAATAGCTCTGTTTTCCTTAATGCTGCTCTGATTTCTTAATGGGATATTTCAGTCTTTGAAGTACACATAATCCATTTGTCTGTAAATGCACTACTTTAACGGTCATATTTGGTTTTCAATCAACTTTGCTAGGATCATGGCTTTCAGTTGCAAGCTTCCTCTGGGTAAGATAATTATCTAACATTCCATGCAACATAATCATCTGCACTGAATGGTACTGGGAATTTGATTGTCATTAACTTTATTCACAATACGCACCAACTCAAGACATATTATTCAGAAAATAAAATAAAGTGGTATCAAATTGAATGATTCATGAACACTAATAAAAAATGAAGCATTGGTTTCATTCAAAACAAACAACACTAGATGGCGTTTTTAAAGGTCCTGCTTATAGAAAGAGAAGATGGCACTGTGGAGAAAGAAGAGTCAGCTACTTGCACGAAATCTGTTCCCAGAAAATCAACTCATTTTAATACAACTATGTAGCATGAAAAACAAGGCAGCAAAGAGCAGTATAATATCACATGTTTATCACTGGGCACACCCTCACTACACTCAGTCAGGACAATTTAGACTCACCATTTAACATAACTTGGAGTTCTTTGGGTTGTGTGAGGATACTGACAAAAATCCACATGGACACATGGAAAACCCCAAATAAACAGTATCCAGGTGGGAGATCAGACTGATTTGTCTAGGGCTATAAGGCAGCAGTGCTGACTAATATTCCACAGAGCTATGTATGACCATTATTTAATCCATTTTGTGATCCTGCTGAGCAGAGTGAAGGCAGAACCTCTGCGTTTTTCCCCAGTTAATTCTGAGGTTCGTCAGGGGTGTGTTCTATGCTTGCATGGACTGGATGTTGGGTAAGGTCGTGGGGTCCACTGGCTGTGGAGCATCTCTTGGTGAATCAAGATTCACTGATCTTGATTTTGCCAATGATGCTGCGATCTTCAAGGATTCAATGGAGGCTCTGATGGGGGCTCTCAAGAGACTGATTGAGGAGTCTGAGTTTCTGGGTTTGTGAGTGTCCCGGATAAAAACCAAGATCCAGGCCTTTAATGACCTCTTGGGCACAACCATCAGCAGTGTGTCTGTCTGTGGAGAAAGTGTCGACCTCATCAAGAGGTTTACTTACTTTGGCAGTGGCATTCATGTCTCCGGTGACTCTTCCTAAGAAGTCAGTAGATGGATTGGGAGAGCATGGGGGGTCATGAGGTCGCTGGAAAGGGGTGTGTGGCACTCTCAATATCTTTAAGGTCCAAGTCTTCAGAGTCACGGTGCTTTATGTTTTGCTATGTCGTTGTGAGACATGGTCGCTATCCAGTGACCTGCCAAGAAGACAGGACTCTATCGGCGCTGTATCCCTTTGGAGAATCCTTTGGTACTGCTGGTTTGACTGTGTAGATGAGTGGCTGCTCATGAGGTCCTGAATGAGGCACATTACCTGCATTGTGAGGGAGCATCAGTTACGGCGTTACTGCAATATGGCACAATTCCCAGAGGGTGATCTGGCTGGCAGGATCCTCAAGTACCCAAGCAGCTGGACCAAGCCAAGGGGATGCCCATGTAACACCTGTGGCAGATAGATGGTCATTATTGGAGGGTGGGACTGGACCGCTTGTCTGCCTGGGGGGTTGTCAACCAGGATCTGGAGCTGTTTTGTCATGTGGTGGGTGCAGCAATGCACTGTACCAGTACATGCTCCTCAACCTGACTTGACCTAAGTAAATTTATTACTGAGATTCACGCAAAACTTAATGTACATCAGAGATCAAAGTATGATCTCTGTGATTCCTCAGTACATAGTGACAATCACTTTCCTGCCCACTGTGCCTAATATATTCCCTCTGTTTCTTATAGGTTATTTGGTGGCAGAGATTAACTTCTTCTTCTGTTGTGTGTCTTGTTAATAACAGTCCATGTATGCTAAAGTGTTCATTAGTGAACTATTGTTATATCAGCAGATACTTATATTTTCACAGGTTATGTATGTACATTCCATTGTGCAAAACTTAGTTAATTTAAGGTATGATCATAATGTATTATTTCTTTGGAAAGTTGCAATATGATGCACAATATTTAGACATAATCCTGCCATAATTTATAAGTAATGTAATTAAGTTAGTTCAGGACTCAGCATGTCATTTTTACCTTAATTGGATGATCAGGAAAGTTAAACACTTTTACCCAGTTTTCATAAGTACTAATCATTTATTGTTAGTCTGTTTTCTTTGATAATAGATGCATAATCACAGTGAATTTGATCACAGTAGAGACACTCTTCATTAATTTAACATAAGTCTTTATTCTTGAGTATAGGTTGTCAGGTTTTTTACATCGTCTCACATATTCTTATTTAAATATCAGTATTCCTCTTAATCAATTCATAATTGGTCTAGTAAAGAAATTATCCAAATACAAATTCACAGTTGTGTTAAAGGATCTAGATTAACCCTAAAATTAACCCTAAAAACCATTTTACAATTATGAAACACAAAACTCACTCATGTGAGGTTTTGGTGAGTTATTGAAATTTTTAAGGGTGAAACGCAAGGAATATTATTTCCTAAAGGTTATTCCACAGTCAAAACTGCTGTCTCCTTCCATAAGGCTCCACACGCTCTCCTCAGCCTTGAGCACTGCCTAGCCACACATTCATGCCGCTGGCCCCACTTTGCACTGCTTACTTGGGGTGACATGACATGACACTGTCAGGGTTCACTTTCCCCAACTCTGTAAGTTGAGAGTTATGACATGACAGACTTTGATCATTTTCTGTGCTACAAATACATTTTTATCCATGCTATGAGGTAGTTTTCATGAGTTATGAATTGTGTAGATTCAGAATTGTTCATTTGTGTTCCCAAATAGTTTTGAGGAATATTCATTTTTTTCAACATTATAATTTGATTATATCATGGCACCTCTTTGTTTTTTGGGTCGCTGTCATTTTGTGGTTTGGTCATTAGGAACCTTTGATGTTGGGGGCATGTTTCCAGAGTGTCACAAATAATGGCATCACATATGCAATGCTTAAAAAAAAATTATCTTGCGCAACAAGTTTTAACTCTACTGTTCCTTGAAATCATTTCTTGTAATTGTTTTACTATGATTCTGACTTTGTGTTTTGCTAGGACATAGCAATTAAATTTTCTCTTAATTTTGACTTTTGGCCTCTAATTTACAATTTTGTCGCTCAATCCTTTTAACAAAATTCTTTTATACCTGTCTACAGCTAGATATACCTCCAGTCCAAGCCAGGATCCTTCCAAAGGTTTGCTAACGACCACCTATCTATTCCAATAGATGCTTGCAGGTGAGTATTCTAGAGCTGTGTCCGCCTTTCCATGTGCTGCACCAGAAAACATTTTGCCATAACTTTTGCACAGGGAGAAAAAGGTTGATAATGATGTTAAAATATTTATGCTACTAACACAAATTTCACTTGTAGTGAAACAATACAATTTATGTTTTGTATTGCACTCTTCACTGAGTGCAGTGAACAATTCTCAGTTAAAATATAAATATAATTATACTAATTACAAAATACAGAAATGGTACTGATATATATACAGATGTTTTATTTGTTTTCTAATTCTTTTGCAAAGTGAAACTCTAACTTTAACATGAATTGTTTCACTCATCACTGAGGATCTAGACGGTAGAGCACATATCTGCCAAATTTTACAGCAATTACTAGAACATTTAAAGCATAAAATATAAGCACAAAAATACATAACAAACAAAAGCAGTTACAATACAGCAAAAGGAAACATTTTGATTAGTATTTTTGTACCACAGCAAAAAAGCGAGGAATTTTGTACTTGAAGGGAGCATTTTAAAATCCAGTGAGAGCAGGTGGGTCTTCAGTTGGAACTGAAGGACTAGACAGACAGAATCTCGTAAGCAGGTCTTGGGAGAATGTCCCCTAAAACAGAATAAAAACTGCATTTACAGTTTGTGGGACGGTGTAGCAAACAATTTTAAAAGTCAGTAGCAGAGCATTAAGCAACATTTAGTGTCATACAGTAAGGTGGTATAGATATGTTAAGTTAGTGGTAATGTTGGAGCAGAATGTGGTTTAAGTAAAGATTTTGGTAGCAGCATTTTAAATTTGAAGTATCTTTTCAATATTACAAGAAGACCATTAGAAAAAGAATACTCTAGAACAGTGGTGAGTAACATCAGTCCTGGAGGGCTGCAGGGACCTCAGATTTTTGTTCCAACCCAATTACTTAATGAGAAATCAATTATTGCTGATAAAGCACTTATTGCTCAAGTGACATTTTTCTGCTTCATTTTAGTTGTGTCACTTGTCATGATTTTGAACACTTAATTGGTTATTTTAGTCTTAAACAGCTGCATTCACTGTTTTTAATTGCTCCATATTAGCAATAAGATGCAAATGATGCAGTTCCCCATGTAGCTTGTTTCCTTTTAAATGTATGTGTATTCATTGGGCACTGTTTGATTTAGTAAAGTACATAGAAGGAAACTGAAGTGGAAAATGTGAAGGACTGAAAATGACTCATCTGTTTTAAACTTCAAACTATTTGGATGATATCCTTAGAAAGGAAACCCGTGCAGACATGAGGAGAACATGCAAACTCCATGTAGGGAGAACTGGGGACACGAACCCTGGTGTCTTTAAAACAACAACAACAACAACAACATTTATTTATATAGCACATTTTCATACAAAAAGTAGCTCAAAGTGCTTTACATAATGAATAGAAGAATAAAAGACACAGTAAGAAAGTCAACATTAATTAACATAGAATAAGAGTAAGGTCCAATGGCCAGGCTGGACAGAAAAAACAAAAAAAAACTCCAGACGGCTGGAGAAAAAAATAAAATCTGTAGGGATTCCAGACCATTAGACTGCCTAGTCCCCTCTGGGCATTCTACCTAACATAAATGAAACAGTCCTCTTTTTATTTAGGGTTCTTACGGAAGGACTTGATGATGATGGTCACGTAGACTTCTGGCTCTTAGTCCATCCATCATTGTTGGGGCATCATGATGCTTTGAGTAGGAAACCGGAAAAAGAAACAGAAGAGAGAGTAGGGGTCAGTATGGATTTTAGAGCCACCATGAATAGTTATTATGATGAATTGAACATACAGAGTATCAGGATTAAGTTAAATTAAGTTAAATTGAAGTTATGAAAAGGTCATGTTAAAGTAATATGTTTTCAGCAGTGTTTTAAAGTGCTCCACTGTATTAGCCTGGCAAATTCCTATTGGCAGGCTATTCCAGATTTTAGGTGCATAGCAGCAGAAGGCCGCCTCACCACTTCTTTTAAGTTTTGTTCTTGGAATTCTAAGGAGACACTCATTTGAGGATCTAAGCTTACGATTTGGAATATAACGTGTCATTTAAGGCTTTATAAACCATAAGCAGAATTTTAAAGTCAATCCTGAATGACACAGGTAACCAGTGTAGTGACATCAAAACTGGAGAAATGTGCTCGGATTTTCTTTTCCTAGTTAGATTACTGCAAGACAGCGGCGCTACCATCCCTACAAGAATTGAGAAGTGATAACAGCATGGAAAAATGCTGTAGCATTATGATTAGGACCACTGTCTGGAAAAAGACATTTTGACTGCAGCAAATACAGGTATGTGGAATTCAAAGCTCAGGCTACCTAGCCAATATTCTGTCTGTAATGGACAGTTTTTCAAGAGGAAGTACTTAATTTATCCCGAGTAGTAAACAGTCTTTAAAAAAGGTCTTATGTGATTTTTCTTACATGTATTTGAACATGTAACTGCTTATCTTTGTATGTGTTATCTGATAACTGAAAAATACAAGACCTCTTTTACAAAAGGATAGAAAGTGCAAGCAAACACTCTGAATACCTAAAAAGGGAAAAGATAAAACAGACTTGAGCAGAACAAACAGTAGCGGAAAATGAGAAAAGAAAATGCAAAATGCACTGGCACAGACTGACAATACATTTCAAAGAATATCACAGTATCAACATTGAAAAATAGAATCTGGTAATTCCACAAAGAATTAGAAATATTGACTATCTTAGCAAACTTTCGGTCCTTATTACACAAAGGTGAAAATGACTGAAGCGACATCACACCAGAAATTAGGGGACTACAGCTGTTGTTTTACTTGAGCACAGCTGTACAGTGTGTTGGCTTTAAACGTATCTGTTTGGTTTTGTAATTGCCTGAATCTTTTTATATCGAGAATTTTGTTTGTATACAGTAATACCTCAGTTAATGGATCCTCTTAGAGCACAGCTCCTTTATAATGAACATGGCATAAAACACACAGTGGAGCATATTCAAGTTCTAGTACCTATTCGCTAAAGCTCTGTGGTATCATAGTGCAATCTTCCTACATAGAATTGATACTGTGCATGAGTGCTGAATTATTAATCTGTACTGAAGTTATTTTAGTATTTGTATAAAATAATAAATAGTACATATAATAACTATAATCTGACAAGTATTTCATTCCTGAGGTGCTTGTCCACTGCTAAAATCCACTGATCTGGCTACACGGCCATGGATGAATTTCCTTAAGGATTCTGGTTTGGATCAGCTCATGGAGCTGGGGAAAGTGAGTCAGACAGTGTTGCTTCTGACTCCAGGTGAGTGGCAGGAATGTTCAGGCAAATAGTTCCTAAGGCAGATGAGAGCACTTGGAGCCACATGGCAGGAGCTGTGTAAGATCAGGGAGGCAGCAATATTTTTGGAGGACAGCCAAGGAATTAGACAGCAGTTTCAGCATAATACCACCACCCCCACGGCAGAGTGTGTTAAAATATATATCCTTTAGTCAGCCTGTGGTACATCTACCTTCAATAACATTTCTTATAATAAACTAAAGTCCTGGAACACATCTACTAATTAAACTAGGCTGACCCGCCTTTTAAGGTGACCGACTTTTAAGTTGACCACTTCTTAAGGCAATTCAATATGTAGATCAATTTGATATTTTATACAAACTCATTAATTTGGTTATATTGCATTTGAGTGGTATTACTTTAATACTCGTAGTTTCTGTTATTTTTGTGATGAAATTTAAACTTTTTTTCTATATTGAGGTCGCCCTTTTGAACCCCCCTAAATATTTACTACGCGTTGTGGCATTTGTACTCCATCAACATTAATTATTTCCAGAGACATAATTTTGTTTATTTTTCCAGCGCATCGCGCACAAAAGCAAGGAAACGATGGGAGCACCAGAACTCTGCTCACATCATGTCGCTTCATAACGCAAGCTGCAAGTAGTAAGTCTGTGATAAGCGGAATACCACTACGCTTTCCACTCACGGGACAGAAGGACAATCCCGACCGCTTTTATATAGTAAGAAAAAAGAAGAACATATCGCACAGTCTGGAGTAGAAAATCATCTTTTACCTGGAAAAACGAAACTACAAATCCCATTGTGCATTGCAAAATGGACGGGGCGTGTGTGAAATTCCGCGCCTGCGTAGCACTCACGGGACGGAAGGACAATCCCGACCGCTTTTATATAGAAGGATGACGTATTACTGTATCTGATATTTTCAGATTTTCATTTTTAAGAGTTAGGTGACATTTCAAATAAGTTTTCATAGATGTAGTCATATTGTATACAGTTATTATGTCTATTGCTTTTCATGTGACATTTTATGTACCGGCTATTAAAGATGGTGATGTACATATTGTGGACTAAGCCCCGGACACAGACAGGCGGACATGTTGTTAGGCACCACCACACATTTATTTACAGGCTATATACAATAATAAAGTGCCACACAACCCACTTCACCCCAAAGTCCAGGCCTCACACTGCCTCTTTCTCTCTTCAGGCCACCTCCTTGACTCCTCCGAGACATCGTCCTTCCTTCTCTCCCGACTCCAGCCCCCGAATGGAGGGAGGTGGCCCCTTTTATAGCCACCCAGATGTGCTCCAGGTGTCCTCCAGTAACCTTCCGCCGACACACCCCTGTGTGGCGGAAGCACCGGCTGTGTACCCGGAAGCACTCCGGGTGTCCCCAATCCTCTTCCCCCCAGCACTTCCGGGTATGGTGGAAGTGCTGAGGTCCAAGGCTCTCTAGGCATTGGGGCACCCCCTGGCGGTGACCACGGGCCCTTACAGGGTTGAGCTTACAAGCTTTCTACCCGTGGTCCCCAAAGCAACCAGGGTGGTCACCCCCTTATGGTCTGGAGGAAGCGCAAGCTCTCCTCCAGTCCTCCTAGGCGTCCCATCTGGGTAGCAGCCCCAGCCACTTGCCACAATATCTTAGTATCTTCACTTGGATATGAATTAGATATAACATGATAATAGCTGAAGATAAGAAACCAAAGATAGTGTTAGGATCATCTTGTTTTAAATCTTTTTTGGTTAAATTTGAGGTGAGGTGTTTGAAGAACCTATTCAATGTTCATTAAGTGGTCCTTTGAAGTGAACATTGAGCTTGAGTAATTAAAAGAGTGGATCGTTCAAAGGCTTTTAATATTTATTAATTAATGCAGAGCTTCAGGGCACATTTTAGTTAAATGTCCGAGACTGACAAAGAAAAATGTATCTATATCTCAGGTGTTAGTAAACTTGTGAAATTCCCAGATGACATTAAAATTGGAGGGATGGAAGACACTGAGAGGCAGCAAAAAGAATTCAAGAAGACCTGGAGAACTGGGTGAACACCTGGGAAGTGCAGTTTAATGTATAAAAATACAAAGTGTTACAAGTGGGCAAAAGGAACATCAATTACAAATATAAGATGGAAGACACAGTCATACAGGAAGCAACCTCTGAAAAAGATTTAGGGTTTTATGTTGACAAAATGTTTTCATTGACTAAGCAACATACAGAAGCAATTAAAAAGGTAAATAAAATGTTAGGTTATATCATAAGACTGTTGAATTCAAGGGTTGTGTTCAAACTATATAATGCACTAGCAAGACTACATCTGGAGCACTGTGTGTAGTTCTGGTCACCATGGTACAAGAAAGACATAGCAGCACTTGAGGCTGCACAAAGGAGAGCAAGTAGGTGCATCCCAGGACTTAAGGACATGTCCTACTGTAACAGACTCAGAGAATTAAACCTGTTTAGTCTCAAGCAGAGGAGACTACATGGGGACATAATCCCAGTGTTCAATATCTTCAAAGGCATTGATCAAGTTGATCTAGCAGAATTCTTTCAGCTTAAGGGTGAATCTATGTACTCGAGGACATCAGAGGAAATTAAGGGAAAGTGAATTTAAGACTGAAGCCAGGAAGCACAGAGTTGTGGCACTCTGGAACAAACTGTTGAGACATGGAGTTGAAGAAGAATCCTTGACAACCTTTAAGAAGAATCTGGATGAGATATTGGGACAGCTCAGCTATTAGCTAAACAAATGGGCTTGATGGTCTTCTCTTATTTGTCAAATTTATATTTATTCTTGTTTCTAGGTTAGGGCTTGGTGGGGCAGACATGAATGTTACAGTTTCTGACAGATAGGGGGTGCTGTTGTCCCCTTGAACCCAGATGGCAGACACCAGATAAAAGTCCAAATATTACATTTATTTGTACAATAATGTGCACAAAGCACCTCCACCATCACTATACTCAATAAACGATAATAATCCACAATACAATAATTAATAATTCAATCCTCCACTCCCAGATGCGTTGTCACCCTTCCTCCCAACTCAGCTCACACGCTGGGGTTTCCCAAAGTCCTTTATAGTCCTTGACTCGGAAGTGCTTCTGATCCCTCAGTCCTTGTGATTATGCAGCACTTCCGGGTCAGGTGAAACCTCCTCTTTTTCTTCAGCCCGGAAGTACTTCATTTCTTTTGTCCTCATGACAGGGAAATACTTCTGGGTTATACGGAGAATACAAATCCTTGAGCCTCCCTGCAGCATCCTCTGGTGGTCCCCATGGTATCTAGCAGGGCTGTGAAGGAAAACTCCAAGGTCCATGATGCCCTGCTGGAATTTGGGGCATCTCCACGTTGCAGGGAGGGCTCCATCTGGTGGCTTGGGGGTATTGGCCATGATAAGCTGCCGGCCATAGTCCACAAGTTCTTAGAAAAAACTAATTTAGCCATCCCTAGTTTAAAAAAATCCACAAATGGAAAGCACATTAACTTTGTGTAATGCCACCAAATATAACTATTAATAACTTTGAAAAAAAAACAAATACATATATATATATTTAATTTCCATGTGAAAAAGATTAAGGTGCTAGCAAACCAAATAACAACACAATTATATGGAACTATGATCTTTGTGGATTCCTGGAATAACAGAAAATTGCAAGTGAATCAATAACAAAATTTAAACAAACAAAATAAATGAAAAATAGCATGAAAGCCACAGAACCTGACAACTTTGAGTCTGAGCCAGGTGATTTTGTGATATAGTAAAAAAAAGAAAAAACTATTCTTGGTAGTTAATTTTGTAACGTATTATACGTAAAGCTTTGCTTATGTATAATAGTCTTAACTTTCATAACTATTTTTGGCTTATGGCAAACTAATACTGACTCAGAATAGACATTTCAAGAGAAACCTGGTCTCAGTAACAACGTGACTGGAGTGAACATAACCTGTATTTTTAAATATGCAGATACTATATACTGTACAGTATGTGTTAGTTTCATGTTTCATGTTAGTTTCAAATGGTTAAACCATTTTTATATCTTTTTCATTGTCTTTCTCTATAATTTTAACTAGCTTGAAAATAACATACAGAAGACATCTCATAACAAGAAAGCTAGACACACATTAGCTGTATAAAGCAAGTGGTTCAATAATTTATAATTACCTGTCTAACTGATTTTCAGGTTTTGTGCAGTTGTGTAGGTTAGATCTAAACTCAGCAATTTTAGATCACTAGCATAGCATATCTCAGGATATAAATGCTCATTTTTTAAGTATGACTTGTTTTTCATTATAACTTGCACAATTTTAATTTTCAATATTTTCAGCATATAGTGTAACTATGGTAAAATATATGTGATATTTTCAAATTAAAAGGAAAGGCAAAAATAAAATGTGTTAAAAAAAGCTTTAAAAATACAGCGTTGCATACTTGGTGAGAGGAGGGAGCACAGGTGTTTATTTCAAGAGGCACTTTAAGTGTGTGCCAGCCTAAGACTTCCAGCACCTTATAGAAGCCCATATATTGGCTGCACTTTATTTAGCGCTCATTTCAGTACAAGGTGAGTGGTTTATTTATAACCTCATACTCCAGGTCTATTTGTGTAAACATGCACAGAACCTACTTGATCTGAAACAGTATTAAACCTTCTTTCCCTTTTTCAGATTTAATAATTTAATAAGTTGAATTTATAAATAAATTCTAAATATGAGACAAAACATTCTGGTAGCTAAATACTTTTTAATGTACGATATGCTGTGTGTATTGTATTTCATTTCACTCATGCCAAGTCTAGTCTACTGTGCAATGTTATTCTAAAATATATTTAAAATAACGCATACATTTACTTAGAAACACAAAAACATGAAGCTAAACACACATAAAGTACGCAATATTCTCTACATATATCTGTGGGATTTTTGCATATATGAATTTGGCTTTTAGAACCTCCAAGTGACATCCAGAAAGAGCAAAAACTATACTCCAGTCTCACCTTTAATCTGTGCATGCTTCTGTAGTCCTGCATTAGCAAACAAATTCAGCAGTGGCAAGTGGGTGGTTGGTGGCAGACATTAAAGTTCATGCAGCTCTCCATGTCACTTTGCCAAGGCCCATGGACTTGCTTGGACTTCTATGGAGGGTATATTTAGATGGTTTAAAACACACTCTGTTGCCATTGTGTTGTTCCCATGAACCTCCCAAGTTGTTTCTAATAAAAGTGAATTCTTTCATACAATTATTTTCACCAGCATTGTATCACTTTTAACCTAACAGCATATGTTGGACTGATCATGTAGCCACATGAAGATCAACAATTCTGTCTTTATTCAACTCAATCAGGTTCTTGTACAACTTACAATTGTATTGTCAAGGTGTTTTTGATATGCTATGGATTGACTACACGCCTCCTTGGTTAGCATGATACAACCATTTCCAATCATTGCCTTTTATGTATGATAGACCTTATGGAAGCATTTTCATACAAGGAACAACAATACTATTTGTCACAGTATATATGTACAGTAAAGGTTCAATTCATGCCATGAAAGAGATTGAGAGACAGAGAGTGAGTGAGAGAGATGGATGTCAAAAGGGACATAGAGATAGCAGAAAGGAAAAGGTGTATACAGAATAGGGGCAAGTAAGAGCGTATAGGTTGGTAGGGTCATTACCGTCAGGGACAGAGCACAGTGAAATTCTTGGTGGGGGCTGAATGCTGGGTTCTTTAACTTTTATGACTTTGAAGCATACTGTTATATTTGTTATGTTAATCTTATTTGAAGCATATTGTTATATTAATCCTATTTGTTTGATGGAGCTATATTCTGCTCTGTTTATGTATACATCTTAATGGGCTTATAGAAATTTTCAGCTTTTTTGGACGCAAAGGCTGAACTCGATACACATCATGTCAGACCTTGTTCACCTTTAAAAGCTCTTTTAACCAATAACATTTAAGTGAAAACAAATTATTAATTTTTCAAAAAACAGTTTGAAAATAAAAAAAACGCTTTCATTGATTTAAAAATTTCCAAAATTGAAAATGTTATTTCTTTCAAGAGGATGAAACACAGTGTATGAAATTCTGTGGAAACCTCATATTACTACAGGATCATGCCCCAGTGCTCCCCAGTCAACCTTAGCACTAGCTCAAGCAACATAGAACAAAAAAATGGAAACTGTCATGGCTAAAATCACTGCTTTGATCTAATGTGGCATGATGAGTACCAGCCTAAGCTGGCAAAAAAACAAAAATAAGTACACAATTGCAAAAATGATAAAGGCAAATAATAAAGATCTGACTGCTACAATCTTACTTTCCAATCTTAGATATAAAAAAGAGCAGACATGTACGTGAGCCACTGTTATGACTTAATTATGGCATGCCCTACACAGAAAATGGCACAGCAACTCTTGTCAGTAAATGAAAGCAATTAAAATCAGTTTAAAAAAATGAATGTGAAAAACCAGAAGTAAACCTTGTCAATTATCTAATACCAATTCCTATGTTCCTGTGTGTTTGCCTGTGAAAAACACCTTACAATAATGGCAGGCATCATGTCACAAAAGTTAACATGTCATGTCCAAATAATGAAAAAAAAAATTTTGACAAATTTTAGGATGTACTGTAAGTAAGATGGGGCGGCACAGTGGTGCAGTGGTAGCGCTGCACTATTAGGAGACCCGGGTTCGCTTCCCGGGTCCTCCCTGCGTGGAGTTTGCATGTTCTCCCCGTGTCTGCGTGGGTTTCCACCAGGCACTCCAGTTTCCTCCCACAGTCCAAAGACATGCAGGTTAGGTGGATTGGCGATTCTAAATTGGCTCTGGTTTGTGTGTGTCCTGTGGTGGGTTGGCACCCTGCCTGGGATTGGTTCCTGTGTTGGCTGGGATTGGCTTCAGCAGACCCCCGTGACCCTGTGTTTGGATTCAGCGGGTTGGAAAATGGATGGATGTAAGTAAGATTTAGTGGTATGTATCCAACTTCACTTAGTCTTTTATACTTTCCATGTGTAAAAACCCCTGGTTTATTGATCTTAACTTTAATTTTACAATTGTCTTTTCATTTCTGTACGTTGCCTTGACTTTCCAACCACGTATTTTTCTGTTATTTTGACTTTGAATTAGTGTTGTGATTACCGATCATTAGGAACAGTACTGGGGCATTGTTTCTGAGTTTGAATAGATATTTCACATTATTTTTAAATAACCTGTTTGATATATCATCATGGCATGATTTTGTGTTGCTTGTGGCTCTTTTGTTGTTCATTGCTGGTCATGTGTTTATTGGTGGCACATTTTGTTGGAATTGCTGTGACTTTAGGATGGCATTATGGCATCCTAGATTGAGGATAAATTGAAAAACACCTTTATTGTGTTTGCTCTTGTTTTCTTTCTGAACTTTACTCTGACTTTTGATAATGATTTTACAAACGTTTCATTCTTATCTCATTACACTCACACCCATAATATCTATTCACAGACAGCTTTTGAGTAGGAAATTGAACCCATGACTCCAGAGCTATTTGTCACTGTTCAATCCTATATGAGCATTCCACATAAACATTTTCTGCATATACACCCACAATTTTGCACTTTTGTTATTTATAATAATACTTCCTGATGAAGCAGAAAATGTATGTCTTACACTTTTCTTCTCCTCAAGCTGAATTTATATTCTGCTGTGTTCCAAGCTATTGTTTTCCATTCAATCCTATGACATGGCTCATTTATGCTCTAAGAAATACAACATTTGTGAGGAACAGAAAATCACAAAGCTAATATGAATGTCAGGATTTTACCAAACCACAACCAAAGTAGTGCAATTAGTAACCAATTAGCATACATTTTATTAATTGTCTTATGAGGCTTAGACACAAAGGATGTTTGTGTTCCAGTCTAGCCATACAGAAGGAAAACATGGCACTTTTCTCACAGACAGTGACAGCTGAAATAATCAGGTCAGTTGATATGTATGTGTGGAAGGCTGAATTTTGCACCTGCCATTGGCTGTAATGCTAAGATGCCATTATAACAAAAAAACAGCTATTATTGCTAAAAATGGCATTCTTTACAAAAAATACACATGAACCTAAAACTTGAATTTCCCTATCGTCTTCATCTTCTTTTTATTTAAACCAAAATCAGAGAATAACTGTCAAATGGCAATCGGCTTTCTCTTCTATGACCGGGTTGCCCAAGCAGATTATCTGGTCTAACTTACAAATTAATTATAATGACCAACAGTTGTAGAGCATCAATAGTCTATCAGGATTAATTAAGATGGGAACTGACAGCTGACTGTTAATCACATCATTTGCAGTTCAACAGTGTAGAGGTCAATTGTTTTTTCTCCTTTCTTTCTTTATTGCACTTACACTAATGTTTAAATAATGATTAATCATGTTTCATAAAGATACCTTCAATGGTATAAATTAATTCCAATCATCTCAAATATTTTGTACAGTATCTCTTTTTTTAAATATTATAATGTACAAGTTATTTAGCTATTTATTGATAGCTATTTTGCTTTGATTAACCCCGATGTTGTCATTCCCCAAGGAAAGAACTGTCCTTTTGTTTTAATAACAGTTGGTGGATTAAAATGTACATGACCTAAAATTCATACAGTGGCATGTGAAAATGGGATTTGATCTAATGGCAAACCTTTAACAGACAGTAATAAACCTGCAACCCTTTCTACTTGTGTCTTAATGAATGAGCAATATTTAGATAAAGAACAATTTGTTCTTTGAATGTGTATAACATCCTATTTAATAATACACAAGTCTCTTTAGTGAAGTTTGCAAACACTTAAAGGGCTGCAAAAGCATATTATATATGCATAGTAACTCAAGTATTAATATTGAATAATTCTTTTAAAATTATGTGAAACGATTCATGACTTTTAATATCAAGTAATCGAAGTTATTAGAAAAAAAAGGATATTTTAGCACCGCCTTGTGCTGTAGATCATTCTAGGAGACAGTCATTTTACTACAGCACCAGTCGAAGCGGACTGTGATGCTACATCCACTACTTTATAATTTTAGAAAGAGGGGATAGGCAACATTTATTTCTTTAAACTTTTTACCATCTTATTAATTTTACTATATGTATGGAAATGTAAAAAGGGAAAATTGAGTCTATTCATCATCTTATCAGACTATCAATATTATGGCTATCCATCCACTGTGAAACATTTCTTCAGTTTAGGGTTTGAGCTGTTTTTGGTACAAGACAGGAACTCACAATGGAAGGAGTGCTAGTTCACCATGATCACACACGCACATGAATACACATTCACTCTTATAATTTAGAATTGTCAATTAACCTATTCTACATGTCTTTTGGGTGTAGAAGGAACCTAGAGTATCTATAGCCACAGGACAAACTGACAGACTCCACACGGACAGTGACCAGGCTGAGATTCTATCTCAGGAAAGTAAAGCTGTAAGGCAACAGATCAAATCATTTTTGTATGTTTCTTGTCAGTGGGGCACAGAGCTTAGACCCTGGTTCTATTACTAGGTCGCCATATCTTGTCCTTTTATTTGCTTGGATTTTTTTCCCCACAATTCAAAGACATACCATCAGGTTCACTATACTGACTTCAATTGGTCAGGCATTCCAGTTGGAGATGGTTCCTGCTTCATATGTGCTGCTGGGATAATCTTTGGCTCGCTAAAACCCCCAAGTGGAACAAGGAAATTGAAAAAATGAACTTATGGATTCAAGCAGTAGGTTTATTCATCCATTTGCTGAAATTAGTTTAAGAACCACATCTCTGTCTGCAGCACTAGGTGCAATGTGGGAACTACATTGGGACAGAGCCCATTACAGGGTGTTTACTCATACATACATACATACATTCTCACACATGCTGGGCCTCACTGAACCTAACAGGTGTCTTGGAAGGGAGACCAGAGTACCCCAAGAAAAAAAATACCTAAACAAGGGAAGAACCCCACCGATAGTGACAGACTCCAAACCCAATCTCCTGCTGCTATGAGGTGGCACTGGTAATCACTGTGTCGCCCCTTACCACATTAATGCATTCTTCATATTCAGCTATGAACGTTTCCAGTTTAATTTAAGCAGAAAAAACATTTTTATAAGTATGTTCTCCTCTGTGTTTTTGTTTGCAACAATTGTTCTAAATCCCAAGCAACTCTTACAAGCACAGCTGCTAAATTTACTACTTTCAATCAGCTCATTACCTTCATATTACACACAAACACTGAAAAGTATATGCTGCTGCTGCCGCTGTACTTTATATGAAATCATGCAGTTATAATCTTGAAAGAAATGGGACCATCAAAGCTATTTTTTATTCATCAGCTGTAAAAGAAGCTCTTCTAAGGTTTCCAACTTGAAAAATGGAAGATTCAGAATCTAGCTCATGTTGTGTGCTATTCTTTTAAGGGGTTGTATAGCTAGGGGGCATATTTACCCCAAGTCCCTAAGGAATGATGTATCATTGCTGGTGATAAAGCACAATAAATACTGATAATGTAAAATCTGTTTAAACTAGGAAATATTACATTTGCTTAAGCTTTAATCTGGAGAAAGTATATTTTAAAAGCAAATTACAGTATGGCACATACAGCTTCTACAATTATTAACAGATTATTTAATGGGGTTTATGTGTTCTCTCGGTGTCACTGGGAATTTTGTCCTTTTGCAACCCCAAGATGTGTATGTTGGGTTAACTTTTCATTCTGAATTAACACAGTGTGAGTAAGCATGCCTTATAAAGAGGAAACTCGAACAGCTTACAACTAAATATTTCACCTACAATGTAATTAAAAAAGGCTTGTTCAGGAACTAGATGCACAGATGTATAGATCAACATATACATATTAAAAAGAAATAGTGTAACTATTATTTAAAGATGACTTATAGGTACGGTAGGTGGTGCAGGATTTAGCAATGCTGTCTTCCAGTTTCAGAGTTCTAGGTTTAAATCCTGGCCTGGTCACTGACTGTGTGGAGCATGCATGCTCTGCCCTTTGGGGCCTTCTCCAGATATCGTACTCTGGTTTTCCTTCCAAATCTCAAAGATGTGTGTTTTAGGTTAATTGGTGACTCTAAATAGGTCTGATGCCACTTGTGATGGACTGGTGCATGTCCAGGGATGGTTTTAACCTTTTGCTTGATGCTGCTAGGACAAGTTCCAACACTGAACTGGGAAAAGTGGCAATGTAACATGAATAGGCGGATGATCTATTAGGATTCTGGTGTTATATAGAGGCTAAGGAAATCGTCTATAAGCCTCAACGTTGCTGATTCAATCTCTACTTGAGATCCACTATGTGACCTTTAGTTAGCTTGTGTTCTAACTTTCGAAAACATATACATTGTTTTAAAAAAATTGTACTATGTATCTGAATTTGTTACTTGCCATGGGGTGGTGGTTGTTATAGAAAGGTTCTCTATAAAATGAACATTTTCATCACTGGGTTTAAAACATGACTTGGTCATTATCTTGTAGAGTCTGCGTGTTCATCCCTTATTGCGTTGATTTACTTTGCACATCCAAAGACATCTGTTAGGAGAACTACTAATTTTAAATTGTCGAAGGTGGGTGTGCAAGTGAAAGGAATGGACTGGTTGGATGTTGCCTTGCATTCACCACCATCACGATAGGCTCTGGTTCCCTGTGCACCTAACAGCAGATTCAGAGAAATTAATTGGTGGGTAATTACAAAGCATGATATTTAAAGGATATCACCGAAGATATTTCATTCCATCAATGAATACAGATTACTTTTGACTTACCTGCATACTTTTTTCCTTAATGCTTTTATAAAAATAATAAAAAAACATCACAGTTATTTGCAGTAATGATTTCAAATATAGTATAACTGTGACTTAAATTACTGATAAAATGCATCACTACATGGACATGGGAGCACTAAATCATCACATTATAGCTATATAAATGTTTTTTTCTTTTTTTGTCACGAAAATATTTCCAGTGGAACCAACTTATATAATGAAAAACAATAAGAAAGCCCTGAAACTATTTTTTCCACTGCTCAGCACACCTTCCAGCATTTCTCCTTGGATTCTTCAACACAAAGACCACATTGTGATTGGGGCCATTATAAGACTGTTCTGCTTTGCTAGGCTCTACACGGCTCAGGGGAAATGGCTATGGATTGCAGCAAAAAAGTCCATCAGACAGATCACATCTGACCCCAGTGTTTCCAGGGAAGAATGCACCAGCACACTCCAGCTGAATAGACAGATTTTCCAAATGTTTTAAATCAGTTTTGAGACAAAAAGGCAAGACGCAAAGAAATGGATTTAGCCTATAAACATTAAGTGATGTGATGCCCACTTCTCTAGAAGGATGACATTAGCGGGCTTTCATGTTGATGGCTGAGCGCAAGGGGGGGAAAAAACAGCAACAATTAAGCAGCAATTGAAGGAAGAGCCGGCAAAAAAAAGAGATGGTTATGTATTAACACAATAGCTCTGGGGTATTTCATTTTAGGACATAAAGGATAGGCAGAGAGTGCTGTTTTCCTCTAAAATCTCTGTCTTTTTTTTAAATGATAACTGCACCCTGCTTCAGTAGATGTATTACTTATGACATCCCAGTTTTCATCCGTTCACAATTTTACATTAGAGGTAAATCTCTGCAGCTTGAATCTCACGGCTGAGTTAGCCAGAGCACATAAAATATTGAAACCTTTCGAGCTGTAGTCAGCCAGGTTGAGAGAAGTTCATGGCCAAAGCCAAGCTTTAGATTCAGAGACATCCCAATAGGAGTGTACTACAGAAAAAAGCACTGATAAAATTTTCATAAAAATGAGCTAAGGATATTGCTAGCATGCTCCCCAGCATCTGTATGAAAACTTAATCTGAGTTAATGGAAAGGATATGAAAGCCTTTCTCAATTCAAACATAGCCAGTGCATAATTTATAAATTATTGTCAGAAAAGTGATTCCACTCTGAGATTTATTCTCTTTTGGATCGAGGCAAGCGGAGGAAAAACTAGGTCTTTTTGACCTTTTAATGCTAGCAAATTTTACAGTAGAGCTGTCAATATAACCAAGTAAACCGGTCATTTCTCGAAACGCTAGCAAAGCGCTCGGGGTGGAGGCTAATAACACAAGCTTTCTTAGCTTGGCTCGCAAAGCACTCAGAGCCACCACCGGATCCAGAAGGAGATACGAGACTGAAAGAGACCAGACGCTTGCTACACGCAGTCGAATGAAATTTCTGTGTTCTGGCTGACAGTTCCTAAGAGCTTCATTATGTCAGGAAAGGGGCAGCTTGACAAGGTAATTGTAAACCGCCTCCTTCATAATGCTCCCTACCTGTGGGTAACTTTTAAAAGCCTCCATTCCAATTATGGACCTACATTATTTTTGGCCCAATAGTTAATTCGCAGTGACAGATTTGTATTTCTCCACCGTGCTTTACTTAATAGGAACGTTGTCCCATGCAAAGAAACACTCATTCACTAAAGTGTGATTATGATACTTGGTTGTTCCTTGCCATCTTACAAGGGGAGAAATAAATTCTGATTAAAACAAATGCAGCCGGCTTTGTACTTGGAAGCCAACAGCAATCAGAGGCACAGTACCTGTCCTTTGTAATAACTTCCACGAACATTGGCTCATCCTGGGAAAAAGAATATGTAATTACAGCAGACAGAAGGCTCTAAATGAGTAGTGTTAGACTACACAAGTGCCAAGCATACCAGGCTAAGTTGCTTATGTGCCCCCATTTGGTTTGACCAGTGCAAAATGCTAGAAAACAAACATACTGCCCAGACATTGTAATATATCTTCAGTGGAAGTTATAAGTCCTCAGCAGGAAATACAGAGCTTCATTAGGTCCCGAAAAGAACAAAAATAAAATCTTCAGCATAATATAATGGCAGCCCAGAGCTGTTACACATTGCTGATGCATCTGGAATGAAATCGCTAAGATGAAAGGTCAAAATGCCCAGTCTTCAATACATCTCAGCCTAATGTGACTAGTTTTATCACACAACCAATAGATTCTTTGCATTGTGTGAGAAATAATGCCTTAAAAAGGTTGCAACAGTGCTAAAAATGACAGAAGCTTCGCATACATGATTCATTAGGCCACTATTTCTGCTCTCTCTCTTTGTTCTGTATATAGAGAGTATATGAATATATGCAGTATCCATTGTCACACAATTCCTCTTATTTATTTATTTCTGCCAGAGGCTTACTATCTCCACCTTCAAGGATTGTTTTACAATAAATGCACTTCCGGGAATAGTACGCATTTCACTATCAGACAGAAAACTAGTAAATTCAATTTACTAAAGGTCAGTTTCCACAAGTACAAGCAAAGATTTCTTTCTTTACTTGACGGAAAACACAGCAACTGTCCTTCGCTTGGCCACTCTCTAATTCCAGGTGCTAAAAGCATAAGAAGAAATATATAAATGTTATATGGAATGCTCAAGCACTCATCATTGGCTTATTTAGAATGACATGTTCAGTCGGCTACCTTTTTAAACAAACATTAAAGATGGCAAATGAATGCAGAAGAAACGTGCTGTTGTTTGTGTGGTAATGTGTTTGCGTCTACTGTCTTCACAGTCATTAAAACTTAGTTTAGAGCTAAATGCTTTCAAAACCAAATTTGGTCACGCAGAAAGAATAAAAATAAAGAGGAAATGTACAGCAGTATGGTAGCACAGAGGTTAGCACTGTCGTCTCAGCTCTGATTCCATGTCTCGTCCCTGTCTGTGTAGATCTGGCAAGTGCTTCCCGTGTCTGCATGGATCTTTTGCTGGATAGTTGGATTTTCCTCTCACGTTCTAGTAACATCTTGTGGGTTACTTGACCCAATGTGAATGACTGTGTTTATGTGTCCGCTGGATCTTTCCTTATATAAAAATATATCTAAATATGCTACTTTTAGTACAGCACAGTGGACAATTTTGTTGGCTCACAGTCTTTGGTTCAAATCCTGCTCCATTCACTCCATTGTGAACTGTGCATGAGTTTTTCTTTCACATTTCGAAAACCTACATGTTAGGCAAATAGGCCACTGTAATGTTTCCTTTATTAACATATGTTTATTCATATTTTTCTACTGTATCAAACATCCTGAGAAAATATAATTTAAAGTACTACCATTAATTACAATACTTACAAAGTGATTTCTCGTAACTATGGTTGTCTTTGTCAAAAAACACCAACCTTGGCGTAAAATTGACCTTCCCCACATCTTCTCTTTGAAAAACTTTTTTAAAGTGGTGGGTTGTAGTGGATGGGAGACATGTTCAGCGTTTGCGTCTGGGAATGTTAGAGTATGTGCCTCCCCTCCATAACTGTGATCTCAGGATAAGTGGGCCTGAAAATGGATGGAGAGATTAAAAAGCTAGATTTTCTTATTTACTGGCACAATGGTTGGTATTACCATGTCATAACACCAGGGATATGGTTTTGAATACTGTTGAGGACACCTGTTTTCATTAAATGAACACATTTTGTTCCCTTTTTGTATGTGTTTTACTCTCACTGTCTCTGATTAGTTCCCATATTTATATTTTATTTGGTTGGTGACCCTTAAATGGAATAAGCAGGTTAAGTAAGTGGCGGGTAGATTGGTTCAGAAAATGGATGAAGAGATTTCAGCCAAAATGGCTTAGCAATTACTACCTGGCAGCTTATGTTTCTATTTTTCCCTATTAAAAGGAGTTACATCCATTTTCCCACCTAGGCTTTGTTAGTTAATAAATAGATTATTAAACTCTGTTCAGTTAGGGCTATGTTTAATATGGAGTCCGATCAGTAGTACATTATTGAAAATTAACCAGACCCCTTATAGCCAATTTCAGAATATAACATATGAACATTTATTTATAAAAGTCAAGCAGATAAGGTGCCCGCAGTGGCTAAAAGGCTGCATTTCATGTGAAGCAGAAGAGTTAAGGTCTGGAAAATGTACCTCTACAACAGAAAACAGTAATAAGTCATATGATGCGAGGCTCAGGCAGCGCACTGTGCAATGGGAGCAATTTTCTGACCTTCTAACAGTACTTCAGGTGATGTTGTTCATCTTTCTGAGGCTACTTATGTCAGATGAAGCCCAGAGCTGAAGTGTTAAGGGACTTGACATGCAGTAAGTGTGTCCAGCTTTAAAACCTAAGAGAGATCTCAGGACTTGCGGTGTTCGTTTGCTCTGATTCACTTTCCCATTCCTCTTGTGGGATACTCTCTACCTTTCATTTGTTTTTTTCCCTTTCTCTGTCTTTTTTTCTCACCTCCTTTTAGTTATGTTCTTTCTGTCAATTTAAGACATTTTACAGCTTTTAACCACTTTATATGTTAAGATCTCTGCATCCACATTGCCTTAAAATGACACGGTCTGTTGTACGAAAACAGTTCCAGATTTGTACAGATTTTAGTTAAACACATCCTGTCCTTGATTTGTAATTAGCTATCTGAGGTAAGACCAGTTACAACAATCAAAGATGGCAGTAAGAGACAGCACATACTGTAAAAGCAGTGGTTACAACAGCTGCCAGCTACCATTGCCAGAATACTGGATTTGAAGTGTAGTCTGGTTATTGGTCTGTCTACATTTCTCTCCAGTTAGCCTGTTTTCCTCTCAGTTGTATGAAACTGTTGGAGCTAAATTTGTCAGTATTGTTATATTAAACCACAAAGGGTATCATTAAGGTAATATCAGAATACTGAGGAGCTTTTAATTGACTTATTATTTACCCTTAATATGTCTTCAAAACAACACATTTCTAACATTTCTACATATTGTGATGTATTTGTACTTCTCTGTGCTGCACATGAATTGTCGAGATACTCAGCAATGTAGCATAGTTATTTCTAGCTTTCATACAGTGCACCAAAAATGATTGCAAATACCCTTTAAATAGTAGAAATGTCATCTTTAACAAGATCCTTTTAGGTAAAATCCAAGTAATGTATACCAATATATAATATTTATGATTTAAAATGTTTAAGGTCATACATTAAATATGTTTCTCCTGATCAAATTGTGTAAACACTGAGAAGTCAGCTTCATGCACTTTTTCCTGATGGATATCTTGAGGGCAGACCAGAAAATGATCCTGATTATAATGTTAAAACAGCAAAGCTGTACAAAGATGTGCTGCAGGGCTGAATAGGAGTTATAAAGCAAAGTACATTACATTTTGTGAGACTTCTTCATTATATTATAAAGATCCACACCCATGGGTGTAGTTTATCTGGGTACCCACCCCAAACTCTGGCCTGAAATGTTGTCTACAGTAGGCTGAGTGAAATGTGACTAATCAAGTAAGACAGACCAAAAAGAAACAAAACACAAAAAACGATTCCACTTATGGATACATGCATAGTTTTATTAAAAAGTGCTGCTTACAGCCTAAGCCCTTCCCACTTTATATATTTGAGCTGGACCATGTGAAATAGGAGTGGGCCCTATTGGCAGGACTCTGCCCACAAAATAATACCAAGGAGGTGAAAACTAAAAAATAAAAAAAGGTACCTCTATTTACCAAATAGACACAAGAGAGGGCGAATGAGCACATGTGCAACATAAAGTTCAAAGCTGACAGAAAAGAAACTAAACCCTGTCACCATTCAGGTGTCTTTGATCCACTGTTTACTAGGTAAAGAAAAAAAAAAATTTTTTACCACCCACAAGTCTCATCTCATATGAACAGAAGTTGCAGACAGAAATCCAAGTCAATAAGTGAGCCAAGGTCAAAAAAAAATGACAAAATGTTAGAAAGCCAAGTGTCAAAGCTTAAAAACAGTGGTCAAAAACCTAAAAAGCAGCCTTTACCTAACCAAATCACTAAGCACGAAGATGCCTTTCTTTTTATTTTTTATCCCAAGCCTAGGATGCTAAGATTTCCATGCTGCTATCTTAAATAAACTCATGATAATAAAGTCTTTATGACCTGCAGATCCAACATCAACATGTTGTCACAAAAGAATCAAAGTATAAGGGTAGAAAAAAAAAAGAAAATATGTTACAATTGAGTAAAGGTTCACATTAACAGCACATTGACTTGGTCATGAGAATGCATTTAACTTTTTACTTGGGTCACTATTGCCCAAAAACCAGAACCACCTCCAGTTTCAAAAAGGACACTGTTTTTGTTTGCTGCTGTGGTACCAGGCTAGAATTCACACTAACCTTCAGTGGTGTCCTAGCATGCTTAAGACACATGGTTGCCCTTTAAGGCCTAAGTCAGCAAAGGTTCATTCTAGTTGCTCATTGTCTTAAAGTAACAACGCTATGGTTTATATTATGGTTCCTTCAAATTCAACCAAACCTGTTAAATGATGATACAATGGGAAACAAATACATTTTTTTTTACCTCCTCTATGCTCGATCAGCTGGCTTGGTGCTGCTGCTGCTTGTGCCGTGCTGCGTGATCTGCATGCCGCGCAGCGCTTTAAACATTTAAAAGCCTGTACAGTAGCTGTCCTTTTGTCTCACTGCCTTGTCTCATGGGACGTTAAAGTGTCTCAGAGAAAATCACGTCTCAACCCAAGGTTTTTTTATTATAATAGAGATTTATTTTTTATTTTATTTATTTTGTTTTATTTTTATTTATTTATTTTTTTGCCATTTTCTTTTTATCTTGGTAGTTTTTTTTTTATTACAGTACCTGACCTAACTGGAATGCTGTTACTTCTGTTAAATGTTTGTAAATCTCCCTATTATATAAAAAAATCCTGTAATGAAACTGGACTTTTTTGAAGAGATTTTTTCAAGTCCCACAACACGAGACTTTTGCCATGAGATTTTTTCAAGTCACACCCTCCACTCAACCATATTCAACCATGCACACGGTACTCTCACCTCTCATTCATGAGAATGCTTTTGACAGACACACTTCTTGCTCTTTCAGCTCTTATAAATTCTAATGTTTTCCTCACTTTATGTTTCCAATTAAAGAAGACGTATAATGTCCAAATCTTATTGAAGAATTTAATCACAAAGGGTTATCAACAGTAAAAATGTGTACACGGGCAATCCTAGCACCGAGAAACGATGAAGTCAAACGAATTAACGCCAAAAATGTCGACCAGTTACACAGCAAATTGGTTAAATGTGTATCAATAGACTATGCTGAAACAGTTGGTGGTGATTATACGGAAGATAAAAACATCCTGAAGAATAACTACAACCATTAACACCATCCAGTTTTCCACCGCGGGAATTACTGTAGAAAGAAAGATGCATCCAAGAAAGGTAATGTAGTACATTTTCTGCAGATAACACTAGAATACGAAAAAGTCATTTTTATTTAATAGAGAGAAAGAAATGAAATTCAATCACGTTGCATTGTCACGATGGAAGTCCAAACACAGAATCAAAATTCAATGCAATATTGATGAAAATTTAATTCAAAAAATAGTTTTTACTGAAGTTTTACAGTAAAAGTGTAAGTTTTAAAAGTATTTGCATGTTAATTTCAAAGCCAAACAGAACAAAATTGTATTATGCACAAATAACTCAAACTCAACATGAAACATAATTTACTTTCGAATTATTACATTTTACTATTTTTTAATATGGTTAATTACTCGTTGCAATACATCCGCATCCCCATACGCGAGCTGCAGAACCGCAAAGAGGCTAGCGTGTAGCACAGGCCGGAGCGAAGCAAAATAATATGTAAATATCAGGAATGTCTTGAAGTTTTTTTTTCTGAGGTGGCAATGATAGACAAAACATGTAAGAGGATTACTTGTGCTTTGTTTTGTGTGTTGCATTTATACCATTTTTTCACAGGCATTGCACACCGATCCAACCTAGAAACGAATCTCTCTCTCTGAATTGCCTTTCCCAAGATCTCCTCCATTTCTTTCCATACAAGGATTTTTTTTGGGATTTTTTTTTTCGTTGTCAACAAACATCCATCTATTATCCAAACTGCTATATCCTAACACAGGGTCTGCTGGAGCCAATCCCAGCCAACACAGGGTGCAAGGCAGGAACAAACCCCGGGCACAGCACACACACACACGCACTCACACACCCACCCACACACCAAGCACACACCAAGCACACACTAGGTACAATTTAGGATCACCAATGCACCTAACTTGTATGTCTTTGGACTGTGGGAGAAAACCAGAGCACCCAGAGGAAACCCACGCAGACACGGGGAGAACCAGGTCCTATTAAAGCCTAATGAAGCATTCCTTCTTGGATTTTGGGACATACAGGGAATAAATTGTAGTTAAAACATGAATAAAAGCAATAATCAAATTTTGTTGTGCCTTAAAAATTAAAAAAAATATATATACTAGAAAACAAACACTGTTCAAAACCCCAGAATCATAATAAGTGGAGAGTCTGACATTTCTGGAAACTACTGGGTCACCTACACTCTATTTGCAACTGTGCCACATCTCACTCACTCCAGTACTGATACCCTTTCTTGGTGCCCTTTTGGAACACCCAGAAGACAAAGAGACCACTGAATTGAATGAAAATACTGATTCTACTACTACCTTAATAAGACAACTGCTACCACATGCTATGCAGAGTTGGGAGTAATGCTGTACAAAGTTAATGTAATCTAATTACATTTCTCAGTAACAAAGTAGTAACATGATAAAGTTTAAATTCTTGTAATCCCATTACAGTGACTGACTTAACTGGAATGCTGTTGCTTGTGTTAAATGTTCCTAAATTAATAATATGTAAATGTCAGGAATGTCTTGAAGGGCAGGCATTCCATCTCACATAATTCAAGGAGGTGAGTTTGACTATCCAATCTGTGTCTTCTGGTGGATCTGAACTGCACATATGCATATAGAATACAATGAATTTCACAACATATGTGTGTTATTCAATGACATTACATGATTGTTCATTTAACTTCACAATTACATTGAGATCAAATTTGTCTTTATAATGAAATATAGATTTTTCCATTTTAAAATGTGTTGAAACAATATAACTGAGAGAAGTGAATTCTACTTTAAGAAAGACACAGTGAACTACAGTGTGTGTCTGGGAAATTTTTATAATTAAATATATGTTAGTTATGTTAATAGTTTTGTTCCTTGTGATGTACAGCCTCTTGATCAACCAGCTTGCAAGGAATTAAATTCACGATGGCTAAATCTTTAAGTATTGTGTTTTAAACTATAGTGTTGTAAACTATCTCTTTAATGTTCCTGCAAAAATTTAGATGTCTGTTTACAAGTAACTCCTTGACATCATCTGTGGCTGTGAACTGCAAGCGTCTTCTTGTACAATTATTCTTCGAAATATCTGTGATACTGTTTCCATACTCCCATGGCAGTCTGCTTTGTTGAAGTCTCCATTTTAACTTTTCATAACTGTTTACTTCAAGAATTTATTTTTGTTTGTGTTCAGCATGTTAGATGTAGTGTCTATTCCTAATTTCCTCTACAGTGAGTAAATGGAACCTATGATAGACTGGCACCCTGTCCAGGGTTTTTTCAGCATTGGGCAATGCTTCTGGGATTGGAGCTGGCACTCTGCTAGACTGAATTAAATTAGATGGGTTTAAAAAATGCAGGTTAGGTGGAGTGGCAATGCTAAATTGACCAGTGTGTGTGTGTGTGTGTCTGAGTGTTACTTACGATGGACTGTGTAAGAGAATCAAAGGACAACAATAAAGAGTTGGGGTACCAGGCTGGTAATCCCCTATAATTTTATGGCAAGAAACACAATGTGAAGACGTCTTTTCAGACTTGAGTTCAGGGCAGAATTGGCCAGGATGGCAGAGCTTCAGGTTTTCAGTCCTCCCAGCAGGAAGAGGCAGGTCCAAGTGGGCAGGCATCGAAAGTGACGTCAGTGTTGTTATGTCCATCACTCTGCAATGGGAGGAAGAGAGAAAGAGATTAGGACACAGCGCCAGCCCCTGGTGCAGAGGTACAATTGCAGCCACTAGAGACCTTCACCGGTCCCCTGTGAGCTTGCGCATTACAACTGGCACTTTGTTCTGGGAGTGTTCCTGCTTTGCGCCCTATACTTGTTGGGATAGCCTTGAGCCCCCTGTGACCCTTCTCAGGATTTAGCATGTTTAGAAATGGTATGGAAATGGGTTTAAAATTGTAACTGTTATGTGTATGTCAATTATGTAAGTTATAATTGGAGAGTCACCAAAACAGGAGTCAAATTCCTTGTATACGTGCATACCTGGCCAATAAATCTGATTCTGATTCTAACTCTGATTATATGAGAAAATGGAAATGAATGGATTTTAAAAGAGAAGAAAATATGATCAAAAAGTGTTTTCTCCAACTAATTTTTTTGTTAAAGATATTTTATAATATTTTTATTTTCAAGAAAATATTGAAACTTTAATAATTAATTTAAGAAGATTTACATTGTGGATTTTAAAACATTTGGTCAAAAAATGATTTTGCAAAATACACATTGCCTTAGTACTTGTTGCATACGGTCTTGTTTAATCAAATTTAAAAACATTTCGGAATATTTCAGACACTTTATTTGTGATCTGCATAGAGTGAGGATTTATAAAAAATTGCAAAGTAAAAGATTAAAACCATGTTGAGAAGCAAAAAAAGAAATCAGCATGTTCTAATCTCTTACTTAAAATGCAGTATAGAAGCCTCTCGGTACTGTACAGTAATGTTAACTGCAGATCTGAGGCTTGGCAAAATGTTGTCAATTTTCTACTCATTTTTGAGTTGTTTCATATTATTCTTTGTTCTGTGCCTGCAAAAGTAGTATTCTAAAAACACTACTGATTTCATTTTAATTTCAAAACATATTTAATCTTAAACAATGGATGCTGAGTGGTTTAAGTAAATACCAAATATATTTTTAATGGAATTGTGTTTTACTAGACTTTCAAAGCATAGTAAACTTCAAAAGAAAGTCACATCATAATGTGAATGAGCAGTCTAACTGAGTTTCAGTTGAAAATGATTACATGCAGTGCATTAACCCATTAAAATCTTTACTTCCTTCTTGATGAACCAGTTAATTTTGTCCTGGTTTCCAACCCCAAAGTCATCCATCTCTTGAGTTTTTGTCTCAGATTTATGCCTATTGGTTTATTTTAACTTTCACCTGTACGATCATGTCTTTGCCTTGTCCTGTTTTTTATCTATGTCAGAACCATTGGGCCATCACATTCGCCCTAACAATAAGCCTCTATTCAGTGTCTCACACACACTTGATGGGAAGTTTTTACTACATTTGTACTAAAAGAAAACATCTCAATACGGTACACAGCTTAGTTCATATTATTTACACCTAAGAAGAATCATTGAACAAAATGACAGACACATTTCAGAATCCTTGCATCCTTCTGCTTCATCCATTTCAGAGTCTATCCTGGTAGCATTAGGCACAAGACATGAACAGACTCAGCCCATCACAGGGCAGTTGTGTGCACACATATGGTGCTGGTTCAGATACATTAATTAAACTAACACGCTTGTCTTTGGAGAATGGAACAAAAAACTGGAGGACCCAGTGCCAGCCACTGCTGCCTCAGTTGCGAACCACTGTGTAGTTTAACTGTGAGGCTGGATTTGCTAGAAAGAAAAATAAAGAAACATACTATTTGAATTAAGTATAACCCATCAAATATGGAAATATTATGTATTGTGTTCAATTACTTATTAGTGCATTAAAATCACTTCAGTTTGTTTTGTCTGGCACCTCCTGACTCACCGGTATGAGAAAACCCCCATATAACATTCAATGCATCTTAGTATCTATTTATGCAAGATGTCAAGCTTTTTGAGGTTCCCCTTATGTTTTGCCCTCTAGACCTGGAAACCTTTCATTTCCTGGTTCAAATCCTGTTACTGCCAGAAGGGATCCTATTCTGTTGGGCCCTTGAGCAAGACCCTTACCCTGAAAATCGCTCCAGGAGTGCTGTACAATGGCTGACTCTGTGCTCTGACCCCCCCAAAACTTATGAGAAAAGACAATTTCCCCTCTTGGAATAGCAAGTATATCAAATCAAAATCAAATTAAAAAAATGGAAGCCATTTTGGACCACTGTTTGTGTATAAAATTACATCCTTATGGTTAAGAGTAAATTAATAGGTGTCTTTAGCACAAGTGATCAGAAGGACATGAAGTTGCGAATGTCATATCAACTAACCCCAGGGATTCACCACCTAATGAAAAAGGGATCAGTAATATAGGCAAGTAAAATGTCATATTATGCTATTTTGAGGTTGCTAATCATGAATATAATGATATATTTGACATTTGATTCTTTACTGGTTGTCCTAGCCCCCTCTAAGAGACACCCCAGAAAGTTACAAATGATACATTTTAAACACAAGCATATGGGGTTATTGTTTTAGGCTATTTCAAAGTAAGTCATTACAAAAATGATGTTATGTTTTATTTCTGATCCTTTACTAGGGATGTAGCCCTCTATGGACCACTATCAAAGGGTACAAAAATAACATGTCTTTTACAATCGAGAATATTTACACTTTATACATTAAAACTGAACCACACAATTTTATATTTTAAACATTTGTCAAAACTTTTCTTGTTTATCATGCACTTCTACCTTGTGGAGTAAATCAATGTATTTCTTATGAACACTCCGAATTAGAGTGGATTATGCTATTTCATTCATAATTTTTTTAAATATTTATTTGTGATTTGTCCAAAATTTAACAGTCAAAAGAATTTTAGTCAACCATAAGACTTTTGAGTAGAGGATAATTAAAGCATGGCTCCAAAACACCCTCTATCATGCTTGAACGGCTAATTAAAAGAAGTATAATTATTTTAAATGGCAGTAATATTTAAAAAAACTGTCTTGTCAATTAAAAGATTTGTAACTTGAAGAGCCCAATTATGCCTGACTCTTGTAATAGTCATGGGTGTTCTTGTTACAGCTGAGGTTGCAGCTCCCCGTACAAAAACAAAAGTGACATTTTGGGCTCAAGGAATAATCCATCATCTTTTTTCATCATACTTTCCATGTTAGATGGAGAATCTGTGCATATGAGAGGGGCAGCAGCTCTCTACGGGTTGACTTCTAATACTCAGCATATGAAAAATAGACGTGATGTTGTAATTCTGGTACACAGATACACTCTGTTCTCGAAAGGTGTACATTTTTTATCATTGATTAAAGTCCGTAAAAACTTTAATCAATATGAGTTTAGAAAACACAAGAAGTGCTTCTAAGTGTCAATCATCCTTGAAACTGAGTTGTCAGTTCCTGGGGTAGGACACTATTCTGTCTACAAAGTAGTATCACTCAATTACTTTTTTAACTTCTAAGGTACATTGTCTCCACCTTTATGCATTTCTTTCTTGTTTGTCATCAACATGCTGTACATTACAGGGACCCTGGCAAAAGAAAACCTTCTCATTGACAGCAAACAAGATTTGATGCAAGTACAACAAAAATATTAGGTCATTTGCTTTTTATTTTATTTTTAACTGAAATATTTACTTTCATTTTTTTTAACATATACAGGACCTTGCTCTGAGAAAAAAAAAACTAAATGTGCAGTGAATGGAGACTGAATGAAAAAACCTTTTGTGCGCATGCATAATATAAGCCAACTTAGCCAACATGATATTTGTGTCTTATGTTGTGGCTTTTATAAACCATGGATTTGCTACAGGGGTCATAAAAATGCAAAGTCACATACTTTAGAGCCCTGCTTAGTTTAAGAATTTTAAGAAGAGCTTCACAATGAAATATTTTACATTTTGTATATTAATGTCCCTTACACTTGGTGGAGCTAGAGAACAAAAAAGCTACAAAAGCAGGTGATCCTGTTTATATTTCATTATAGGTTAGCAGACTTAAATGGAATATAGAAAACAACAACAACAACATTTATTTATATAGCACATTTTCATATAAAAAATGTAGCTCAAAGTGCTTTACATATTAAAGAATAGAAGAATAAAAGACACAGTAAGAAAATAAAATAAGTCAACATTAATTAACATAGAATAAGAGTAAGGTCCGATGGCCAGGGTGGACAGAAAAAACAAAAAAAAAACTCCAGATGGCTGGAGAAAAAAATAAAATCTGTGGGGATTCCAGACCATGAGACCACCCAGTCCCCTCTGGGCATTCTACCTAACATAAATGAAACAGTCCTCTTTGGATTTAGGTTCTCACGGAAGGACTTGATGATGATGGTCACGTAGACTTCTGGCTTTTAGTCTATCAATGTTGGAGCATCATGATGCTTTGAGTAGGTGGTGGTGGCGCAGGCCGCCACCACAAAGAAACCGGAAAAAGAAACAGAAGAGAGCAAAAACAAATGCTATGTCAGGCTTTCCCATCATAGCTTTTACAGTTGTGTTTTATTTTATTGTATTTTTACAGTAGTAGAAATAAAACTCTGACAGACTTACTCCTTTTGCTAAAAGGTTCTGAAGGTCTATTTTTTTCAGTGAATTAAACTCAAAGAAAATGTTTAACATGGCAGAAATATGTTGTGGTAATTTAAATTATAAAAGGAAATTTGTGTTATACATTGCACTGGTAGAAATTTATAATAGACTACTGTATTTATATTTGAATGTAGGCATAGACTGAGTGGCCGCTTTATTAGTTATTCCCACACAATAGCCTAAATTTGTCAGAGCTTGAACGCAGAAGCATGTTGAATCTACATCACAAAAATTCTAACTAATATCATCTTTACTGAACTCCATAGCTGTTGCTAATTTACTTGTGGAGTAGCCAATTCCTTCTCATTCCAACGATGTCTGATTGCATTGCAATTTGTAATTTGGAAGACCACTGTGAGAAGCTGAATTCACTTTGATGTTCCCAGAATTGACTTTTCAGGCCCTGGTTGCATGGAGCACTGTTCAGATGAAAAAGCCAATTCACAGATAAATGTACTACTACCAAGGAGGACTCCATTCAAGTGCTGTATGTTCTGCAGAACTGATGAAAGGTAAAGAAACCAGAATAATAAAGGTGTATCAAAGCTTAGCTGAGTTGCCAAAACAAAAAAAAGAAATAGTAGTTGAAGTTCTCATCAAATAGTTTTTAAACAGAATAAACAAGAAACACAAAGGACACATAATTATCCAAATCTCAAACAAACCATAATGTACAGGGTGACCTTTTATGTCGTCATGATCCTGATATTATATGTTGCATATTATCAAGTCAATTGCATAGCAATGTAGTGGCAGCTTTGCCACATTATGGCGGCGCCCACAAAAAATAACATGGCATTGAAAAAAAGACAAATAATTTTAAGTGACTTGAAGCGACCTTAAATCAAAAAAGCTGTAAATAAATTCAGCAACCCCCAGAAACAATAACAACTTTGATTTTATGTGCACTAATCATCTCATGAAAAGAAATAAAAATTCAAACGAAATATAATAAAACCACAGCCGGACTATGTGCTACAAATGTATACTCTATGCAATTGCACCACTATCACCAATAAACATTTTTGACACAAATAAGAGTAAATCCTTTCCATAGATCAACTTTTCCATTAGTCCTTATATTAGTCCCCATATTTACATTCTTCAATTGGCGTTATTCAGCTGGTACTAGAGATCTTCACAATAGGTTCAATTTATCCAGTCCACTTGCGTCCAGTATTTTTTGTCTTTAGTCAATTGCACCCACATATGTTTTATCCTTTTCTCACAGCAGTGGATTCCACATAGGGCTTTCAGTTGTTATACCTTATCTGCAACAAAGTTCGACGAGATGGACTTCTGATGCCTCTTTTATACTGACTGAATAAAACCAGTATGTTACTTTGCCCAAGTGTTTCAGCCACCCTCAACATTTTACATCTTAGATATGTTTCTCACTGTAGGAAAGGTTGTGACCCAATACTTACTGCCAGTTTTGTATTCTTGACACCATCAGGTATAAACCAATAGCAGAGCTGCTATTGCTAATAAGCTCAAACATTTCTGGAATCTGCTAATATGCCATATTCAAAGCTGATTAAAGTAACAGTCTTGCCCATTCTTACTGAATTGCAAATGTACGTATACATGGATTAAGTATTTCATGCTAGGCTGCTGAACCTGCAATTACTTCCAAGTATCTAATTTTACCTGACATCATTAATTCATTAACTGGTTAGAAGGGGTAAGTCTGGAAATACTTTATAGTAATTAATACAGAAAATATGCAATTGTTTGTGTAATATGCCTTGTATAGAAGGAACTAGTTAGCTTTAATCAAGAATTAATCATTTTAAACACTTCAGTCATTCAGTCACCTCTTGAATGTCCATTCGCTTAAAGCAAACTAGTTCATCTCCTTCTATCTCTCCTCATACCTCTCAGTCCCAGAATCAGCCTAGTCTCTTTTCTTTGGACTTCCTCTAGCACTGCTATGTCTTTTTTGTAATATGAAAGCAAAAACTGTACACAGATCTCCAGGTGAGGCCTTACTAGTGAATTATATAACTTAAATTGACTTGTATAGTATGCATTGATACTTTAAAAAGAGAAAAATAAGAGTTTTGTGAGGCCCTCACAAGGACTTACTAGGCCTGTCAAACTTGAGCAGTTGCTTAGTAGTGCCTATTTCAGGGGGTTACACAAACCACATGTCAGAAAACAAAAGAATCATAAAGCAACGGTAAATAGAGTACATATTATAAGGGCTAGCTATAATGATGTGGTCATAAAAACAAGATGCTTAATATCACTGCTCAATATATAAAAGACTAAGTAAGCTGAAGAAGACTGCATCATGCTTAAGTAACAGAGATGAGTTCAAAACTGACAGCTTATGTTGCCTCCCGCCATCTCTTTTCAGAACTACTGCAGTTTCACACATTAATGCATGTATGCAGAAAGTGACAGATGCATGCATTGTAACAAAACATGTGCAAGGATGTTGACACCCATTATGATGTCACATACGCACTGCCATCTTGTAAACAGCGAAGGAAAACAAAACACAGTAAGCAATAGCAGGCATTTAAAAAATAATGAAAATTAGAAAAAAAAACAGTACTAAAAGCATGTATCACCAGCTCATAATACCAAAACAGTGTGTTTATCTTTAATAAATCAAATAAGAGTGAGCAGTACTTTATCAAACAATACTCCCTCTTTTCAGCTGCCTTCATGGAATAATGCTCTGTTTGCCCTGCAAAGAGGCTTGAACTACCTTCTACTTGATAAAGAAAGCAACCTTTACTCCCTTTCATATCTGTGCTCTCTCTCAAAACCAGATTTTCATCTTCCTACTAGTGAGCCTTCACCTCATCTCTATTCTCAAGTCTAGGCTCAACTCACCTCTGTCTCAAGATCGCATAAAATCCCCTCCTATGGTCAATTCGTTGCCAAGTATTCTTCATGCAACACAGGAGGCCATGACCACTGCCCTCCTTGCCTCCAAGTCTCAGCCCTTCTTAGAACTTTATAATAGAAAGGAAGTAAATGTATTTTGTATGTGGATATACACATTCTTGTAGGAACTCACACTGAGAGAGGCCAAGGTTTGGGGAAACAGCCTTGTTTCCATTAATTACACATTTGTTGGAAGGAAGAGTGCCATGATGACAGACCATTTTTCTTGCAAGGGAAAATCCCATTGAAATGCAGTTGAACCAGTGACATTAGCTGGTGTCTTTGGTCCTCTTATACATCCTTTCGCTTTTCACTCTCTTTCACATATGGGTCAGTCTTTTAATTGAACATAAGGACTCAAGGTCCTGTGAGTACTTTGGTGTACGTGGGAGATGACAAATATTTGAAGGGAACTGCTCTATTTGGTAACGGCAGCACTAAAGCGTCTACTGGTAGCCCCAACATTTTTGATTTCTCCCCATACCAAAGCTCTCTTGATGCCTCCTACATGTATTACAATGAAAGTTGCTTTGTGCTTTATTCTTTTCTCTCTATTATAATAAAAAAATCTTGGGACGAGACGTGACTTTTTCAGAGAGATACTTTACCATGTCATGAGATGAGACTTTGTGCCAAGAGATGTAACCACGCCTGGGGCTGTAAATAAAAGACAAAGAGTAGATGACAAAGTAGAACATCAAGAATTAAAAAATGTTGGCACGATACACCTGCAGAGCAGGTTAGAGATAATGAAAGTACTAAAATTCTAAAGTCTCAAAAAATGATAGTAAAGATCACATTAGTGCAAACAAATGGAAATTATTACTCTGTAAAATAACGGAACAGTGAAAAGAGATTGAATACCGGTATATTGTTTGGATTTAAACTTTAAGTCGGAGACTTGTAGATTGTCTAATTCGTGTTTCCATCAGGGAAAAGTAGTGTTGCTTCCCAATGAAGAGGCGTATCCGGGAGAATTAAATGATATTTTGTTTGGTGAACGTGAACTCCACATACGTATGTGAGCGGCGGAGACATGAAGGGGCTGGCACGTAGCGCAGGCCAGGGGGTTTGGCAAGCGAAGCAAGCAGGAGGCAAAGCCCCCTAGTAATGTATTATATTTGCAAGTGTTCATCAGGTTCAATGATTTTTGAGCTATATGGAACACAAATTAATTATACTAAATTGAACATCAACAAGAGTTGTCTTATTTTTTTGACAGAATCTGAAAATGTATTGTTTTATTGTTTTTCCCATAAGGCATATTTGAATATACAGTACAGTAGAAAGATGGATTGCCAAAGCTCACAAAGTTAATGATAACCGGTTATGACAATAATACAGAAAATAACTAATTCAAATACTTGAAATGTTCTGACTAACTCAAAAAGCAAAGCATCTTGCCCCCTGAGCTTCACTTGCATATTGATTTTCGGAAGGTGCTAATTTGTGTGTATTATGCCTGTATTCACAACCATGTAAACATGGCCAGGTTCCACTTGGGCTTGTTTGGAGCTCTGTCAAAACCCAAGCAAGCGGAAGAAAATCCATTTGAAAATACACATGCATGTTTAATTAAGACAGAACCAATGAACATTCCGCAGTACACGGTGCATTTCACATGTGGTACCTTATGAGCATGTGGCATAATAAGCCTTTTGAAGTGGAGCAGAATTATTAATATTTAAAGCACACCGCTGTATCTAAAGTGATTTAAAATTCAGGCAAAAAAGAAAAAAGATGTATATATTTTAATAAAGGTGTCCTTATGGTAATAACTAAAATCTAGCAACAAGGTGACATAGCATGTAAGTTTTGTTCTGCTCACATTACATTCTTGTCTCATCCTTGAAAGAATAACTGTCTGTTGTTATTAATTACAGGGAAAGTCAGAAATAGTTAATTTAGAGTCAATTAAAGCAATCAACTCAGCCTTTTTCTCAAAGTTTGCCTCTTTGAAAGTCTTAACATAGCTGTGAGTTGAAGAGATCAAAGTAGCACAGAAATAATGTTGAGCTGTGCTTTAATTGTGTCATTTAATGGAAAGAAAATAAATATTTAAGCCTTTTACTTTACCACCTGATTCAATTTACCCTGATAATAAACTGCAGACATTTCCAAAGCATTTTATAAAAAGATCTGGCTAATGGCAGCATGGAAGCAATGCAGAAGAAACATATCTTCACTTAATAAATACTTATTTTAACAAAGGTAATCCCATCCAGCCTTCTGGACTAACCCTCCTGCTTAGGGGAGTTTATTCCACATTAAGTCGTAGGATTGGATCCAGGATCATTTCCAAAAAGGAAAACTTCTTTCTGCTGTAGCACTTCTATATTCCCTCATGAAGTATCATGTCCCACTCTGGCATTTCTCTCCACTCTGTACCAGAAGATCATGTCTTGCTATGGGCTGGGATTTGAAAATGACTTAGCTTTTGCAGTTCATTTCGAAATGTAGCTTGCACATAATAATGGAGCTGCCCTCTTGGGTGATATGGTGGCTAAATGCTTCCTGTGAGATCAAACTGGAATAGACAAGATCTTACGTGCCTTGATCTCCTGCTAAGCTAAATGGATTGGAGCTTTACTTCTTGATACCTAAACTTTTCGATTCTGTATTATCTGCTTTCTGTAGTGTAGAGGGATATAGGCTGTACTTTATTAATCGAAGTAACTTTTTGAACTTTGAAGTGTAGGATGATTAGCAATTAAAAAGATATCATGTACAGTAAAATATATACTGTATGTGTTTGTATGCTTCAATTTCAGACTAAGAGTACCCAAAATTAAAAAAGAGTCATTTGGGAATAAAAGGTAGATTGCAGCTTTACTGTATTGGATTAATGAAGTAAGCAAAAACCTGTACAAGGGGTTTAGAGGTTAGCACTCTTCCCATGGCTCACTTATTAAGGGTATGCCGCTTTGTGCACAAGATTAAGTGCTGACAGTTGAACTCCCGAGTGTGGCTGGGGTCTACACGTAGACTAGAGTGACTCCAGTGATTGGATGGGCTTGGCAGTTCGATGGCTAGAATTTCAGGCGCAATCCTATTCAGGCTGCTCATTTTATAAACATCCAATTATAGTAATAAGGTGATTTAAAAAAACGATTAATTATAATTTCAGAAATAGCGTAAAAAATAAACTTAAGTCTCATATATTTGTCTATTTGTTAAAGATTCATGAAACTTGCATTTGCCAATATATGAAAATAATATTGGCTTTGGACAATGTCATAAGATTGTATTAGATTTAAAATCTTTTTATTGTATTATATTTAATAATTGTAAACTAAATGTCCTGTTTATAATCAAATATATACCTTGATCTGTTTAAATAAACAAATTTGTTGAATTGTAAAAGGCGCTATATAGCGCCCGACCCGGCACAGACCACGCAGAGGCAACGTGTACAAAACACACAGGTTTTATTTTCTTCAGCCGTGGGCACACGCCTTCCCCGTGTCCCACAGGCCCAACACAGTCCCAAACACAGTCCCAAAGCACAAACTCACAATTCTCCACCACTCCTCCCAGGCAAGCTTCGTCTCCTTCTTCCTCCCAACTCTGGCTCTCTGAGTGGTGGTGGCTGGGGCCTTTTATAGCCCACCCGGAAGCATTCCAGGTGATTAACCACCTGGTCCTAATTGAACTTCCGGGTGGGGCTGAAAACTCGTCCAGCCAGGCTGTGGGAAGCAGGCAGCTCCCCCTAGCGGCCATGCTGGGCCCCAACCAAGCTGTGGAGGACTCCATCTCCCATGGAGCCCTGCGGGCGGTTGGGGAATCATCGTCGGCCAGGGAGGCTGCCACCAAGCGTCCCGGGGGAGGTATTGGACTGCCCATGGCGACTCCCCCGGAACAGAAGCAGCAGGGGCGTCCCTGCCGGGCATGGGACCCGGCTGTCCGTCACACTTCCCCACCCTCAGATGAGGCTTGTGGGGCTCATCGGCCTGCCCCGCGAGGGCCGGTCCTCTCCAGGACAGGGAGTCGGCATCCTTGGCTTCATGGCTGCGCCCTGTAAAAACATAATGAACAGGTCTGGGGGTGCTGCCCCGACGTCCCTGCCACTCGGACGTCCTCCTTGGACAACCCTCCAGACATGACCAGCGTGACCACAGGAATAACACAACCGACCCCCTCCAGCTCGACCCTTGCGGGAACGGAAGCAGGCAGGAAACTCCTGCCCCTTTTCCCACTCCGGGGAGGGCTTGTGAGGTGTTCGCCCCTCCGCAGTGTAGCCCTCCCGTACTGTCGCACTGACGGGCTTACGCTGCACCTTGTCAGGAGTCCCCGACCTCTTTGTCCGGTCCTCTTCTTCCTCTGGGGTGCAGTGACGGTCTGGGTCCCCTTATGGGAAGAAGGGAGACCCTGTGCCGCCTGCACCCCTTTAGACGACCGCGAGACCGGTGCAGGCAGAGGGGACGGGGTTGTTTGGCAGCCAACATCCACCAGCTGCCTCTCCACACGTTCCTCTGCCACCGTATCGGTCCACACGGCGGCGTCTTGTGTAGTGGGCGGGCGACCTGGCAAGCGGCACTGATCATATCCGCAGCCGTTGCGCTCCGCCCCCTTTCCTCTACGGCCCAGGCTTCACCTACCTGAACCACTGTGTCCTGCAGGCAGGAGGTTGACGCCCGCTCTCCAGCCATTTAACAACGGCCGCCATCGGGGCGCCGATCTTCCAGTCCAAGTCCTCCTTCGTCTCCTGCAGGACCTGAAAAACCTTAACTAAGGACTGCAGAGGAAGGAGAACATGTTTCAACTCCTCTACAGCCCAAGAAAAGTTAATGCGTTCGGTCGGCGCTGGACTTGAAGTCCCCTTGTTTCCTCCCTCTGACCGCGAGCCAACAAGACCCTGCGGACCCTCCGCAGGTCTGTTTGGGAGTCCGAGGCTCGGGAGAAGGTCCGTCACCCCGCCTGCGAACTGTCCTCGGCGGGCGGCTGACACACTCCCCTTTACCTGTTTCGAGAGGAGCTCCTGCTCCTCTAGCTGAGTCACCGCATCGGGAAACTCCTCCGGGTTCTCCTCCTCCGGCTGACTGGCCGGCCCAAAGGGAAGACACAGCCCAGCCTCGCTCTCCCCGTCGCTCTCTGCGCCGTCACGCCACGAACAGAGGCCATCTGCCCACCAACAGGTGGTTCGTCCCTCGGGGTCCAGGAGGTAGGCTGACGCAAACGCGGAAAACCCTTCCCGTGGCCCTTCCTCTTGAGCCCGTCACCTACCTCTGGTTGTGACCCGTGGAGCGGGCCGGCATGCCGGCGTCTGGAGGCTGGCTTCTGTGTTCGCCCGGCTTTCTTTTTCCCCATGGCGCGGTGCCTGTAGGAGATCTTTGGCGGCCTCAGTTGTGCTGTGCTGTGCTGCGCTGGCTGGCTTGCTTGCAGCTGCGAGCGTTCTCTCAGCGGTGTGCTGCGCGTGTCCGCCGGCAAGTCGTGCAGGCGCGTGCCTCGCGCTTCGGCCTCGGTGGCGCGCTCGCGGGAGCGTGCCCTGCTGCAGTCCAAAGGCCGCTCTCAGCGCTGTACTCACAATAGAGCACGCCTCTGCCTCGAGCGCTCGGCACTGCGGTGCGGTGTGTGCTCCTGCGCTGAGCTACACGTGCCCCCAGGTGTTGTGCCGGGCCGTTACACACAATTTTTATGCCGGTCCCGGTCCAAATGGACGGGCCGGAATCCTGCCGACTACGCCAGATGTAAAAGGCGCTATATAGCGCCCGACCCGGCACAGACCACGCAGAGGCAACGTGTACAAAACACACAGGTTTTATTTTCTTCAGCCGTGGGCACACGCCTTCCCCGTGTCCCAAAGGCCCAACACAGTCCCAAACACAGTCCCAAAGCACAAACTCACAATTCTCCACCACTCCTCCCAGGCAAGCTTCGTCTCCTTCTTCCTCCCAACTCTGGCTCTCTGAGTGGTGGTGGCTGGGGCCTTTTATAGCAGATTAACCACCTGGTCCTAATTGAATTTCCGGGTGGGGCTGAAAACTCGTCCAGCCAGGCTGTGGGAAGCAGGCAGCTCCCCCTAGCGGCCATGCTGGGCCCCAACCAAGCTGTGGAGGACTCCATCTCCCATGGAGCCCTGCGGGCGGTTGGGGAATCATCGTCGGCCAGGGAGGCTGCCACCAAGCGTCCCGGGGGAGGTATTGGACTGCCCATGGCGACTCCCCCGGAACAGAAGCAGCAGGGGCGTCCCTGCCGGGCATGGGACCCGGCTGTCCGTCACAGAATACAGTGTATTTCAATTTAAAATTGCTCAGGTCACTAAATATTTTCAGTTTTTATGCTATTTTCTAATGAGGATTAACTTTAAATATAAGTGTTGTAGCCCTTTTATGTAAGTCAACAAGGACTCAGTGCTTAATAGTGCACACTAAATAGAATGCAAACAAGTGTAGTAAATGAGCAAATAAATACAGATAAGAATAATCAAAAATAGTAAATAACCTTCTCACTAATTTAGGATGAGAAAGTAATTTTATATATACAGGGTGCCCACAAAAACACTCCTTGATTTTAAATGGTTACAAAATCAAAACTTATTGGAATATGTTTATAAAGAAGATGACAGCAAATACATTAACTCAAAACATTTCTTCTTTTCCACAACTTACTGAGCTAGGTGACTACCTTTTTCAACAAGATGGGGCACCACCGCACTGTCATCTCACTGTCTGTAATTTTCTCAACAAGCACCTGCCAAACAGATGGATTGGTCGCACTGGACAAAATGACCAGGTGTTCCTCAAGTGGCCCCTGAGATCACCGGATCTTACTGTTTGTGACTTTTTCCTTTGGCGGTACGTGAAAGACAGAGTGTATGTACCTCCACTACCCGCAATTATGGATGATCTGCAGGAATGCATAACTGAAGCTATAAATGCGATCAGACAGGATATGCTTCGGAGAGTCTGGTCCGAGCTCGATTATTGCATCGATGTTTGCTGAGTAACAGGTGGGGTGCACATCAAGTATATGTAATCATCAGATACCATATGAAACTTTATGAGTTGATGAAATTGTAGCTTCAAAGGTGAGAGAATATTCTAATAAATTTTGATTGTGTAACCATTGTGTTGTTTTTGTGGGCACCCTGTATATATAAATACTAGGAGATGGGTGTCAGGCTTCGAGTTTTTGCAAGAGAGAGAAGGTCTGCTTCAGAGAACCTCAGCATCTCAGATTTTCATGTAGCATAAGCAGCATTACAAATCATTTTGAGGTGTTCGATTTCAGGGCTTTCTAAATGAGTGGTAGAGTCACAAGGATGATACATAAGCAGACGGGAGACCAATATAGTGTAACCAGCTGAGAGGTAACATGAATGCTGGATTATGGATGTGACAGCAATCTGGCAGCCATATGTTTTCTGATACTATGAGTGCTTCTTGAAGGAGTATTTTTCCTTCCTTACTTATTCATTTTTGTTCCCTTTAAATATAGCATATTTTTCTCAGATATAATGATGTTCATATCAATGGAATTTATTTTTACTAATTTAGACTTATTTCATTTAAGCATATATTTCTTTTCTTTGTGTTTTTAGACTGGTTGTTATACACAGTACTGTAATAAAAATGCAGTACATATATGCAGGCTCTGCATCGTTCTGTCGTGGTGAAAAAGGAGTTGAGCCATAAGGCGAACCTCTCAATTTACCAGCCGATCTACGTTCCTACCCTCACCTATGGTCAAGAGCTATGGGTAGTGACCGAAAGAACGAGATTGCGAATACAAGTGGCTGAAATGAGTTTCCTCCGCAGGGTGTCTGGGGTTTCCCTTAAAGATAGGGTGAGAAGCTCAGTCATCCGGGAGGGGCTCAGAGTAGATCCTCTGCTCCTCCGCATCAAGAGGAGTCAGATGAGGTGGCTTGGGCATCTGATCAGGATGCCTCCTGGACGCCTCCCTGGCGAGATGTTCTGGGCACATCCAACCAGGAGAAGGCCCTGGGGAAGACCCAGGACACTCTGGAGGGACTATATCTCCCTGCTGGCCTGGGAATGCCTCGGGATTTCCCCGGAAGAGCTAGAAGAAGTGGCGGAAGAGGGAAGTCTGGGCATCTCTGCTCAAGCTGCTGCCCCCGCGACCCGACCTCAGATAAGCGGAAGAGGATGGATGGATAGATGGACATATAACAACGCCAGACTGAGGGAAGTGTGAACAATTTTAGAATCCATCCATCCATCCATTATCCAACCCGCTATATCCTTACTACAGGGTCATGGGGGTCTGGTGGAGCCAATCCCAGCCAACACAGGGCACAAGGCAGGAAACAAACCCTGGGCCGGGCGCCAGCCCACTGCAGTATATTATATTATATTATATTATCCATCCATCCATTATCCAACCCGCTATATCCTAACTACAGGGTAACGGGGGTCTGCTGGAGCCAATCTCAACCCGCACAAGGCAGGAAACAAACCCTGGGCAGGGTGCCAGCCCACCGCAGTATATTACATTATACTAGACATTAAGCCCGTTGCAATAACGGGCGCTAGAACAGTAGTGCATAAACATTAGTTGGAACAATCTATATTAAATGGCAAGGGACCTTGTATGTGGCTGTAATATGCGTCACTGTATTGTGTGCCTTTAATTTTTTCACGCAGTAATACTGGTTTGTATTTTCGTAAAATGCCTGTAATTTTCTCTGACAGTAATACAGTGTAACCTCCGTTAACAACCATAATTCGTTCCAAAACTCTGGTTGAAACCCGATTTGGTCGTAACCCGAAATAATTTCCCCCATAGGATTGTATGTAAATACAATTAATCCATTCCAGACCGTACGAACTGTATGTAAATATATTTTTTTTAAGTTTTTAAGCACAAATATAGTTATTTATACCATAGAATGCACAGCGTAATAGTAAACTAAATGTAAAAACGTTGAATAACACTGAGAAAAACTTGAACAACAGAGAAAACTAACACTGCAAGAGTTCGCACTATAGTGCTACGAACTGCTCGCTAAAAACACTTTTTTTTAATGAGTTTTAAGCACAGGGGAAAAAATGAACATTTGAAAAATCCATAATTTACAGTAATAAACAACCAAGAAAAGTAACATTGCAACAATGCACGCGCATGCTTGTGTGTGTGTGTCTCTCTCGTGCACGCGCCTGTGTGTGTCTCTCTCTGCACAAGCACCTGTGTGTGTGTGTCATTCTTGTGCACCTGTGTGTGTGTGTGTGTGTCTGTCTCTCGCGCGCCTATCTCTGTGTGTGTGTGTGTGTGTCTGTGTGTGTCTCGCGCACCTGTGTGTGTGTGTGTGCCTCTCTCACGTGCACGCACCTGTGTGTGTTTCTCTCTCTCTCTCTCTCTCTGCACAGGGAATACACAGGGAAAGACTGAACACGTGCGGCCCTGCGCATGCGCACTTCATCAGAAGACACACACGGACACCTGGACGCACATAGGGGTTTTATTATATTATATTATATTATATTATATTATATTATATTATATTATATTATATTATATTATATTATCAGTGTTCATCATTAATTCATAAACTTAATGCAGAAAAAATTACAGACTTTCTCTGTCTCTCTTATGCTCAATATACATATTGAAACCTATTGAATTATAAACTACTTTTTTACAGAAAAAAATAAGCCATTATCACCAAAATGTTTTGTTTCTCACAAATAATTTTTCACACTTTCAGTAATAGTCACTTGGACCAAGGTCTGGTGAATACCCAAAACGGTCCAGCAATTCAGTGGTAGCAAATGCTAAAAGGGCGTATGCACTAGTGTGTTTTTCTTATAAAGCTCCTCTGATTTCAACTGCCATATGCATATTTCAAATTAAATAAGGAAAGTTCTCTTTCTTATTGTCTCTCTACAGTTGAGTCTATCCCCAAAGTCATTCTATTTTCTAAAAACAAAGACAACAAAGTTAAGAGTTTTCATTTGTACCACAAATTTCTTTGGCTTACATTACTGTTTTTTCCCTGGAACAAAGTGGCTCATTCGTGACTCATCTATGGTATAAACTGCCAATCTTGAAGAAACTGTTTGTGAAATACCACTTGCATTTTTAACCGATTGGCAGACAACATTCGAGGCACCCATTTTGCAGATTATTATGTATTGTGTCCTCATCCAGTAAGATGTGTGCCACATATACAATACAAATGTACAATAAGAATGCATTTTCCCACACGAGACTGATTAGTGGTTTGCCTAGAGTAGAAATTAATGAGTATATTCTTAGCAGAAATATTACAGTGCATTTAAAAGAAATAAAAAGTGAGATTCAGTTACTGTTATGACAGAAAGAGTCACATCTGACTAGCATCAAGGAAATAAACTGCAAATTCAAGGGGTGCCCCACTCATTTGACAGCATATTCATCACTACTGGCCTAGATTAGCCTGAGCAATAGTGTAGTAACTGTCTAATAAAAAAAAGGAAAATCTAGATCTTTAGTTGTAATGTCAGCTATGGCTTGTTTTATTACCAGATAATTAATGCATTTGATTATTTCAGAATTTTAATTTTGATTTTGTCAATATCGCTGAAATAAAGAGGAAATAATGTTAGTAGTTTAGGGTGTATGTAGGAATCTAAACACTGTATATATGGTATGTAGTCATTATTTTGAAATATATACATATTTATGCATATAAATATGATATTTGTTGCCAGGGTTTATGTGGTAATAAGCCTACTTTAGCTATAGTCATTTATAGGAGATAATCATTATAAATAAAAAAGAGAATTTTACTAAGTACAAAAATTAAAGTTTGTGTATGCTTTTTAGAATTATATATTTTAATATACATTAATATCTTTGAGGTAGTTAATGATTCCAGGCAAACATTTAACTGATAACTATAATGAATCTGAATCAACATTCTTTTCTTAAATTTATTTATATATGTTTTTAAAGAAGGTTAAATGTCACTAATATCTAGACTGAAAATGAGCTGCTGTTTCTTGGTTTGTATTTTCACACTAGCAAGAGCACTTTTGAGGCAGAAATTTTTCTTTTTTCACAACAAACTTACCTCTGAGGTTCTTAAGTATCTTTTAGAACTAAATATAACTCACCCATTAAATAACGTGGATTCCATGGCTGATCCCTTCTTATTCCCAGCGTGGGGAATCAGACCTTCACCCCGGACTGTTTAACTGATAACTACAGCCTTAACTAATACCTCCACACTGCCTGTTGCCTTGAATTGAGTTTCAGTTTATAACAAATAGAATCATCATTCTTGTACAAAAACAAGGAAATCCTCCTTCTAAGTCTGTTTTGATATGGGTTACCATAGTAATAAGTCTATGTTCCCCTCTTCAGAGGCCTTGTTATGTGAAGCATCAGCGATGTGCTTTTCTTTGGCCCCAGTTCATCTGTCAAACTGGGTTTTTCTTTCTCAAAATAATGATCTATGGAAGCATAGTCGAGCAACTGAAGTATATGGTTATTTAAGGTAGCTTTGCAGCATCACACCGTGTAGATAATATGGCAGAAAAATACTTACAACTATTAACTGCGTATTGCCCAGACAAAACCCAGGAAAATAGTGCAGTAGCATCTTGTAACAGTTTCTTCTGTTTGCTTTGGGTATGGGTTTTGAAAGGAATCTCTCAAAACCTGTTCTTCATAAAATTATCTAGTAGTCGTATGACAGTAGTTTAACTCATTTGGGAGTGTGCATGCAGCACAGTACAGCATCAGAAATATATGTATTTTAAAACAAAAGCACTAAAGCTGAAGTCCTTCTTCAAAATAAAATTAGCCCTCAATTTCTAGGAATTTTTACAAATACTGGAATACTTTTAGATATGCAGTCCATATTTCTCTTTTGGTTAGGTAAAACTACATTGTGCAGTTAAAGCCAAATTTTATTAGAGACACCTACCCTTTACGAACAGATGACTGCTCAGTCACTTTCAGCATCACATGTGCAAGCAATGCTATTTAAGACAAGTAGACAGACACCAATGGATTATGTGTGTATGTATACATATGTGTCTGCAATTTGTAGAGAAAGTATTAAAGTGAACACCAAATGATGTAAATGTGTTAACTCTAGGGGGGTTTATATATAATTAGCTATGTAAGCCTGTGCTGTAAAAAGCTTGGGGTCCTGGAAACTATTGAAATCATCAGAAAAAAAATGTAGATATAGAGATGCTAGGTAATTGAAAGGAAGTACTCTGAGCATCTCTCTCCTAGGAGGATCATTTTGCCAACGTGCTCGTATTGCTTGTGCATTAGCGGCTGGAGGAAAAGTAAAAGGGGTACCATTTTGCTGATGTTAGCGGGTCAGCAACTTTGTCTTTTTTCTGAGGTTTTGTTTTGTTGATGTGCTGACCCTACTTGCGTAATTAGTGGCTAAGTGAGTTTTCTGTTCCCTCAGAGGTGGAGCCCTTACCCCAACTCCACCTCTCACTTCCGGGCTGGACAGACACACACACACTTCCATTCTTAGACATTTATATATGACAAGGGGGCTCCGCCCCCTGCTCCCTTCCTCCCGCCCACCCCCGGGTTTGGTTTACCAGATACACAATTTAAAGAGATTGTTATTTTCATGGGAATTGTTACATATGCATTATTTTCACTTTTACTTTAAAAAATTTATAAAAATAATACTGTACTTGTCCTTTATTTCTGGCCCCAGGCGTGGTTAAATCTCTTTCTCGTAGGACGTATAACGCTGCTCGTGTTGTGAAGGGGGTGCAGCTGAATGCACGCTAAGGAGTAATGGTTGGATCATCTGCTGGCTTGTTGCTGTTGCTGGTGAGCTGCTGGTGAGCTGCATATTCTGCTTGTCTTCCTGCGCATCAATCATTTCATTGCCTGTACAGCAGCCATTTTGTGTCTCTGCTGCTCACGTTGTGAAGGGTGGGGGTGGTTTGGCTGAATGCATGCTAAGGAGTAGCAGTCGGCTCATCTGCTGGCTTGCTGCATGTTCTTCTTATTGCTTGTCATTGTTTTAAGAGCTGGGAGCACATGAACCGTGTCTGCCAAAATTTATTCCAAAAACTGCTAGTTTAGATGTCCATGAACTTGTTTTAAATGTTGTCTCACTGCCTTGTCTCATGTGACGTTAAAGTGTCTCTCGCGGAACGTCAAATTGTCTTCCGAGAAGATCACGTCTCCCTAGTCGCCCTTCCAAGATTTTTTTTTATATAATAGAGAGATAGTGTTTTAATAACAAACAACCACATTCAAAACATTGTGAACCTTTGATTTAAAATACACAACTAAATAAATGTTGGCAGGTTATTATGGCTTGTGTAGAGTGACTGATAACAACAACAACAACATTTATTTATATAGCACATTTTCATATAAAAAGGAGCTCAAAGTGCTTTACATAATGAAGGAAAGAAAAATAAAGACAAAATAAGAAATTAAAATAAGACAACATTAGTTAACATAAAAAAGGAATAAGGTCCGATGGCCAGGGTGGACAGAGAAAAAAAAAAACTCTAAGACGGCTGGAGAAAAAAAATAAAATCTGCAGGGGTTCCAGGCCAAGGGACCGCCCAGTCACCTCAGGGCATTCTACCTAACATACATGAAATAGTCCTCTTTGTAGTTAGGGTTCTCACAGAGTCACTTGATGTTGATGGTCATACAGACTTCTGGCTTTTAATCCATCCATCATTGTTGGAACATCACGGTGCTTTGAGTAGATGGTGGTGGCGCAAGCTACCTACATACCTAATAACTACAGTTGGGTGGCTACATCAGCAATGGAAAAAGAGGCATTTCAGAATAAACAACCACTTGTTAAAGATTAAGCATGGGGGTGAGCAACCCAACTGAGTTTCACTCCTGTCAGCAAAAAAAACTAAAAGTTTGTGGTTACATTACACACTGAAAGATTAAATAAACATCAGTTTCTCTGATTAATCTTGGTTAATGTTGATCACTTGGATGGGAGGGGCAGTACCTGTTGAAAATCCCAAGATTCCTTGGTTCCTTCCTTCTGGTTGACAATAACTTTAGCTAGTCAAAGTGCAGGAATGGTATCTGGTGGTGTTGTTGTGTTATTACCGTGATACAAGTAAAATAATGACTGAAGACCATAGTTGTAGACCAGGAGCACTAGTGAACCCATCTACAAATGGAATATTTTATCAGGATAACTCTTGATATCACAAAGTTAGTAAAGTCTTCAAATGGCTGCAGGAACGTCAGTGGAATCTGAGAGCAAAACTATACAATGTCCCATATTCAATACCTCGATCAACATAATATTAGGTATGTCTACCTAATAAGTGGACAGCTAAAGCATTTGTGTGCTTATTCTAGGAATAAAGCTGATGTAGTTGTTATTTAAAGCAATTTTAGATGTTACCCTCAGAAAATATACTCTAAGAAAAAATATGTTATGAAGTGTGTTATTTTTTTCCTTTACTTAATAAAATACCTTATATAAAATTGTTTGTTATGCGTATTTGTACAAATTTTTGTATTTCATTGGAATAACAATATTTTAGACATGATCTTCTTAGTGCATGAATGTTCAAAAATGACATGTAATTCTCCTCAAATGTTGTTTTTTTGCCTATAATTATGAGAATGTGAAACAAATTCTTATTCCACACATGACCCTAATTGTAGTCAATGTATTATCATACACTAAACTGGACTAGTGGCTGCTCATAATTAATTAACGATACGGACAGGGTTAACAGGGGAAAAAAAGCATGCAATTAATGATAGCTTAATAGGAGCCTCTAAAAAGGCCATGTTACTCCATCTGTAGATGCATTTTTAATGTGAGGGCGAATTATAAATAGGTTATGCATTTATTTTAAGTGCCTTATAAGAAATTAAAAAATGATAGCTATAAAAAGTGTGCAAAATTTAAAAGTATGTTAACATTATGCAAAGTTATTGTTTGTTTTACCTGCATATTTATTACTCTTTAATATTGTTTTCTATCACTGTATGCTGCTGCTGGAATATGTGAATTTCCCCTTGGGATTAATAAAGTATCTATCTATCTATCTATCTATCATGTCAAATGTTATGTTTTTATGACAGTCATGACATAAAGGGGATGGCTCATAAAAAATATAAGACGTCAAGGTTACTTGAAATGAACATGACATTATTCCTTAAAAACTTTCATTTCATTTATTTAATATTTTGCTTTAATTTTTGGATGCATTGCCTACTGTTGCACTAGTAAGCAAAACTGCCCAAGGATGCAGAAACCTGGCTTCAAATCCATGTCCCCTTTTGTGTAGAGCTCACATGTTTTCTTGTGTCCACAAGGGTTTCCTACCAAAACGGCCCAGTGAGATTGAGTGTGGGTTTCTGCATGGATGTGCCCCTTAATGGACTTGTGCCCCCTGCACCCAATGCTGTTTGGAGCTCTCCACAGCCCTCAAATGGAAAAATCAGGTTCAGAAAATACGGTAAAAAGATTTTATGATTTTTTTTTCTGAAACAGACAATTTAGATGTATTAATTAAACATGTATTAATTAATAATTAAGTATTATGCAGAATACAGCTATAGTTTCTGACATTGTCTGGGTGAAGAGATGCCCATAAGGGTTTCATATGAAGTATTTTTTTAAATTTCTCCTTAAAAATCATCTCTGGAAGTTAATCAGGGCTTAAAGAAAGAAGAAAGAAAGAAGTGACAAGAAAAGGTATTCAACTTCTCTTAGTTTTTTCACATTTCATTTAAAATATAGAATTAGGAGTTGCTTATATTGATAAATAATAAATACAGCAGTGTTTTGTATATCCTTCAAATTTAGCAGTGTAAAGATTATTCTCACTTAAGTGTTATTTGTGACTATTCAAGCTATTAACAAAAAGGTGACATATTCAAACATTGTGAGAAACTAAATCATTGGCATTTGCATTTTTACACTATATGGTCACTGTAAAATATTAGTAATTCTTTAGAGGAAAATAATATATTCCTATTCTGTCTAGAAAATGTCTTAGAAATAAGCAGTGAGGAGTATAAAGTACTATAATGGGATTAGCACAATACAGCAAATGATAAAGCAGAGAAAGAGCATTTTTAATTAAAAGATTTTCTATTAATATTTAGAATTAGTCTATGAATAACAAAGAAATACAGGTGTCTCCTATATCAGAATCTCAGACTTCCAGCTTCAAAGCGAAACAACCATATTTCTATTGTATGAGACACTGTCATATGCTGACTGATTGCCAATTCATGTAACGAATAGTTGATCACACAGCATTTATATCATCTACAATGACATTTTAGAAAAAAATGTATTATTTGTATTCTTTAGTTTCTTTATTGTAGTACAAGTTTCTGAATCTTTTCTGTATTAATAATTGTATGTCAAAGGTGAAGTGGGCAGAGTTCTACTTTCATGGCTGCCATGTTCTCCTAAGACAGTTTAAGAAAACACCAGGAATCCCTGGATATTACCATTCATCAATGGTTTGTAATGTTAACCGATCCTGGCTCTTTGGCAAAGAATGTTCTTTTGTGAAGGAAACCCTCAGTATAATATAGGGCCTTTTGTAATAGATTGTTCTTGGATTTTTTTTTTTTGTTTCAGCTCCTCACTTTTTGCTTTCATGAATATTCTTTTTTGTCAGTTGCCTGTCATTCAACTAGCAAAGCTTTCTTTTTAATGAGTAATAGATGTCCTTTCTCCCTTCTCTCATCCCACTTTGTTTTTACTTTTTAATAATACACTAATTTACCCTTTAGCACTCACATTAATTCTCTGTTATAAAGCTGCTTACTACAAGTTTGAAATATAGCAAAATTAAGATGGTCGTTTATAAGCCTCGATACAGTAAGACTCATCATTGGCTTCCAGTTAAGTTTTGAGCTGAATTCGAAATCCTCCTTCTGACATATAAAGCTGTATGGCTTTGCTCTGCTTTACGTTATTGAACCTATTAATGCCTGCATTCCAGAGTGTACAATGTAATCATAACACACAAGCATTGCTATAATTCCCAGGATTTAAAAAAATATGTAATTCTTAAGATTGTGGTAGAGCTTTTAGCTAGAGGGTCATCTAAACTCTGGAATGATCTCCCTGGAAATACATAGAGTGCCCCATCTGCCTCAAGGTTTAAATTTAGGTTGAGGATCAAATCATTTTACATTGCATACTTTAATGCCTTTGTTTATTCTGCCTTATACATTGTCTAGACAAACATTGTGGTTCTCCTATTACATTACAATCTCTGTAGCTTCTGATCACCCTGTTTTGTTTTTTGTGGTCACATTTTTATTGAAGCAACCAAATACAACAAAGAGAATCATATTAACCAGTTTAGATTAATCCCCATTAACTCAAACTCCTGAAACAAAAGACCAGTAAAAAGGGGTTAGAAAAAAATTCAAAACCAATGATACCTCATTAACCTTAGGCCTTTCCTGTACCCCATTTGGACTGCAACATGGCAGACCCTGGCAAGAGAGTGTGTGTTCTTTTATTAACAGCTCCTGGTGCACTGATGTGAAATAGTCTTCCACTCTTGTATGCCTGTTTTGGAATACCTGTCAATCAACCACCAGCCTTTTTACATGCCAAGACAGCTTTTCTTGGTGCTGCTCTCGGGTGTTTATGTTCCCCAAAAACACCAAAAGTGGTTGCTCTGGACAAGCTGTACACCACCATATGAAAACAAGAGAGCCAGCACCCAGAAGTGATCTCCATCATCATGGGAAACTTCAACCATTGCAATCTCAGGAAAGTCCTCCCCAAATTTTACCAGCATGTCACTTGCTCCTCAAGGGATGATTAGACACTGCATCACTGCTACACCACAGTTCAAGACACCAAGAAGTTTATCCTGCACCAACACTTTGGCAAGTCTGACCACACATCGGTGGTTCATGTGCCTGCTTTAGAAGGTACTAAAGTGCAAAAAGCCTGTGGTGAGGGAAGTACAGTGCTGGATTCAGGACACAAATCCAAACTACAGGACTGTTTGGATTTGAATGACTGGTTTGTCTTAAAATACTCTTCAGAAAATCTGGACAAACAAGCTCACTCAGTGACAGATTGTATCAGATTCTGCATATACTTGTATGTGCCTACCCATACTTCACGCTTTTACCCTAATCAGGGGCAAGTGCCTCCATGAGAAAAATTCTACTTTTAATTCAAATGACACAGAGCATTTCAAGAGTTCAAGGTGCAAGCTATGGAGGGCAATCAAAGAGGCAAAGATGGAAGCAGGTTGGAAAATAACCTCAGCAGCAGTGATCCATGTTAACTGAGGAAAGATCTGAAGGCAATCACGGGCTGCAAAATCTCATCAGCTGTGCCCACAGGTATGCCAAATGAGCTGCATAACTTTTCTGCTCGTTTTCAGACTCATATTACAGACTTGGTAAAAGTCGTAATGTTTCCAGCGCTTCCTTCAAATGGTCTTGCGGGTGACAGAGGCAGACGTGTATAAAACATTTAAATGGATTAAACCCCACAAAGTCTGAAGGCATGCACCACCCAGCTGTCACAGATGTACGCGGGTACCTTTGACTTGTCCCTGCCTTTTTGTATGGTGCTGCTGTGTTTTAAGAGAACCACAGTTGTGCCTGTGCCAAAGAAATGTGCTGTTTCCTGCCTGAATGATTATCTGCCTAGAGTGTTAACCTCCCAGGTGATGAAGTCTGGTGAAACTGGCTATGATCCACATTAACCAGAGCATCACTGCTAAAATGGGTCTGCTACAGTTTGCTTACCAGTGTAACAGATCTGTGGATGATGCCATCTCCTTTGCCCTGCATACTGCTCTGGGACATCTGGAAAGGAAAAACAGTATGCAGTTCATTAATTATAGCTCTGCCTTTAACAACATGTTTCCCTCCAGCCTGGTGCTAAAAGCCCAGAGACCTTGGTCTGAGCTGCGGTGTCTGTGGTTGGGTGTTTTTCTTCCTGATAAATAAACCACAGTCAATGTGACCTGGCAAAAATAACTCCTCCACACTGTTCACCAGCATTGGTGTTCTGCCTTGGCCCATTGCTATACAGTCTATTCACTGTATAGTACTTTCCGTAGGATGATTTTTCCAGCTGAACCAGGTTCACAAACATGAGGGTAACTGCATTATCAAATTTGCAGATGACACCACTGTGACTGGCTTCATCAGCAACAATGATGAGGTTGCCTACAGGAGGAAGGTAAAAGACTTGACTGTATGGTACAATAACAACAACCTCTTCCTGAAGGTTGAGAAAAGGCTCTTTTCCTGATGAGGCTAAAGAGCTTTGGAGTTGGAACCAAAGCAGTAGTGAACTTGTAACGGACGACTCACTCTCCCAAACCGGCAGCCACACCACTAACACACGTGGCCTGGTAAGCTGAGGACGTTAGACGCAACAAGCTGTACTTCTTCCAAATGAACTTCCCCCAATCGACGATCAAAAATAAGCCAACAAACAAACAGTATGTAAAATAATAAAGTGAGTATATTTTGATAAAGAAAAAAATTAACAAACTCCAAACAGTATATACAGTATATATCATACCCCAGCCAACCCCGACATAATATTCAACCCCAAAAGTGTCCCGCGGAAAATAATAAGAAAAAGAAAAAGTGCAGCACAAAGTTAATATACAATGCAAACCCTCCCTTGACCCCACACTGAACACGAATGAAATAAGACACACAGAAAGTATGAAACTCACATAAAAGTCCAGAAGATTTAACAGAAAATGGATAATGTTTGTGAACCTGGTTCAGCTGGAAAATTGTCCTACGGAAAGTACACAGATGAAAATGATGGCTCGCTCCTCTCCCCAAAAAACAAGAAATAGTTTCTCTCACTGTGTTTATCCTCAATACATGGTGTGATCTAGACCTCTGGGGTTTTGCGGTGCAAAGCTGTTGTTATGGTGTCCCGCAGGGCTCAGTACTGGGACCTTTACTGTTTTCACTTTACATGCTTCCACTGGGATCTCTCATTAGGAAACATAATGTTAATTTTCACTCGTATGCAGATGACACCCAGTTATACCTTTCATTTAAATCAAATGAAGTTTCTCCGATGTTGTCTTTAATTAGTTGTGTTAGTGAATTAAAGGAATGGATGAATGAGAACTACTTGTCTTTAAATACAGATAAAACAGAGATGTTAATTGTTGGAGGGAATGACGCTGATCACAGCAATATTTTGTCATCATTTAACTCAGTTGGAATCCCAATTAATTTTACTGAATCAGCCCGCAATCTAGGAGTTATCTTTGACTCTAGCATGTCATTTAAAGCGCATATTACAAAGTCGTCCAAAACCTGTTTTTTCCATCTTAAAAATATTAGGAAATTAAGGCTTTCTAAATAAACAGGATTGTGAGAAATTAATTCATGCATTTATCTCTAGTAGGATTGACTACTGCAATGCGGTGTTCACTGGCTGTTCAAACTGTTCTCTATACAGCCTCCAGTTAATCCAAAATGCGGCTGCAAGAATTATTACAAGAACAAGAAAATATGAACACATAACCCCAGTTCTTAAATCTTTACACTGGCTCCCAGTTAAATTTAGGGCAGATTTCAAAATCCTCCTTTTAACATATAAAGCATTAAGCGGCCAAGGTCCGCTTACTTGTCTGAACTTATCATGACTTACAAACCTGAGCACATTAAGATCTCAAGATGCCGGTCTGCTTAGGATTCCAAGGATTAATAAAATAACAGTGGGAGGTCGAGCTTTTAGTTACAGGGCCCCTAAACTGTGGAATGGTCTTCCTGCTTCCATAAGAGATGCCCCTCGGTCTCAGCCTTTAAATCCCGGCTGAAGACTCACTACTTCAGTTTAGCATATCCTGACTAGAGCTGCTGATTAACTGTACAGACTGCATCTCTGTTGTTAGTCATTAGCACTATAACATAAGTAACATGATAATTATATTTGAATACTAACCCTCACCTATTCTGTTTCTTTTCTCGGTACCCAAATGTGGCCATTGGTGCCACGGCCCACCTGCCAAGTTGTTTGCCTGCCAAAGGTAAAGTCATCCCTGATGGAGGATCACAGGAATCATGGGAAAGAGGGGTCCTTTCATCGGAGCAATGTTTCAGCCGTGGCATGGCCAAATGGGGAGGCAGCTAGATGGATGAGGTCTCCAGGACTCTAAAAATATCCAAACCTAATTATGTCATATCATCTACTGTTAAACCGTAATTCTAAAATTTTTATTATGCTGTCTTAAGGAATTGTTCTGTTGTGTATATTGTATTGTATTGACCCCCTACTTTTGACACCTACTGCACGCCCAACCTACCTGGAAAGGGGTCTCTCTTTGAACTGCCTTTCCCGAGGTTTCTTCCATTTTTCCCTACAAGGTTTTTATTGGGAGTTTTTCCTTGTCTTCTCAGAGAGTCAAGGCTGGGGGGCTGTCAAAAGGCAGGGCCTGTTAAAGCCCATTGCGGCACTTCCTGTGTGATTTTGGGCTATACAAAAATAAACTGTATTGTATTGTATTGTATTGTATTGTTGGGCGTTGAAAGTGGCAGGTAGACAAAGGTGTGAATGCTTTCTCTTGTCTCTGTAGCGGAATGGTGGTCTAGTAGAATGAGATATTTTTTTTTCCTTCTTCTTTCTGTCCTTCCATTTAAATAGCAAATGATCAGATGCAGGTGATGGAATTGACAGGACCAATTATCGTGAGGGGCCACGGTTCCACAGTGTTATCTTTCCACCCATTGTTTCCAGGGGAGGATATTTACATACACATAGACCGTGTATAGAGGACAACGCTACGAAAGACGGGACTCAGCACAAAATACATTTACGATGACATTAATCATGTAGCACTGCTACAAACTTTTACTGCTGCACATTTGGAAGTATCTTGACCAGATACATCACAGTGTAGTTTGGTAACCTCACTTGCCCGGACAGCAAAATTCTACAAAGGACTGACCGTACAGCTTCAAAAATAATTAGGGCTTGCACAGCTTAATACCATCTATTCAACCAGATGTCTAAGGAGAGCTGAATCCATCACCTTAGCCACCCAGATCACGCCATGTTTTCTGCCTCCTGGAAAGTGTTATCAGAGCCTCACCATTTCCACCTGCTTCAGCAGCAGCTTCCTCTGCCAGGCCATAAGATCACTGAACTCCCAGTGCTGGATTATGTGTAATTATACTGTACATTACTTTAACTCTCATTTACTGTATTTATTTATTTATGCTCTTTTTTACTTATTTATCTTTTGCTACTCTTATTTATTTACTGTATTTCCTTATACATCACCATGGCAGAAGAATTTCACTATGCACTCACAGTGTATTCTTCCTATACAGCCACATGAGAAACAACAGTGAATATAGTAGACCCAAGAGCAAAAAGAAATGAAAACTGCACACAGTGGAAAAGCAGTGAGGTCCAACAGAAGAAGGATATAGGGTGAAAAATTAAATTTAATTGACAGAACTGAAGAGTCAGACATAGCAGACCAAAAAAGCAGAGACAGGGGCAATTCTGCAACGTGTGAAGAAAATTAAAAGTGGTATTTGGAGAAAAGACATGGCCATAGGGATCGACAACCAGACCCTGAGTGTGATGCCTGTGAAGAATGAGATATAGAGGGTGCACAAATTTAAAAAGAGTGTTTGATGATTAGGTTTTTAGAAGAAAACCAGTTGTTTTAGAAAATGCTTTCCAGAGGGAATGAGTGTGGGGAATTCATGTTTCCAAACTGAAAGTAGTGGTAAGCGCATACAGAAAACCTTACGCAGATTGCATACAGAGCTGACAACAGCTTAAACTGGGGAAAAGTAACAGGAAAAATGAAAAAGAGGATGAAGGCACAGAGGATAGTAAGACAACATTTATCTTGAGAACTGATCGACAATATATATAAAAAAAGATGAAGATGGATCAAAAAACTTATACATAAGCAACTGAAATGTTACAAGCCCCAAGTCCTCAAAAAATTACTAAATATCATATTACTGTAGCCCAGATCAGAAAAGAGAAGGGGCCATCCTTGATTTGAAGAGGCAGATTGTAAAAAACAGAAGTAGGAATGGGTCAGTCTGGACAGGAACCAAGATGACTCGCGAATTCCCCCATATTCCAAGTATATAAAAAATTAAACGGCCAAATTTCAGGTCACATGAATTTAATTTCTGGTAGGTAAAGGGAAGAATGGAGAGTGTTGTAGAAGGCACCAAGATGAACTCAGTAGGAGAGCAAGGGTGACAGAAGTTTCCAACAAGGTGCATCTCAGAAAAAGGGTAAGCCTCCCACGGATTAGGATGGTGTGCTCAATAGTTCTATTGTCATTTCAAATATTTAAAATTATGAAGGGAATTAGTATAGTGGTTTGAGACTGTTACTTTAAAATGAGTTCAGCGAGAAATTTCACACAAACATTAGGAAGTTTCTCTTAACACAGAGAACCAATAGACACATGGAATAAGCTACCATGTAGTGCGGTCGACTTTAGGGATGTTCAAAACTAGACGATGTTATTTGGACAGAATTAAAAGGATAGGACTGTTGAGATTTTGTTGGGTTGAATGGTTTGTTCATGTCTAGATTATTCTAATGTTCAAACAAAATGGCAAAAAAAAAACAGATCTAACCCTTCAGCTAGCAATTGGTGTGGAAAATAAGTTAATTTTGTTAATTACCAATCTGGAGTGAAAAGATAGGGAAAAGAGGATGAAGAAGAAGAGAAGTCATTAATACTCCTGAAAGCATGACGGTAATTTGACACTGCAATATCAAATAGAAATGTGCAAAAGTAGAAAAGTCAGTACTAAGGAAAATAATTGAGCATGTCAGCAGCAAGAGAGGCAGGCTAACAGTGGACTGATGACAGAGGTGGTATAAGGAGGAAGAAGGAAAAGTTACACAAAACCTTATGATAATTAAATAAGTTAAGGACATAAAGAAGAAAAAAGCACGATGTCACCAGCATATAGAGAAATTTTGTATTAAGTGACATGTAAAATAACAGGAGTTTTCAAGTTTGATTTACAAAGAGCGATGGCAAAGGGATTGATTGACAGCTTAAAAAGTAAGGCGGACATGGTACAGTCTATGCTGGCCTCTTTATAAATGAGAAAAAGGTGGCAGATAAACTCGGGTTGCAAATACCTAAAGGTTGAGAAACGCTGTCTTAGGGTGGTTTGTATAACATTTCTCTCATACTAATATATGCTTCCCACAAACCCACTGGAGTTGCAGAAAATGCTGGAGGAAATTCCAGTTCATGTGGTCTAATACCCTTTACACGTCAAGCAAGAAAAACACAGCTGGGCAGGACAAAGTAATGACTAGATCAATGATATACAGAAGGCAGCAGAAGTTATCTACAGTATCGTGAAAATGATTGAAACCAGTCTGGTCAAGTTTAGTCAATTTACAGAAAACCATTTGAAGTCGTTACATGGGGTGCATCACCAGCTGCTTTGCATCAGAGTATGTACACTGTCATTAAATGTTGGTTTCACTGCTTTTTATACTAGAAAACCTTGTTTTAGATAGAAGAATCATAAGAGAGGTGTGAAATCACTACAATGGATGGTGAAGTTGGCATAGAATATTATTGGCAAAAGGCTGCCAAAATCTAAACAAAAAATACAACCCAAAATCAGAAAAAGTTGGGACGGTATGGAAAGTGCAAATAAAAAAAATTACAGATTCTTAAATTTATTTTGACTTTTACTTCATTGTACACATTATGAATCCAAGATATTTCATGTATTTTCTGGTCAGTTTCATTTCATTTGTTAATATACATACATTCCTGAATTTCAGGCCTTGATTCCAAAACATTGTAATCATGCAAAAAGCAAGAGCGCAGTGGGCAAGTGCTAGCAGAGGATAACAATTAAAAGTTAAATAAAATATTTTGTAATAAAAGGAAATTAACACCCAGCTAATGCTGTTAGCAATGTAACCTCACAATATCATGTTGGGTGTTTGGAAAGTGGTGACTGGAGGAATTTATATTTAGTGGTTTGTATTAAAATTGAAGAGTCATGCTGGACAGCAAAATGTCTCCTGTTTTTCTTAAATATGATTTCAGTGCGGGATGGCACTCTTGACTGACCATACATTTGAATATGCCATTTATCATGTGATGAAATGGTTCACCGACAAAAGCGCGATAGACATATGCACCCCGACAAAACCACAACGTACAAATGAGCGCTGACAAACCTGCTAACTGGTTTTCGACAAATGCGCGCAGACAAAATCACCACGACAAAATCGTGAGCGAGGCCAAGAGAGTGGGAAGCGTACATGCGCATTATGTGCACATTATGTGCTAGGTTATAACAGTTATAACTGCTAATGGCATGCCGCGAACAAATAACTCAGTCGAGGGTTGGCATAACTCGTCGTATACAAAGCAGAATTACCAGCAGTCTGGCAGCCAGCAAGTCTAAATACGCTCACCTATCAAGACGTCTCGCTGCAATTCTTTCTACATATGCAGGGCGTGATCTTAAGGACTATCTGCGTGCCGAGCTGATGGCATGCCGTGTCTCATAATATTGAATTCTAAAATAAACATTATTATATATGCTTTAAACTAGTAATTCATATTTAATGAAACTTTCGCGATTTTGTCGGCGCAATTTTGTCTGAGCGATTTTGTCGTCGCATTTCAATTGGCGCTATTTTGTCGGCGCTCATATGTCTATCTCGCAAATGTCGGGTCACAGATGAAACTCTTTACTTGTCTACTCATCTTTTCCTCCAAAGACTACACTTAGAAATCTTAGGGTTGTGTCATTGTCAAAACGTAATGTTGTGAGTTGTTCTCTCATCATGACCATTGTACCCTGAAAGTTCATTACAGCAGAAGAGAATTCAGATACTTTTATGCTCAGTACATCTAATTCACACTTTAAGTTGAACTCTTCGTGTTGGGATTGTCCTATAGACTTTATTTATCACATGTTGTTGGTGATTATTGGCCCCTTGTGCACAAACTGGAGTTACTGATTATACTGAAGGCCAATTAAAAACATGTTCATAAAACTTTAGCCAATTGTTCAAGGTATGTCTGTGATTAAAAGACATTCCAAAAGTAAAGTCAGTCAAACACAGCAACACTGAAAACCCTCTAAGATCAAAAAAAGGAACAAAATGCCACCAAATATCAAAAACATAACCTCTTCTAATTCACTATTGTTTATACGGAAGGCATGGGGATATGGGCATCCCCTGTGGCAGGGTGCAAATGTCTTACACCCTAGTAAGTAATTGTGAAAGGGTCTGGACAACACAAAGTGAGGTAAAGTTTACTAAATGCATTTCTGTAGGAGGTAATAAAGCTTGCTTCACAATTTAGAACATAGTAATTAAATTAAGTATATTATATTCTATGATTGGTTAACTCATCTCAGGCAAGCAAAGATACTGTAAACACTACCATACTTCTGCTCAAGCCATTGTGTCTTACAGCATGAATGATTTTATAGATTATGTTCTTGTTAAAGAAATTTTCACACTGGCCTCTCTGTCTCTACATTAGAAACCATTTCCTAACGATATGCAACCAACATATTTGTTTTAAAACACAAAGTAACAAATCTGAATACAGAATAGGGTCAAGAATGCCAAAAGTTTAATAGAACATCTTGTAAAGTTCTTAGCCTTATAGACAATTTTCAAAAATCTATAACAATGAAAAGTGACATGGTAGTGAACAGTGACAACATGAGGAAATGTTGAGCTTTACATTAGCATACCACTTGTAACTTGACCAAATATCCTATCTTGGTCATGAATCTCACAATTGAGGTGTTCCATTTCAAAAGGAAATGATACATACTCTTTTAAAAAAAAGAACCCCTTACACTTACTTGTAATTTACAAACCGAATAACAAGAGCCCCTCACAACTGGACATATTCTGGTGTTACCACTTTAACACTTGAGTTCTGCTCGAATCTACAGATGACTCTGGTGCTACAAACTCTGTTGGAAATATCACAGCTTCTCACCTGTCTCTCTCACCTCTAAGTTAGCTTCTATTCAAATATGTGTATTTAGTCAATGACTCTATACAGTATACTGTAAAGAGGTCATCTTTCCACAAGAACACAATAAAAAGTTGTAGATCTTTTTTTTCATACTACAAAAATATTTTTAGTCTGGAAAAATGAAATCATTTTATGTTTAAAGTCATTCAGCCATAAGCAAGCATAGCATCAAGAGCAACAACTATAGTTTTCACATGATGAACACGCTAGAGTTGCCTTTGGGGTCAGAGCTTGTTAGATATCATCATTGAACATACACAGCAACGTTTGAGCCTACCACAGCAAAAAACACATTTAGATCTTTTTGTTTTGGAAAAATTTGACTAAGTCCACTTAAAAAAAACAATTTAAGCAAGTGTGAATGTAATGTATATTTGATTGTACTGAGAAATTCAAACTCAATTAAATGGGATCAAGAATCAATGAATGGATACATGTAATTTACCATTCTAATTTTCATTCAAAGGAATGATTTTGAACTGACTTACTCAAAAAAGAAAGTTTCAGTGATTATACTGATGAAATAGCATGGTAAACGCCACAAATAATCTTTATGCTTACTATTATGGTGACAAATTTTTAGTATTAGGAATAAAAGTGTCCTTTTTATTAGGAATAAATATCTTAGCAATACTACTGATAAACAACTAAGAACTAGAAGAAAGTAAGAACAGGTTGTGAATAGTAATGCCTCAAAGATCTGCGTGAAATTGAATTAGCAGTTAAACTTAAGAGTTTTGTATCACAAAAAATTTCACTGGTTTCGCAAGAAGTGAAGTTCGCACCATTGACACAGAAAGGAAGGTGTTTAGTTCCTGTCTGTGAGCATTTTCCTGTGCTAATTCACATCTGCCTATCATTTAGTGTTTAAATGAAGTTTTCTAGTGAAAAAAAAATCTTTTCCTAGTTATGTGTAGACATTTGTATTGGGCCATGAGACCTGTGTTGAAGTTGTTCTGGTAGTTTGATGCTCACTTTGACAATTTTAATCTGAAAATAATATTCAGTACATTCCTCTAAGATGCCTGGAGCATGCATAACCTCAGCTTCATCTACAAAAATTCAAAAAGTAGAAAAGGATGATTGCTAGGTAACACCAAGATGGGGTTTCTATGTAAGTGAGATTTCCTGTGGAGAAAATGCAGTTATGTGCACGATGGGGTGTTTTGGTCTGTCTTCGAGTGAAAATTCGAAAATATTTAGTATATAAAAAACGCACTCTATGCTCTTCTGTGGTCATGTGAATGAGAGGAATAAAATATAATTGATTTTACTGGTGTGTAGCAGATTACCTATGTTATTGAGGTACTCAAATGCTACAGGTAAATGGAAAGAATGAAGCTTTAGGGAACACTATTTCTTATTTTCCAAGCCAAAATAAAAATGGAAACATGGAAAAAATTCTTTTTAGTAAGTTTTGCGTTTGTGAAATCATATTTGAAACAAATTTTAATGTCAGTTTCATAAAACTGCATGCGAAACCAAAACTTCTCTGTTTCACTTATCACTTGTTGCAAACCTGCAAATCTGAAAATACTTTGCTTTTCGTTCCACACACCATGCCAGGTTAACTTTAAGTGGGTTCTCTGTATGAGTAAGTGTGGGGTCAAGTTCATGGTTGCTTTCCAGCTATCAATTCCTGGTACTAGTCAGACCCACATTCTGGACTTGCTTAAGCCGTTTCAGTAAATAGACGGGTGGATGTAAATGAAATAAAGCGAGACAGGCATATTGTACATTGCATTTTTAGTGTTTTTCAATTTGTCAAAGACGTTTTCATGGCTATAAGAGAGCGGAGGTATAAATATACTAGTTGCTTCTAGGATGGAGATTGGTACTTGATTTATACATGTTACATATTTGATATCATGTTCCTGGATTCTCCATTTTCTCCCTTAAACTACTGACCAGTTGCCATTGGTCAAATAAGATACATGATGCATCAATGAAAATATGTTTTTAATTGAGTACACTGGGAGTAATGTTTCTGAGTGATCACTGTCTAAGACCAAAATACTTTTGGTCAAAATTTAAAACAGCCTGTGAAATAAGCTTTTTATACATTTCTTCTAATCCTAAATAATTTGCCACATCATCAGAGGAGAAATGCCTTACCTTTGCTCAATGTCCAGTTCAATTTTTCCCCTAAGAAATGCCTTTTCTGTACTTTATATACAATACCACTGTAATCCTATACATTTAGTAAATTAAAAGCCTTGATTAATTCAAGTGTGAATATAAAGTTGCTGTATAATTTAATGTAGATGAAGCCCACTTCATTAAAAACAAGATGTTAAAGACTCCCAGTGTGCCTTTTTAAAGCAGTGATTATTATATTTTACCTAAGAGGGTGTCTGCCAGAATATGTTTCCAGCATATGGGTATGAAACAGGAGGCATATAATAGCATAAGCTTTTTCTCTAGTTTATGCAGGTGAAGCTGCTTGAAGCAGTGGCCTGTGAACAGAGACAGTCTGTTACCTGAATAGCTTCACAACAGCTTGCCAAGAGAAGCCCCGGTGGACACTGCAGGGGCAGAGCCACAGCACATCTTCTGTTCTAATTGACCTGGGTTTTGAGATTTCTCTGGCTTGATGTTTCCCAGAGTGCAATGTCTTAAACAATCAGAATGCTGCATGATGGGAAGGATCTTGTTACCCTTGCAAGATGGCCAAGTGGACAGGATCAAGTAGGTCTGGGAGTTGGGGAAGTAAGAGATATTGGCGGATTTGTAAGGGAAAACACTTGGCGCTGTCAGTATGGAAAAATCACCCCTTTTTCTGGACCTCAATTACTATTGTAATCCTCTGATGATAACTCTGAAAGCATCCCTAAACACAACGTGGTAGAAATGACCTTAATCATCTAAATAATGACACTAAAGAAATACCCTGTAACCTCCTAACTATCATAACATTCTTAAGGGGTCATGCTGCACAAAAATTGGGATCAGAGCAATTTTCTAGCACTTTAGCCCAAAATCTTTGCAATTATTTTTATAACTTTTCGTAACATTTTCTTTTCACAGGTTGCTAAATCAGGCTCTTCTCACCCAACTTAATTACTTCTCTTATTCTCAAAAATTAATTACAGCTGATATGAGCAAACACCTGCAGGCTCATTAATCAATAAGTGCCAGTTTCTTCTAACAATAAAATTTACTTTATGAGCTAATTAATTCTTTCCTAACGTTACCCATCCTGAATGCTCACAGCTTAAAATACTTGACATGGTGCCATTTGAGTACAGTTCAAAAGCTTCTCAGAATCTCTAAATACAAGCACCCAGCAAGTCAAGATTTTGTTCAGTTTTGAAGAATTAATTACACAATTAATAAAGGGGTTCTGCACATTAATATACATGGCAGAGAGAACTTAGCTTTGTCCTGAAATACTTAAATTAAAATGATTATACATTTGACGTTGACACTAAATAAAAATGTAATAAATATAATAATGCTCCATGTAATTTGCAATGTGGCATTAGGTTTAGGATTGCTGCTTTGAGTCTCCAGAGGCTTGAGCTCAAATTCTAGACACTGTATAGATCGTGTACTGGATGTCCATCCCACGACCATGAAACGTTTCTATAGCTACAACAGTGTCCTCCCACATACTAAAGATGCATGTGTAAGATTTACTGGTTACTGTAAATTACTGTAAAATTCTGCAGTTTCAAATTAACAACACTTAACGGTATGCACAGAATATCCAGTATATCACACTATTGTTCCCAAATATTCATTGCAATTTATATATTACTTTAACACTAGACATTTTACTATGTAGCCTGATATCAGTGTGTGTGCCCTGAAATGAAGTGGTATCTCATCAAGGGTTGGTTCCTGCCTTGCACTCAATGCTGCTGGGACAGGCACTGGGAATTGAAACAGGAAAGATGGAGAAATTAACAGATATTCCATAAAATGTATTATGAAAACAGTTAACTTGAAAAACATGTCCCACACAATTTGACAAAAACTTATCGTAAAACATTTAACCTTTACTCTCAAAAGCCTTAGTTTTGCTCTGTGGAGTATAATTTTTTATTTTCCAAGGTCTTTGGCCCACACCATAGCTATGTTCCCATCTTTCTGTAGTATTTATGTTGCATATGGTGGCAGAGCAGTTTATGCTGCTGCCTTATAGTTCCAATAAACTGTGTCGAAATCCTGACCTGTGGCATCAATTCTAAAACCTTGCTTAGATTCCATACTAAATGTTTACTTACCCTTGAAAGGCAATAATGACAAATGTACAAAAAAAAATTGTATTTATAAAACCATGCATACACTACATTCCTCTATAAATCTCAAATCAACATAAACCTTTGCCCTCATACACATGCCACTCCCTATCCCTGCCTGTCAGTAACCAAGCATGGCGTAAAAAAACACCTTTTTTTAATATTCATGATTTAATCACCATATAAATTTACCCATGTTTTTGCTACAAACCATGGGAGAACAGAAGAAAAAAAGGAAGAAAATGAAGATTAAGTGAATGTCAGTTAGTCAGTCATTTTCCAACCCGCTAAATCCTAACACAGGGTCACGGAGGTCTGATGGAGCTAATCTCAGCCAGCACAGGGCTCAAGGCAGGAAACAAACCCCGGGCAGGGCACATACATACACACCCACACACCAAACACACACTAGGGACAATTTAGGATCGCCAATGCGCCTAACCTGCATGTGTTTGGACTGTGGGAGAACATGCAAACTCCATGCAGGGAGGACCCGGGAAGCCACCCAGGTCTCCTTACTGTGAGGCAGCAGCACTACCCACTGTGCCACCGTGCTGTCCTAAATGAATGTGAATTTATTTATTTTTTTTGCTCGTCTCACTACAGGAATCACAAATTAACAAAAAAAAAAAAAAAACAAGAGTGGGAGCAGCTGAGTGGAGAGAACAATAGTAATATGGCATCAGGCAGTGCCCAGACTACCACCAGTATAAAACATAAATTGGCTCAGGTTGTATACACAGCCTGTGAGATATTAAGAACATTCTCATTGAACTTGTTAAAAAAATAAATTAATTTTGACAAGTAAATGTCAATGTTGCAATACGTGCAAATCTCTTTACATTTGATGTACAACATCCGAACATCTTTGAATTGCCATTGCGTTGATGTGTTGAGAGACAGTATCTGGTTCATCCATGTGCTTGTCTTGGCCTAAACTGGGTAGCAGAGGCAATGTATACTTCTGCACTACGCTGTGCAGAACTACATACGCCATCACAACGCTGCAGACCTCTGTAGAGCTTTATAGCAGTGAGCTGCCTGATGAATCTAAACACAGCCATCTACCTTTTCAAGAATCAATGGTCCATTCTATTTTTAGTAGTATTATTTATTTAGCAGGTGTACTTAATCAAAGTGATTTACAAAGCAAATTATAATATACAGTATATATTAGAACTTATTATAAACAGTATAGTATTTATATCAATTCTATAAAGTCATACAATTCTATACAAGTCATCTGTAATGTACTAAACACAATTAGGCGTATTTACCAAGAAACCAACCATCATATACAGCATCCCACTGAATTCTGCATAACCATGCTATTTGATAAAATAAATTAATTTTGACTTGAGCTAGGCCTTCTAAAAACAACAAACACATTTGAGCATCACATATTAGTTGTATAATAATTGAATAAAAAATGCTTTCTGTTTACAAAAGCAAATTCCTTCTGTGACAGAGCCTTTCTTGCAACATGTGTGCAATGAGTTGTAGGGATTAGATTAGTGAAATCAGCAATCGCTGCAAGTTGCCTTTTGATCTTGGCTTGCTTACTCTGACCATAAGGAAATTGCATGTATCTGGGTAGCATATTAATTATACTTTTCCATACAGATGGCACAACATGGCTCATGGATGCCTGTGAGATTGCTGACCAGTCAGCCAGTTCACACTGAAAAGCACCAGTCACCAAATACCCTACAGTTTGTAAAACCTGTAATGGAACAGGGGTTGTTTGATTTCTGCATGATGGTCTTTGTGAGTTATGTCCTACAATCCTTCCTCCCTTTTTATAGAAAAGGCTACACACTAAGGCAATTGCCATTAAGCATATTATCATTTGTTGTTATTACCAATGAAAAGGCAGCTATGAGAACATGTCGGTTAACTAATGTGATTAGTTCAAAAACATTGAAATGAGATTTTTTTGTTGAATGTGTTCTCCTGCTGCCTGGTGCAATGCCAACACCAAAAAGGTCAGTGTAGGACTTCTGGATGGTTGGAAGTTCCTACAATGTTGAGCAAATTTTCATGCCAAGTTTGTGTTTTTTTTAAATCCCAACTTTTGCATAAAAAATGGCTTATGTTCATTTCCAAGCATAAGCAAGTTTTACATGTAAAGCCCCAGGTCAATATCTTTGTACGTTTGTACTTACTCTTTGTCTGTACAATCTTTTTTTCAGGTACTCCTGTTTTCTTCCCACAATACATAACTGTGCAAGTTAGCCTAACTGTTGATTCTTAATTCACCTAGGGTTAGTAAATGGTAGTGTATGCTCTCTAAAAGTGTGTTTTGAAGATGGATGGAAAGAAAATATTACTGTACTTGTATACCTATTTTGGTTTTTTTTTGTCGATATTTGCCATTTTTGCTGTTTCAATCTACAATGGGTGATTCCTGTTCAATAACCTTGGTTCTGGCAAAACAATCTCTACCAGCCTTAGAGTCTTAACAATAGTCTGACCTTTGAATTCCACATCTCTCTTGCAGCCAATATGTCATAAAATTCACCTATGACACATCATCAGAGTTCTATCCTTCCTGGCTATTTCTGAGGTTGACATATTTTGTCATGATTTTATGACCTAATTGGTTGAACTACTCTGCGAAATTCTTTTCTTGAGTCTGTTTGTGAGGCTCTTTCTGTCATTCAAAGCAGGACTGAAGACCTTACTTTCTATTAACTGTTACTGTGATTTAGGGGTTTCAACAGTCCCTAACGTCTACTGTGACAATACTGTACACTATATTGGACTACTAGAAATGAAAGTTATACCTAAAATTCATTCTTTTTTGAAGCTATCATTTTTTCTTTATTTCCTTAGTTTTGTCATGAACCCTTGGAGGAATATTTCAGACAAAATTAAATAAACAAGTAAATATGCAAATAAAAAATGTATTGTGCAATGTGACAAATACAGTATATAATTAAGAAAATGAAAGGTTAGCATAAAAATAAAATGTGCCACAAAGTCCGTTTTACTTTTCTTATTTCTTTATGTATTTATTTCTTCATTTCTTTATTTCAGTGACACTGCACGCAATATGAAATACACCTTGAAATAAAAATATTTTTACTAATCAAAGTTGAGAGGATGACCTCTAGTTTTGTAACTGGTGTCAACAGAGTCGGTGTAGATCTTCCTCCATCACATTACAGCAGACACTTTAGATGCAGACTACTGGGAGTATGACAAATTAAAGTGGCCTCTTCATTCAGCAAATGTGGGAAACTTTTTCTTGCCTGCATATCCGCCACAAAGAGGTAAACTGTGGCTCATTCTGTTGGTCATTTGGTCTCAGCGGCAGGCACTGGAGGTGGAGCTCTCAGAATTACTCAGCCAATTACGAAGCTCTTGTATGTTGATGGGGGTGGACATATTTATTTACTTTTTTCCAAAATATTCTCCCATAATGCCATTCCCCATAATGTACAGTATTGTATTTTACTTGTAAAGTTCTCTTTATATGATTCATATTTAGTTTTTATAAATCTGATAAATTTCTATATTTGGTACTATATTATAGTTTTGTTTGCTCATTAAAACAATAAAATATAATATAGTATACATTTTGCTATATAAAATAAAGATTCATTGGTATACAATAGCAGGCTGGTGTAGGTTTCAGATCCATGCAAGCTGTGAAAGAAAAGCTTAAGCCCATGCAGCGACTCACATTTGACTGCACAGAGAAGCCTGTAGCTGATATACTCAGGGCTTGAGGATGACGGCTTGATGGACTTCTGCCTTATGAGCTCATTTCACACATACATGCAAACAACAAGCCAATGGGTCTTGTTTCCTGGACTGTAAAATAAATTGCCAGCTTCAAGATCATGTGCAATATGTTCTGATTCACTCCACTGAACCTTCAAGATCCCGAAAGGAAAGCTACTCTTATACATTTAGATTTAAATTACTTCCACTATGTTGGCAGCTTATTAGAAATGTCCTTTTTTCAAAGATGACTTGCAGCATCAAAGCAATTAATAACAGCTGCTAATCCCGGTTCAAATTATTTTTATTCCATTTAGTGTCCAAGATGATTTATCTCCATGTCTGTTGGGTGGTGTGTCTCATATAATTACAAGATTAAGAAGATGCCTACAGTATTTCATCCTATAAATAAAACAGTTATTCAAATACTGTAGCTCTTATATACCAGAGCTGACATAAAATATGGTTGTGTGACAAAAATGAAAATGCGGTAAAATGTTATTGAAAAAGCTCTTTAGAATATTGGAACATTCGCTCTAAAAACCTTTCTCAATAGAAATCTATTTGACCAACTCTTGAAAGTCAGATATATTCATTACAGGGAGAGTTCACTCATTTTCAACCAAAAGCTCTTCAGAATGTGTACCTCAGGTGGAGCTGGCAGGCAGTTTCACACCACTCTGCGATGCCTGTGTGCTCTGAAGTTTGTTTTCTTTTTAAGGTTCATTCTTTTTATTTTGAGGTGTATAATACCTCATCCGATTTTTGAACCCTTGGTTTCATAATTTCTTAATTTGGAAAACTAAGGAGCTTGTTTTTATTTCTAAATTTCTAGGGCATGCTATTGGTTGTGGTTAAGGATTACTGAACCAAGTGACAGTCTTTTGTTTTTCTAAGGAAATGCATTTTGTACTTGTTGGCCCAAAAAAGAAGTGGAAAGTTTTGGGTTTACCTATCTTACATATATAAGAAACTTTTCCTGTGGTTTTATAATTAAATATGTTTGCATAAAATAAATATACAATTGCAAAAGTTTGGGAGAATATTTTTAAACAATAAATTGTACTGTGATTTATAAGTTTCCTTATAATACAAATCAGTGTGATCCATTTCATTCATCTGCTGTATGTTCAGAATTAAAATAGTAAATTTGTTCTGGCCTGTAGTGGATATCACTGAGCCCTAAAACTCCAGACAACACTAACACAGACAGTCCAGGTTCAAGTGAAGGTATTTTTATTAAACAAAGTACCTTTCTATATGTCTTGTTTCCTCAGTCACCACAATACAATCCATCCTTTCATCCGTCTGTCCTTCCTTCCTTCTCTAATCCCTCCTTTACTCCTCCAAACGAGTGCTGTCTTCTTAATCCTCCCGACTCTGACTCCCTGAGCTCTCTGTTAACACTGGACTAGGAGTACTTCTAGTGCTTCATTAATTGCCCCCAGGAAGCACTTCCAGGTCAGGCAGGACTACAGTGGTCCTTGTATCATCACTATGTGGCAGCTCCCCTTGGCACCCCCAAAAGAACTTGACAGGGAAGGCCTTTGGGGTCACACCTCCCATTCTGCTCTGCAGACATCCATAATGGGTCTTGCCAGATGGGTTGCTGCCACCCAGTGTACAGGGGGATGTTCTTCCCATAAGAAGCATTTGCCCACTGTCCTTTCCAGTTCCCAAGTCCATCCTAGGTGTCGCTCAATGGCTGTTAGGTCGTCAGTCCCTCTGTATTGTATCATCCTTCCACATCCAGGTCCTGGCACGGAAAGGAGATATTGTCATTCCCTCCCTGACCTTCTATAATCAATGCCTCCTGACCAGGTAAGGAGTGGATTTCACATCGTCTGGGATGCTGGTTCATCCCCCACAGCATATATCTATAAATACTGTAATGACATTGTCTCATTCTCCCAATTTCCTTTGTTGTGGGAAGAAACCTTGGCAGCCTAAGGGTTGGTGTAACCAATACAAATTTACTGAATTGCCATGTACACACACATTATATGCATCTACACAGAAGGAGTTTAGCAAAAGCAAGCTATCATTGTGGACTAAAATCATGCGTATCAATAGATTGTTTTAAATAGTACTTTTTAAATTAAAATGACTATTGAGAAATGAATATTTAAATGCATTTTGTGTCAAATTTCATAATAAAGGGTGGTCCAGTGGTTAGCAATTCTACAACATTGATTCAGTGTTCTGGATTTGAAGCCAGCACCTGGTCAATGTCTTTGTGCCGTTTACACATTCTTTGTCGGTCGACAAGGGTTTTCCACTGGGTATGCTGTACCACATTCACTAAAATGAGCTGGTTTGTCAAATGTGAGTGTGGGGGTACATGAGTGTGCCCTCCAATAGACTGCCACCCTCATCCAGGGCTGTTTCCTCCCAGTGCTGCCAGGATTATTGGGCCTCAGGCAACCCTGAATTGGATTAAGTAGGTTAGATTGTTATTTTCTGTTACATTTGATTATAACTTTATTACAAATTTTCTAACAAAACAGTTAATAATAGAGAAAAAAATCAATTTGGTGAACACAATCTTGAAATACAGTAAAATCGATGAGACTAATCATCTTTTACGCAAAGTTAAGGCAAAAGTTTAAAGATTAATTGTTAACAAGTCGGTTTATCATATACTGTACTGAAACAAGTAAATACATTTTTGTACTGCATTTTGGTTATTTTTAAATATGCTTTATAAAATGTAGTTTGTTAGTTTTCTTTGCTATAACAACAGCCTTTATTTCTATAGGGCATGTTCATAGACTCAGTATAGCTCAAAGTGCTTTAAAGAAGTCAAACAAGTAGTTATATGCAATATTGAATAGATAGTATATAAAAGATAAACAATGCACACTTACATGAGAACGATATATAGTTAAGAGAAATAGAGTCTTTAAAGTATACAATGTTTTTTTGTAAGTTTCTAAATGGCAGTTCAATTATAAGGTCAGATAGCCAGGGTGGATAGAAAAATTTTTAAAAATTCCAGTTAAACTGGAGAAAAAAAACTAAACCTGTAGGGGTTCCAGGCCAAAAGACTACCCAGCCTCCAGTGAGCCTTCGGCCTGACATAAATGTACATATATAAGAAGTGCTTTATTGGTATTATCATCTTAGATGATTCTAAACAGAAAGTCTACAAAAAGGACACAACAGATGAGCCTTTCTGCACTTGGTTTTCTTAATAGCACAATGTCACACATTTTCAGGTAGATGTTACTTTATGTTTGCAATATATCACTAAGGATGTTGGGATTCTGACATTTTTGGCCATAACATACCTTCAGACTGTTACCTACACAATTATTTTTGTTAGCATTTAAATTCTTTGTCTAGAATACTTAAAGAGTGGTTGGGTACTTGAGACTATTCTTTTATGGATGGGCATGATGTCCGGACTTGATTCATTCCTTACACCTGATACTGTCCTCTGATACCATTGACCCTAGTGTGGTGTTGGCAGTAAAGCACCATGCAGGAGAACTTGCTTTTCCATACTTCAAATCTTGACAGCTTTGTTTTCCTTGGGCATGCTCAGAAACAGACTTCCTAGTGCCTACAGCAGCCCCCAATCATAAAAGATTTACAACACTACAATATAGAAGGAAACTGAGTAAGTGCCATCTTGAGAAGCCAATGGTTAGGACCACAAGAGATTGGGTTTAGCTTTTCTCTTGGTTTTCATGGTTGATAATGGAAAAGGAGATTGGGGGTGTGACAGTGTTACATCCAGATCTTTCCATGTGCTCCTGTTAAATTAGTTCCTTTAAGAGATGCACTATACTGTATGTTACGCATTTATAACTATTCAACACAGCTGTCACACATGTGCGCATGGGAGATGGGATATGGGCTCGAACAACAGTACTTACTCACTGATCGAGGGGTTGGATCTATCCACTAATTCTTTCTCTCTTTTTCCCTCTGCAGACCAACAGATTGAACTTGAGCTTTTTGATGTCACTTCCAGTTCCTGTGCCTCTGGACCCACATCTTCTTGGCTGCTCTCTAAAGACCACTTTTTCCAACCTGCTTTTTCCAAGCATACAGGGTAGATACCTCAATTCTTTATCTGTGTTTTGTGCTTATTTTACGCCATCTTAATACATTTAATAAAAAGTCAAGTGTTTATGTGTGTGTTTGAGCATCTGTGTGCACAACTGGTTGCTAAGGTTTGAAAGAAAAAATTAAAAAGAGGCAAAACATGTAGAAAAGGATAAAAAAATCAAAAATGTTCAAAAATACCATAAGAAAATATACTTATAGTCTTATTGGCCTATTTTGTTGTCCGGTGTTATAAACTGACAACAGCAGTATGGTAGTGATTTTCCGGCACACTTTTGTGCCATGTGAATGAAGTTTATTTCTGTAATGCTAATGACTAATAACTTTGCATGGTCACTCTGAGAGGAAATGGCAAAAATTTGAAGGAAAGGAATCAGGTGAGTATTACTATAGCAGACCAAATGGACAACCAATGTATCAAATAAAAAACAAAAAACTTGATTTCTAGATTAATTACTTATATTTTAACCCATCTTAGACAGTTGGCACAGTCAGTATGTATATATACACCAATCAGCAACAAAATAAAGCCACTGACAAGTGACATGAATAATATTAATTGTCTTGTTACAGTGACATCTGTCTGTGGTCTGTTGGAAACAGAAAACAATCGGCAAGCATAAGAATATGAGCGATTTTGAAATGGGCTAAATTGGGAGGTCTAGATGACTGGGTCCAAAATGACAGGTCTTGTAGGGTGTTCCAGGTGTGCAGTAGTTACTATCTGCAAAATGTGGTTCAAGGAAGAACCGCTGGTGAACCAGTGACAGGCTCATTGATATGCGTGAAAAGAAAAGGCTAGTCCACTTGGGCTGATTGCATAGAGCAGCTATTGTAGCGCAAATTGCTGAAAAACGTAATATTGGCCATGAAAAAAAGATGTCAGAATACACAGTGCATCGCACCTTGTGGCATATGGGGGTTGCATAGCAACAGACTGATTACAGTGCCCATGCTGACCCTTGTCCACCTCTGGGCATGTGAGCATCAGAACTGGACCATGAAGCAATTTAAGATGGTCACCTGGTCGGATTAATTTTCCTTTATATATTGAAGATGGCCATGTGCTTGTACTGTATGTTGTTTACCTGGGGAAGAGATGGCAGCAGGATGAACTATGGGAAGAAGGCAAGCCAGCAAAGATAGTGTTATGCCCTGGGCAGTGTTCTGTTGGGAAACCTTTAATTTTGGCATTCATGTGAATATTACTTTGGTACATACCACCTACCTAAAGATTTTTGCAGACCATGTACACCCTTTCATGGCAGTGGTATTCCCTGATGGCAATGGCATCTTTCAGCAGGATAATGCGTTCTGCTACACTTCAGAAATTACTCAGGAATGGTTTGAGGAACTTGACAATGAGTTCAAGATGTTGAGATGGCCTCCAAATTCCCCAGTTCTCAAATGATTCAGCAAGCTTGAAAAACAGTGCTGTGCTGGTAAAACCAGTCTAGTCCAAGGAAGCCCCCCTCCTAGCAGCTTCCAATATTTAAAATTTTCTACTGCTAATGTCTTGTGCCATATACAGTACCACACGATATCTTCAGAGGTTTTGTGAAGTCCATGTCGTGACGGATCAGAGCTATTTTGGCAGCACGATGGTGGTCTACACAATATTGGGCAAGTGGTTTTAATGTTGACACTGATCGCTATATATACACACTGTACATACATATAAATGTATATATACATACATACATATATATATATAAGTATATACACAGGCATGAACAGAGAAAGCAAGACATATGAAAAAGACCTGGTGGTCTGCCCTCTCAGTCATCAGTGAGAGTAAATGACAAAAAAGTTAAATGAATGTTGAACATTACAGCAGGCAGTGTGAGGGAGAAGTCAAAATAGCTTAATGAGAAGTCGTAAGAGTTTTAGACAAATTCATGAGCAGAGTAACAAGAAGAATAGTCCTGGAATAAACAGTTTGAATTATTAGGGAAAATGGAAGAAACTCTTTTTCTGGGTAAGCACATCATATTTTCCTTTATATATTGTAGACGGCCATGTGCTTGTATGTTGTTTACCTGGGGAAGAGATGGCAGCAGGATGAACTATGGGAACTATATATCTAAGCACATTGACTTAGATTTAACTTGCTCTAATAGGTTGCTTTAAAATATTATAAAACCTAGTGGAACATTAATTAAACATTAGAATATTAATGTTAATTTAAAATGGTTGTATAAATAAATGTAACCTTATTAAATCTTCAAGGATTGTTCGAAACATTTTCACCTGCAACTTAGCAGCTGGTAAGAGAAGAGATGAAAAAAAGCACATTGCACCATTTGCAGTTAATTGGATTTAGTGCAAACTGGAAATATAGTGAAAACTTACCTAAAATAAAAAAATGGCAAATGCACAAATCGCTACAGGAAGGTATGTTGTGCCATTTATTGTTTTAAACTACAGTAGGCACTCTGAGATGGACTGGCGCCCTGCCCAAGGATTGTTCCTGTGTTGTGCCCAATGATTGCTGGGATTGGCTCTGCAATCCTGCTCTGGATAAATGGCTTAGGAAGATGGAAGGATGGTTATAAAGTAGGATATTTTTTTTTTATTATTAGCTTATTTAGAATGAAAATCAGCAGATGTAATATTACTACGTAATATATATATATATAGTTAGCAGTTAGGAGACCCGGGTTCGCTTCCCGAGTCCTCCCTGCATGGAGTTTGCATGTTCTTCCTGTGTCTGTGTGGGTTTCCTCCGGGTACTCCGGTTTCCTCCCACAGTCCAAAGACGTGCAGGTTAGGTGCATTGGCGATCCTAAATTGTCCCTATTGTGTGCTTGGTGTGTGGGTATGTGTGCGCCCTGCAGTTGGCTGGCGCCCTGCCTAGAGTTTGTTTCTTGCCTTGTGTAGGCTGGAATTTTCTTTAGCAGACCCCCATGACCCTGTAGTTAGGATATAGCGGTTTGGATAATAGATGGATGGATGAAAGTATCAGTGCTGTTAATTAAAGCATTTTTATGCTCTAATATTATAGTTTTTGTACACTTGTATCTGCTGCCCTAATGCAGATTAACAAACCAAATTAAATACATAAAAGAATTGTAGCAAAATTTCCTCATAACTTAATATTTTGAGAGAGGCTGGCACAATGGTGGGTGGCATGGTGGTGTGGTGGGTAGTCCTGCTGTCCCGCAGTTAGGAGACCCGGGTTTGCTTCCTGGGTTCTCCCTGCGGTGAGTTTACATGTTCTCCCTGTGTCTGCATGGGTTTCCTCTGGGTACTCAGGGTTCCTCCCACAGGTTAGGTGCATTTCCGATTCTAAATTGTCCCATAGTGTGTGCTTGGTGTGTGGGTGTGTGTGCCCTGCGGTGGGCTGGCACCCTTCCCGGAGTTTGTTTCTTGCCTTGTGCCCTGTGTTGACTGGGATTGGCTCCAGCAGACCCCCATGACCCTGTAGTTAGGATATAGCGGGTTGGATAATGGATGGATGGCACAATGGTTAGTGTGACTGCCTCACACATCCAGAGTACTGGGTTTTAGTCCAGGCACATTTTCAGTCACTCTAAATTAGTTCTCTGGAAGTGTGTGTGTGTATGTTGTTACAAATGGAAAGAAACACAGAGAAAGAGATGGGGAAGCAGCCAGTGCACATCATGTAATAAGTAGATGATAAAAAAAATATTTAAAAATAAACAACAAGTCAAAGTGATAGTTTGTATCAGTCAGCACTGCATGAATGCATCTTCTCAGATGATAGTCTACAGACTGACTGCCATCTTTCCATGGTGGTGCTTCCTGTCTGATTTGGAGCTGGAAGAGGCCGTACTTCTTGCTGTAGTGGAAGTAAGTCATTATTCTTTGAATCTCTGTTCTTCCAGTCAGAGGGCAGAAAAGGAAATGGTAGGAACAACACTGCAAACCTGTGGCTCGGAGTGGTTTTGAAGTTAATGTACCAGCCTTAAAGGTATTCCCATATTCACATGTGTGAGAATGTAAACGTGTTCTGTGATGAACTGGTATCCAGCTAGAGTTGTGTCTTGCCTTGTGTCCAGTGTAGTTAGTGTAGTAGACAGCCCCACAAACCCAAACTAATTAAATAAGTTCCACTGATGAATGCAGAAAATCATTAAAAAGAAACATCACACTTTTTGAGAAATTAACTTTTTATTAGCACTTACTCCACATTTCCATTGCTTTCACCTACACTTAAAGATGTTTAACATATATTCTTGGGGTTTTTAAAAACCCTTATTCTCATTTCTTTTTGAAAGTGAACTAAAATGTACAGGCAATGTCATTGCTGTTAAGAGTGTACCCAATTTTGGTGTTACATTTAAAATATTACAACAAAATCTTATCATTTCTCAAATTTGAAAATGAAAATATCAGTTTTGCTGCTGAATGCACTAATTACAGCATGCAATACAACCATTTTCATAGTTCTACAGCTTGAACACTGACAGGTTAAGTGACTTGCTGAGGATCACACAGTGAGTCAGCGGATAGAGATTGAACTTGCAACCTTTTGGCTCGCAGTCCAACCTTAGCCTTCTGATGTGCCTGTCTAACTGTGGAAAAAAAGCAACAAAAATGTAAAGGAGCTCTTTGTGACCAGGGAGCTCAAAAGAAAAAGGTCAGCAGTATTAATGAGAGTGACCCTTTAATTTTCTTTGTTTTTGACACAGCTCAGCACTCCACAGACTCTGCTCTAAACTCCTCACTATCCACAGAAAGCACAAGGTGGATGTTCTTAAACTAGGCAAAGCTTCCTCATACAGTGGGATGCAAAAGTTTGGGCAACCTTGTTGATAGTCATTATTTTCCTGTATAAATTGTTGGTTGTTACGATAAAAAATGTCAGTTAAATATATCATATAGGAGACACACACAGTGATATTTGAGAAGTGAAATGAAGTTTATTGGATTTACAGAAAGTGTGCAATAATTGTTCAAACAAAATACATTTATATTTACATATATATTTATACAGGAAAATAATGACTATTAACAAGGTTGCCCAAACTTTTGCATCCCATTGTAGTTTCATTATCCACATGTCAGCTTTAACTTCCATTGTTCATTTGTGGGGCTTAAGGTTCAACACTCAAAATGTTTCCTTAAACTTAAGGGAGCAGCTTTGAGCGTCACAATATCTCATTATTAACACAAAGACAACCAGATGTTAATTATAGTTGAAATGGTGTTGAACTTCTGTATTTGGGAAGGACACACTGAACAAAGAAACTGTGACTTCCTGGCACGTGTGAGAAATGTACAAAAGAGAAGAGTGGGTTTAATGACCTTTTCAGCTTTTGATTATATGAATACTTTTCTTGTTTCCATATTGTGTCATAGTTGTCTGACATCTTGCACTGTTTGGATTTATCGACTGCACTGGTGGTTTATTCATTGTTGTAGTAGAAATGCCTGTTACTCAGTACTTTTACAAGATGGAACTTTGCATTTCCTGTATTTGTCTGTTCTTGCTGCAGATTTTACTTACCTTCAAGATGAGTCTACTCATCTCAAACAACATTTGATAGCCCAGGCCATTGTCCAATTTTTTTCACATTGTTTTCCCATGAAGCCCCTAAGAAACTTTACCCATGCACACAATAAAAGGTCAGGAATTTCAAAACAATTATGATCTTAAAGAACTTCATGAGAGATTTTCAAATAACTGCCTCCACTGTCCTGTGGCATTTTTTTCCCCTATATTTTCAATAATATCTGTGTCTGATATTTAATAGAATGACAAAGTGGTTAGTGCTGCTACCTTACTACGTCTGCTCAAGGTCTGTGTGGACTTGTCTATGGGATGTTTTATTCCAGGAATTACAACTTCCCTCACATATCCCTCTCGTTAGACTAATTGTTGACTCTATTTTTTTTATTGAATTTAATAAAAGCAAGTAACATTCTATACAAACATGTCAAATTTAACAAAATTAAATGCAATTCCACCCCCACCTATGAGAAAGAGAGGAAAGTCAACAGCCAGAGTATAACTTTAAGAGTAGAAAAGTGGGAAGAAATTTTTAATTGTTGACTCTAAATTGTGAAGTAGTCATGATGTGTGCGCATGAGTGGACAGACTGGTGCTCTGCTCCCCGTTTAGTTGCCTTGTACCCAGTCCTTCTGTGAAAAGTTCATGCTTCCTCTGACCCTAAAATTAAAATAAGCAGGCACTTTCCTCAGAATCAGCAGTTGTTCAATGTTTGTTTAGATTTAATGTCCTAATACTGTATTTTGTTTAAGCTAAAATCTCCTGACTTTATGTTTCTTTTGCAAATAGAGAGAGTCATTCTGTGAGATTAATACTTGGAAAACACACTCCATTAAACAATTCTTTAGTGTCCTGTGTGCCCCCTTCCGGGACACTTATACCTAAAATGTGTCATATGGCTCCTTCCTGTTTCCTGCTATCCACACCTATTTTTGTTGATCCTGTCTTCTTTATCCGATGTTCTCAAATAAAAGTTTCTTTTATTTCAGTCACATTCTTCCTTACAGGACACACTTTGTGACCACTGAAAACATTTCATCAGTAAATAATACCAGTTTCCATTTGGGAACTGAGAATTGGAGTTTTGAATTTGCAAAAATCAAAAATCAGAAATGTCAAATGGGCAGGAGTCAACAAGATCAGATAAACTTTCTTCATTTGGACTAATTTAAGCAAAAATTCAGAATCACGTAGTAAATGAAAACATGAAATTTTTTAGATAAACCTTTTTCGTTCACAGAGCACAAAGACTCTGTCTTTTACTGATTTAAAGTTTTGTCTACAGGCCCAAACTGACTCTGGTCTTTAAATGAAGAAGAGCTCATTAGTCATAAACCAACTTGTGTACTGCAGCATCCTGGCAATGGCAGAGCAACCCCATCAGCAACACAAAGAGAAATGTGACATCAGAAACATAACAAAAGAACTGGAAAATCCACAAATACTGGGATAAAATTAACTTCAAAGTAAAAAAAATAAAAAAACACATTCAAATGCCACCAGAACGTAACATACCTGGGCTAACCAACTCCATCTTACCATGTACTGTTCATCCTTTTTGTTATGTGCTGCTTTCGCCAAACTGTATTGATTTTAGCTACCTTTTATTCATGAAAAATCGCAACTTATTTGTCCTTTAGTGCGGGTATGTCACCTTATTGAATAAATGTATTTTGACAGCAGAGCAAGTGGAGTTTAAATGTAAATTAGATGTACTTTTGTGTACTGCTGGAAAATTTGAAGAACAATAAAATGTGAAAAATGCACATGTCTTATTAAAATGAAGGAACTATGATTAATTCATGGAGCAGAACACTGGAGGACAACCTTGATGACATTTTGCTTTTCTTCATCTCGCTGCTTACTTTTATTTTTGTGGGTTTCTATCTGCTTTCCTTTTGCGCACACCTGATTTACACTGAGTGTATCTTTTCAAGTGAAAATGACAACATTTGGCAATAACATTGCTTGCTGCAGAAATTTACATTGCTGCTCTCCTGCATTTTAAGGCTTATATGTTTTGTCTGCATGAGATGCAGATCTGTTTGGAGTTGTTACACTTGAGCACTTCTCTTGAGCACAATTGTCTGTCATTTCTGTTTCAGTAAATCTCAACCACTCACTGGCGCTCATATACCTGTGGGGATGTCAGTGTTTGTCTATCTAAGTTTATTCAGTTTTCCACATGGAGATTTAAATGCAATAAAAGGCTTCAAAATATGTATGAAATTGTAATAGTTTTTTAATTTTTTGTTTGCTGCTTCCTTATTGATTGCAATAAATATATTTCTTTCTTTAAAGATGGCAAAATTATTTATATTAAAATTTAGCAGTGAAACAGATTTTAAGAGTCATGTTATTACCTTACTTTGCAAGAAGTTTTTTACATAATTTTATGAAGTTAATAATATAGGCTTAGTGTTAAAATACAGTATGTGTGTTGCCTTCTTTTTAAGCCAACTCCAGAATCACTTATTGATCTACACATCACAGAGAAATGTTCACTTGATTAGTCTCTCTCCATAATTCAGCATCTACTGTACAGCCGATTTCCTAGAAATGCACTTTGAAATAACAAGCCGTCAGCTTTTATATGGAAGGTGAAATTCTTGTGCTCAGGCTTGTGTAAATGTCAATATCTAAAAAGGTAGTTTTACGGTTCATTCAAGCGCTGATAAGAAATCATTACGAGTTTTTAAGGATATTGACATTGTCTGAGGGGCGTTTAATGCAGAAAAAGGCTTTTTTGCAGCTCGTTAGCCTGCACATTTTAACTTGACTCATCACAAGTGACTTAGCACAGTGACGCTTGACAGGCCATGGTTACTTTTTCATTTTATCCTGGTTTGATGTTCTAACAATTTTGTAAAAAAGAATGCACGTCCTAAAAGAATGAGGGGGTTATCCTTTAAGCCTCATTTCTGCGTCAAATTTGTGATTTCCCTGAACTAAAAGGAAAAAACAGCCTGTCTCTGATGTCATCCCAAAAATACAGGTAAATAAAGACTTCATCTTTAAGAACCCTAACTATTTGTCATGCTTTTTGTTGTCTCTGAAAGAGGCTGTCATGGGCCAATGGTGCACAGGATGTCAATTAAGCAGACAGATCTTTAAATCTTCCAGTAGGCAATGCCTGATAAACTTCATTTCCAAAGCCTACTGTAAATGATTGCTAAGTAACTTTTCTCAATTTGTTCCTTAACAGAAATTGGCAGGATCATAAAGGCATTGATTTGGAAGCAGATGCCTTTTTATGTGGTCAATAAATCACATTTGGTCTAATGTTGGAGGAGTGACATGTTGTTTTTTTCTTTCCTTAATTTCATTATGGTACCCGTGAGCTGGAGGAGTATTGCACTAAATATCTTTAGAGTCATTCTTGTCATTTGAAAATTTGATAAATGCGACTATATTCTTGTCAAATTAATGTCAGTAAGTTAGCAGTTATATACTATACCATAATACTGTACACTTACAGAATTTTAGTTGTCTATAAAAATGACGATGATGATGCAAAATGCCATTTTAGAAGAAACCCTTATATTATTTTAGAATTAATTGAATGTGACACTGTGACAACTTAGTTAAACAAAAAGAACAAATAGATAAGATGACAAAACAGAGGAAACACCTACATACAGTAAAGGCCTTAAACAGACAGAGCAGGTTCAACATGACATGACATGGCATAGATTTAAAAAATGCCTGGTATTGTAAAGATTCCATCATTTGTTTTTCAGACGACAGAGTGCAAGACGCTGCCTCATACCGGCTACAAAATCTCCAACAAGTCCTCATTCCATATTGACTAGAGCATCACTGACTGACTGACTGTTGTCATAAACATCATCCCATTCACTGATGGCTTGAATCCTGTGAATGAGGGATTTATGTAACTACAAGATTCCACAGCAATACATTAGTGAAGGTATTCATTATCAGCAGCAATAAGCAGCCATATTTTATTATTTACACAATTATCAATAACAAAAATGACTTGAAATAGTAATTATTATAATTTACCATGATTTTATGTGGGTTGAATGGTTTTATTACATGTTTTATGATATGCATTATATCTCAAGCCATTGAATATCATTTTATTTATGTGTCATGTTCTCAGAAATATGTAATAATTTAAAAAGTTACTGTAAAGCATGTCAAATGGGACAGAACATCTTCCACATAATACATGCCATGAAATAAATTTAACAACAGATAAATCAACTTATCAACTTAATTAGGCACAGGTACAGAGACAGCCACTTGCTTTGATACTTGCCCCAGTTTATACTTTCTGCAACTATAGCTGGCACTGCCTTGTGGGAAGTTTCCACTGGAAACTCTGGTATTCCCACATCCCCAAAAGATATAGTTTAGATTATCTGATAACCACGTGCTAGTTAGTGTGGATGTGTGCAAACATTACGCTTCATTATTGTCTCATTCTGAGAGCAGCTGGGGATTCTCCAACTCCAAGACCTTGAATTGGTTAAGAGGGTTAGAAAACGGATGGATTGTTGGAGGGACAACTGTAGCCATGCACATTACATTCAGAGGATGAATATGAATTTATTCCCACTGTCATTTATATTTACCTCATTCAAATGCATGACAATATACAGTAAGTTAAAATGATTGCAGCTCCACAACTGACTGCTTACATTATCAGTAGTGATGAGCAAGAACTGCTGAATTTGCTTTGTCTCAACTTCGCTGAAATCAGCCAAATGCATTGAAAACAATAGGGACAGAGAAGCTAAACTAGTTTTGAGTGGATTATAATACTGCAAAAAAAACCCAATGTATTCCTCGAAAGCTTGCATATTGTAATCTTTTTAGTTAGCCAATAAAAGGTGTCATTTTGCTTGGCTTTTCTCTACTTCCATCATATCCAAAACACAAAAAATGGTCAGATACACAAAATTCTCCAGATGCACAAAATTTCCAAGAAAACAGATTTTGCCTATGATTCAATATGTGGCTACTTAAAAAAGAGCAATCATGCAATAGCAATCCTATTTAGCAAAATATTATTAATATGGCATGCAGAAAACACTCAAAATGGCAGCAACAGCAGAAACAATAAACTAAAAATTGTATTACAATGACATTACAACTGAAAATATGTAACATTGTCAAAAACAAATAAAATTAACATAAAGAACTACAGGTCAGGGTAATTGGCAGCTAGGGATATGACCTGGTAAAAGGAAGATGGAGTAAGTACTTGTTTGTCTCCTGAGATGAAATAGTGAGGGTGTTTTCTTAGTGCACAATTTTACAGAAAATCAGTTCAAATTCAGGTTACATTACTGAAAATTTGAACTCATCCTTCACCATTAGATCTTTGACTGCAAGACAAGTTGGTGAATACTAGCAAGAATGAAACCAATCGGACAGCTAAAAACTTTTTCACTTAATTGTTGGATGAGTTCTTAAGCCAATTATACTGATGTGATGAATTTCTAAACAAAGACACACAAAACAACGTAATCTTTGTGTGCGTTTGTGTGGCCACCTGATTCAATAAGGTAAGTTTCATCTTATAAAGTGAAATACATCCTTTCTGTACAGTATTGTTTAGGCTAATTTCCATAGTTTGATATTTTTTGGACAAGGATCTTAACTTTGTGAGCACTAGAAGTGCTCCAGCTTTCATTCCCATGAAGGTGGTTGAATCAAAAATTAATGAATTGCACTTACCTCATAGTTTCTAAGAACACTGGTTTACTATTACTGTAAATCCAAATTGTTGATAATGTAACATAATGAGTTATCTATTTTCTATTTCTCCGTGTACTTTTAAGAAAGGATGAATGTCAATAATAGTATCAGGTATACACAGATAACTTCAATTTCATTGTGACTAATTCAAGAAAAATCCTATTCTGGTAGAAATGGCATCAACACTTGAGTCCAATATTCATGTGAAGTTTTCTATTGTTCTTTAATATCAGAATCTAGTCATCTGTTAAGTGCACAATGCAATATATAAGTAAACATTTCATTCTGTGTGGCACTCACCTCAGATAGTGAAATGAAAAATATCTTAATTTTTGATCAATGTCATGAAATATTCTGGCCTAGGTAACAACACAATCATAGAGTCCGGGCTCCAAGGGACACCCAGTTTAATGTCCAGATGAATACTGAAGAAAAAAGATAAATAGAACAATATCTTCAGTTAGATATGTTTCTTCAAAAGTGGAGCTCAATCATCTTCCAGGGCAGGTCCAGCAATTAACAAAGATTTCCAGTTGGTTGACAATTTTAGGTACTGGAGTAGGCAGAAAAGGCAGGGCTAGTGGTGCTGGTCCTGAAAATCATGTCACTCCAAATGTTCTCCTTCACTCTAGGAGAAGCTGAAACCACGTAATCAGTGGTGTTTCACCCATGTTTCCCTTGAGCACAACCTGTGAAACACTCCCCAGGCTCGCTTTGACAATAGTCTTTCAGTTTCTCAATAGAAAGATTTGCTTTATGACAACACTGAGGAAACTTTTCATCAGTGGGCTTCCCATCTACCAAGTTTATAAAAATGCAGTATTCGTAGCTAAGATCCATAACACCACAGTAATGTCCTGAAATTATTTAATTTGATGATTCAAATTCTAATAAAATTTTAATGGTCTCAGATCTTTGTTAAATGTAATGTTGTCTTCACAGTCAAAGATAACTGGCCTCCCATTGTGACAGTTTTGAAAGCTGATGTAGATTTTCACTGGCTCTTTTGTTTAATTTTCTTTTGGCATCTATGTAACATTTGTGAATTTTTACTTCAGAATTATTTACATGTAGTAATCATGTGCTGCTGCTTCACTTTCACATCTGTTGTGCACTTTATCATTGATTACATTTGTGCTTTGCTATGGTTTCTCTTCTTAATCTTGACCTTTTTTGTTCAAGTGATTCATTTTTTTCCAGTTGGACACTCACCTCTCTGCAGCGCTTTTATTATGCATCCTCATTCCTATTTGACCTCAATGGTTTCTCTACATTGGGGTCAAGTGAGCATTTCTGCTTTCAGTGTTGAGCATTCAATGTGTGTTGAAATATATTTTAATATTGTCCTTTGGTGCTAGTACTGTATGACAAAATAATATATTTATAGATCTTAAATTTGTACGATTTGTTTATGGCATCATTCTGCTAAAAGTTTATCATCCCTAATGCTGCTAGACTAATGCATTCTGAAATGCAGTGTCTTTCCCTCATTTCCTCAAGCGTAGTTTACTGGAAGCTGCATTCTTGTTCGAATTATCCTTCACAGCTCTTTCCATGTAGCTCCAAATATATTTTCTGTACTTTGTCTATTGCCTGCATATTCATACTGCCAGCTCTGCCTCATACCACTCTAATGGGGACAGTGGCACCATATTTTCTACTTGCTTTTTTCTTACTCTGTGAGTCAGTTTCAGCCAGGATGCTTCCTGAGCATTGCTGGTGGCCGCATACCCAGGGCAGTGGATTTATGCAGAGATGCGGATCTCATAAAAGCCTAAAGTACTGCTCTTTAAGTGCTTGATCACATCTCATTCTCTCTCTCTCTGTCTCTCACCCATACACTCTCTGTACAACTCCTTTTATGGTCAGTTACTCAGGATGTCTCCGCCCCTTCTGACAGTCTGCAGACCTTAAGCCCCACCAGAATTTTCATGCCAAAAGCTCCACTGTTTGACATCATTGATTGCTTAAATATGCTTGACGATTCAATCAGAATGCTAATTTGAAAGCTAAACTGTTCAGCAAAACTGTTTTATACCTGGAAGCAATTTTCTTTAACTGATGGATGGAAAAAAATGGGTTATATTATATAGATTAATTCATTATTTAAAAAAAGGGATTGAACATGGATGGCACGGTTCTAGCAGGCTGTTGTCTGTTTGGAGTTGGCATGTTGTTCCATGTCTGTATATGTTTTTTTTTTTTTCTGGGTATTCTTGATACTCTGGATTTTTACCATACCTCAAAGATTATTAGTTTATTTGGCCATTGTAAATTGTATTAGCTTAATTGGCAATTGTTAATTGGACCCACATGAGTTTTTGTGTATGTGTATGAGAGGACACGGCAATAGACTGGCACCCATTCAGAATGGTTCATACAATGTTACCACCCAGATATATGTTCTGGCTCCCTGTAACCCTGAATTGGATTCAGCAGATCTGAGAATGCAATGCAATGTTTGTAAATAAGAGTTTTCAACCTATTCTACACAGACATTATAGTGGGTCAAAAGTTCCAATTTCAACCAGGATTAACAATTTCAATGTGTGTCTGGGTAGTGGGCAGACCAAGACCTGTAATGTAATAATACCATCAAATCATAAATCCTTTGCTAAAAATATATTAGCGCAATGAGAGACTCTGTCGATACAAATCATTTTTGAAAACTGCAGTACTAGGGTTATTCTTCCAGTGTTTGAAGCAGTAGACTGAGACAGAAATGTACAGTCATGTGAAAACATTAGGACACCCTTTGAAAGCATGTGGTTTTTTGTAACATTTTTAATAAATGGTTATTTCATCTCCGTTTCAACAATACAGAGAGATTAAAGTAATCCAACTAAACAAAGAAAACTGAAGAAAAGTCTTTTCAAGATCTTCTGTAAATGTCATTCTACAAAAATGCCTATTCTAACTGAGGAAAAAGATAGGACACCCTCACATGTATTCCCTCTTAAATTGGCTCAGATCTCACACAGGTATATCACACCAGGTGCACATAATTAGTAGATCGTTACTCTGCATGTTGAATGAGGCTTGCCCTATTTAAACCTCAGACATTTAGTTTGGTGTGCTCCTGACTGTTGAAGTGAGAGTGAGCACCATGGTGAGAACAAAAGAGCTGTCAGAGGACTTCAGAAAAAAGATTGTAGCAGCCTATGAGTCTGGGAAGGGATTTAAAAGATCTCAAAAGATTTTGAAATCAGCCATTCCACTGTCCGGAAGATAGTCTACAAGTGGAGGGCTTTCAAAACAACTGCCAACATGCCCAGGACTGGTCGCCCCAGCAAGTTCACCCCAAGAGCAGACCGCAAGATGCTAAAAGAGGTCTCCAAAAACCCTAAAGTGTCATCTCGAGAACTACAGCAGGCTCTGGCTACTGTTGATGTAGAAGTACATGCCTCTACAATCAGAAAGAGACTGTACAAGTTTAACTTGCATGGGAGGTGTGCAAGGAGGAAACCTTTGCTTTCCAAGAGAAACATCGAGGCCAGACTGACATTTGCCAGAGATAAAGTTGACAAAGACCAGGACTTCTGGAATAATGTTCTTTGGACAGATGAGTCCAAAATTGAATTATTTGGACACAACAGCAGAGGACATGTTTGGCGTAAACCAAACACAGCATTCCAAGAAAAGAACCTCATACCAACTGTGAAGCATGGAGGTGGAAGTGTCATGGTTTGGGGCTGCTTTGCTGCAGCAGGACCTGGTCAGCTCACCATCATAGAATCCACGATGAATTCTACTGTGTATCAGAAGGTGCTTGAAGAACATGTGAGACCATCAGTTAGAAAATTAAAGCTGAAGCGGAACTGGACCATGCAACATGACAATGACCCAAAACATACTAGTAAATCAACCAAAGATTGGCTGAAAAAGAAGAAATGGAGAGTCCTGGAATGGCCAAGTCAAAGTCCAGATTTGAATCCCATTGAGATGCTGTGGGGTGACTTGAAAAGGGCTGTACGTGCAAGAAACCCCTCAAACATCTCACAGCTGAAAAAGTTCTGCATTGAGGAGTGGGGTAAAATTTCCTCAGACCGATGTCGAAGACTGGTAGATGGCTACAAGAACCGTCTCACTGCAGTTATTTCAGCCAAAGGAGGTAACACTCGCTATTAGGGGCAAGGGTGTCCTATCTTTTTCCTCAGTTAGAATAGGCATTTTTGTAGAATGACATTTACAGAAGATCTTGAAAAGACTTTTCTTCAGTTTTCTTTGTTTAGTTGGATTACTTTAATCTCTCTGTATTGTTGAAACGGAGATGAAATAACCATTTATTAAAAATGTTACAAAAAACCACATGCTTTCAAAGGGTGTCCTAATGTTTTCACATGACTGTAACACTTTTTGGTTGTTCATCCCTTGCAGTACTTCTCTGTTTTCAGATGACATGCTCTTAATTAATGCTGCCATATTATGTTTAATTGTCATTCAACCACAGGGTAAGGCCGTAAGCAGTCACGGTAGCCAGCTGTTAATGGGAACTTAATTTATAGCTAGTTGAGCGGAGGATGTTTTCAAATAATTTAGCCCCACTGCTACAGCAAGAAGCTGTCACAAGAATTTTTAGCTGTAACACACCTGAGGGAGGAGTGTGACAGCACTGCATTGTTAACTCCTTCATAAAAAGCTAAATATGGCTCAAACTAAACAAACACTGTTTATCACTGTGTTTATAGCCATTATGCTGATTTCATATTTTCAATCTGGATCTTTTCAATGCAAAGCAATCAACTGCCATTTTGAGAGAAATGTGTCACACAGCTATTGTACTGCTCAGGATTTACGCTGTTTACTGGGCTTGTCTGAGCACAGAGCATTATACCCGCTATACCCTAATATTAACATGGGCATTGCACTGACCTGGTTTCTCCATGTACAGGAACTTAATTTCTAATGGCACACTGCTGAGCAACCACCTCAGAGTTAGCTTCCTGCCTGAATCCCGATATAACCAGGAATGCTGAATGTGAGACTTGGATCACTGATGTGCTGTCTTTCACAACAGTCTTTAAAACTATTATAAAGTAGTTGATCTTTAGTCTTCCACTTTTTTTGTAATGCTATTGACTGTTGTAAAGCACTTTGAGCTATTTCCATGTTTGAAAATGTACTACATAACTTAATGATATTATTGTTGTTATATAAACCATCCTGTATTGTGATCCTAATCTACCTGATTTCACCTAACAATTTTTTTTCCTTTTCTAATTCTATCTGCTTTCTGGAAAGAGAGCTGAATAAAAGAATATAGAACACTTATTTCAACTATACCATAAGCTAATAATTGAATGACACATTAAAATAACAAGATAAAGCAATATTAACAGTTTATAAATGTAGATCACAGGTTGTTATTCTTTGAAAGATACAAATTTTAATTAAAATCATTCATTCGTTTTTTTTTTACATTTCATACTTACTTGAGGTTTTAGGAGAAGCAAAAATATTGTTTTAGCAAAAAAATGAATAATGTATAAATGATGTGGGTGTAGCTGAACTTGACTAGCAAATGGAAGGCAATAATGAAAAAAATATTAATGTGCTCCTTTTCAAAATAAAGGGCTACAAATCAATGCAATTTTATTTCTTGCAATAGTATTGTAATAAAGATTTTTCTAAATACATTTTAAAGGGAAAAAAGGATGATTTCCATTTCAGGTCACGTAGTTACACACAAAGCCCCACACTTGGCCAAACCGAGAATCATCTGACATGCTTGGCTTTGGGATGTGAGTTAAAGCTAAAGGTGCCATGAATTAAACCACAGCCACTGGACCTGTAAGGCCACATTACTATCCATTCTGCTTTAATACATTTTTTTGCATTTATTGATTTTATTAAAATCAAATAACATTCCATACAAGCAAGTTAAATTTAACAAAACTAGTGTTCAAAGTACATTTTTATAAAACCTTTTATAAAAACATATGGATTGATGGACATTTACATAGTGTTGATGTGTAGATATTTTAAAGAAGGTAAGGGTAACAGACACCAAATGTTTTTGTACTTTCAGACTTGATGCCTGTTGTAGAAAGTTTGCAATAGTGGTACTAAAATGCACACTGTGGCAGACAGATGGGGACCCTACTTAGCTGGAACGCCTGGAAGGTCCACGAGAGGGACAATACCTCCCCAGAGCCATGAGAGGGTAGCTGACCTGGTCTGCTTCAGGGACACCGGAACAGAGCTGCGAAGCTCATCCCTGTTGGGGCCTGTGGCCACCACCAGGGAGCACCCAGACGATTATGAAACCCTGGGTGGCAGCACTTCCACCACACTTGGAGGTGTTGCCGGAAGGAATTCCAGGGACATGCAGAGTGCCTCCGGGTGCTCATGCGGCACTTCCGTCACACCAAGACATCCGGGTACTGCATAAAAGGGTCTTCCTCACTCCAATAGATGAGTCGGAGTCGGGAGAAGGATGAAGGAGCTTGTGGGGAGACGAGTGGAGGCGGCAGAAGGATTCAAGGAGAGAGAGAGAGAGAGAGAGAGAGAGAGAGAGAGAGAAAGGACTGAGTTGGATAAGGATTAAGACATTGTGGTGTTGTCATCTATAATAAATGTGTGTGTTTTGGAAATTCGGTGTCTGTTTGTCTGTGTCCAGGGACTGTCTTTCCACAAAACTTTACAAATTGCTTTTCTGTTATCTTAGCATTCAAAAACTGATATGATGTTCAAAATGTCCAGTGAAACAGCTTTAAGAATTGTACTCATTCAAGACTTGGCAGTCAGCCTCTTAATTATAAAAATATGCATAATAATTACCTAGTAATTGTATTTTACTTATACCATAACTCATCCATACATTTTCAAAATCCATTTGTATTACAATAATCTTGAGGAGCTGGAGTCTTTCCAGAGTGAATCATGGTCAAGACAGAAACCAAACCCAGAAGGTCCTTCGCAGCATACATGCACACACAGATCCTCATATTGACCAAATTTAGATCTGGCAATGAACCTAACATGCATTGCTGGTATGTGAGAGGAAACCAGAATAGCAAAGGAACCCAACAAGAACATGGTTAGAACATGCTGATTTCACAAATATTGACTAATTTTGAGTTAACCCACATTCATGGAAGTGTAATGCAGTGGCCTTAGGCAGTGTGTTGTCCTGTTTAAAGTCTAACCACAATTTAAAAAATATATATTGTGAAGGTTATCCAAAATCTGCTGAGATGGAGCAGAAAAACGTGATTAAGAAAGTAAATTCTAATTGGTAAGGCCTTTAGAACCTCTTTTACTATGATATGTATGGTGGGCAAGCTGATAACATCTTACAAATAAAAAATCCAAGTATACATTAGAAACTTTTTTATATTGAGTTCATCTTGCTTTTCTTGGTCTTTCTACAGCTCCATCTCAACAGTTTGTGTACCAATTTCAAAGTAAATATTTCTTAATTAAGTTGTATTTAGACTATAATTAGGCCTGTAGACCAAATCATTGCTATTGACTGTTATTCATTTAGCATGGTTCTAAATACCACACAGTGCAGACAGAATTCCTACTCTTGCTTTTTTCCTGTTTCTGCCTGGTACTGCCAGGGTAGATTCTGGCTTCCTCAAGAAAAAAAGCTGGATGAATGAAAGAATAACAAAATGACAGCCAATGAAACTGCTTTAACATGTTTATTTGTAGTGTCTAATAATGGAGGTGTGGGTATGATTGTGCTGACTTTGTTTTGTTTGTGGGGACACACATTTTCAAGAATGTGATAAAGCGGACAAATCACCAGTGCAGAACATGGATCACCCCTTAATAAAAGAATTAGTGTAACTGTGTTTATTTTTATCTTAAGAATTACTCCCTATGGAGTTTCACCCTTTTGGAATTAGGAATTGTAAATTACGGTATAATGAGAGTTAATGTGATGTCTTCAAATTGATTGCAGCATCTCGTATGTAGTTGTAGGCATGCTGCTTTTTATCATTGCCCTACATTAAGCTCAGAAAATGTTAGCTCTCATTAAGAGATAAATGATGTAGCTTCGATAATTGCAGTTGCTTAACAGGTGCAAACTGCTTTTTAACCTGTCTACTGAGGAAGGTGCTTTGTTTGAAAAGCCGGATGTTTAAGGCAGAACCAAATCTTACTTATAGTACATCCTGAAATTTGTCAAAAAAAAAAAAATGTCTTCATTGTTTGGACATGACATGTTAACTTGTGTGACATGATGCCTGCCATTATTGTAAGGTGTTTTTCACAGGCAAACACACAGGAACACAGAAATTGGTATTAGATAATTGACAAGGTTTACTTCTGGTATTTTACATTCATTTTCTTAAACTGATTTTAATTACTTTCATTTACTGACAAGAGTTACTGTGCCATTTTCTGTGTAGGGCATGCCATAATTAAGTCAGAACAGTGGCTCACGTACATGTCTACTCTTTTTTTATGTCAAAGATTGGAAAGTAATTGTGTAGCACTCAGATCTTTATTTTTTGCCTTTGGAAATTTTGAAATTGTGTTCTTATTTTTGTTTGTTTGCCAGTTTAGGCTGGTACTCATCATGCCACATTAGATCAAAACAGTGATGAAAGCCATGACAGTTTCCGTTTTTTTGTTCCATGTTGCTTGGGCTAGTGCTAAGGTTGACTGGGGATCACACCATTCTTTCTTAGACAGCAACAATTGATTTGGGCTCATCAAAATGTCTACTCTAGCATATTTAATTGTGCATGGAGATTGAAAGTTGGAGCCACTAGGTGAGATACATGTGTGAGTGTCCCCATCTGTCATAAGTCCATTAAAGGCACTATTAAACCATTGTTACCCCTGAACTATATGTCATTTGACAGATATCCCTAAACATCAATGGGGATGAACAAGCTGTTCTCAGCAGAGAAAAGGGGCTACTTCTCATCCAATTCTAATTATAATTCTGTGCCACCTCACTCTAATGTCAGTTCTTTCATGAATCTTCTTAATCACAGGAAATGGATTCATGCAGTGAGTCTTAGGTTCCTGGCTACCACAGTCAGTCATCAAACAAATCTAAATATATTTGTAAATGCGTCTCTGTGCCACATGGCTTTAAGAAGCAACAGGGAATCAAAAGAAAAATGGAGGAACAGCACATGGTGTAAAACTTTTCAAGGCCCTAATGAGAGCCTGAAGCAAAGGAAAAGAATAGAAAATCACCATTGCAATTACCACCCCAATATCTTAATATCTGATTGAAAAGTTGCTATAAAATTGTAAGTGTAATGATCGGAATAATTGTATGCCTGAACAAAAATGGTGGGATCAGAAAAGGAAAGAATTTTTTTAGTAATTAAGGGGAAATGAGAAACTCATAGGCGGAGATTTTTTATGTAAATCATCAGAATTCAGGAAAAGTAAACTTAAGGGAAAATCATTATCAAAAGTCAGAGTAAAGTTCAGAAAGAAAACAAGAGCAAACACAGTAAAGGTGTTTTTGAATTTATTCTCAATCTAGGATGTCATAATGCCATCCTAAAGTCACAGCAATTACAACAAAATGTGCCACCAATCACAATACTAATTCAAAATCAAAATAACCGACAAACACGTTGGTCGGAAAGGCAAGGCAACGTACAGAAATGAAAAAAACAATTGTAAAGTTAAAGTTAAGCCCAATAAACCAGGGTTTTTTACACATGGAAAGTATAAAAGACGAAGTGAAGTTGGTCATATATAGAACATACCCAGTCAGAAAGCAGAAATCAAGTGTGAGGGGGCTGTTTCCAAGAGCTTCTGACACATAAGCTTACGCCTTTCAAGTGCACTTGGAAACTCCAATTTGTCCAGAAGACTCATTCGGACAATATACTGCTCATCCGTTTTCCACCTCAGTTAATGGTGGCGAGGAGACAGAGCCCATCTGGCAGAAAAGGGCGTGGATGGAGCACCAGTCCATTTCACTTGACAACACACCAGTAAATTCATAGCATGTTTATGTCATTTTTAAGAACACATTCAAGTATATCTCCTCAATGGCAGTTTTTAGTTGTTTTATAGTCATATCCATTAAGAGAAGTAAAAAAATTCAATTTGTATTGATATTAAGCAGGTGATTTCTGCTGTGGTTTATTTCAAGAAAGTAGACAGCTTTACAAGAATAGCTGCTTATCAACAGTTCTATAAACAAAATTGTAATGTGTACACTATGACAAGAACAGAAGAAAAGAAAAGAATCCGATTATATAATAAGAAGAGTGCTTTACCAAGGAGGAGCAAACTTCTCTGCACTGTGAAATTATGAATACATTAATGCAAATAAGAAACAGGGCTGGTGCTTCTTTATGCAGCACAGTAAAAACTTTTTTGTTAGGGGATGAAGGCAGTCTTTGAAAATCCAAGTAGCCAGTAGCTCAACAGGTATTTCAAATAAAAAGAGTTTTAACCTATGGGGCTGGCTGGGAAGTGGACATTTGTGAAAAGTTCATTGAAAGCATAACCCATTTTTACTGTTACTTTACTGATTAGATGGCAAAAAAGCTATTAGCTAACCAGGCGAGCTTGATAGATGAATAGTTTTCTCTCCTTTGTGTCATCTTCTAATCGTTGCACTTTCTACAGAATTAAGTATTAACTCTAAAGTCACCAAGGTGATGGATTCAGGTTTGATTTTGACTCTCTCTCTCTCTCTCTCATTATGAATAAAGTACAAAGCTAGATTGCATGCCATCTCAAAAGATGCATATGTAATGCATATGCGACTTAAATTGGTGTGCAGTATAGAAAGGTGTTAAATTAAATTGGGTTACATTTTCTGTTGATGCTTTTACAGAACATTGGTGCAAATATGATTCTTAAAACCTCTGATTATGGAATCATGTCAACTGTAATTCACTTTCTCACAACAACAGACTTTGGTCAAGTCATCTTTAATTATGATGAATACATTGGACATCAGTTCCATCATCTTGATTAAAAAGTAATCTTAAAGATATACTTAATAAATAAATAATATATAGAAAGCAGGAACTGGAACTAATAAATAAAAAATAATAAATGACAAAAAGAAGTAAAAAACATCTCTGTGTATGCATTTCAAAGGCTCAAATGATTTTATGCTATTTATTGATGTGGCACCTCCTTTGTAGAGTCATAATTAGCATGACATCTGGAAAGTTTCACAAGCAAATGTTAAATTCTATCAGCAAGATGAATAAAATATTACCATGCTTCTGAAGGATATTACAACTTTAATAGTGAACACAGAAGGAAGAAAAATGTATGAAAAGTGCCTTCATAAAAATGGCATTATATAATCTTTTTTTCTCCGTTTGTTTATAGTGCAAATGCCTCCCTCCACTGTTTATGTCAAACAGACTGGACATTCTGTATCATTGTGATGTATCCCCAAATTACAGAAGATAAAAGAGGATTCCACACAGAAATGTAACTGCCCAGCAAAGCAGTTTGTAAGAAGTATTGCCAAAACAACTACACTACAGGTTTTTAGACATTGCCTGAATTTTGAAGTTGGAGACACAAACGATACGCACAGAGACAGAATTAAAGTGCTGCCATTTGTCAGATGAAAGGCACCTCTTTCTAGATCTCTAGCTGTGTGATCTGTGTGTTGGGACTCTTAGGTGAATAAGTCACCAGCTGCTACTGGGGAAAAAATTAATTCTGTAGACCAAATATTACTGTGTATTGTACCATGAAAATCTGTGCTGGGCCAAATAATGCTGTAGCAAATAACCTAACAACATTTTTTCTTTATTTGGCCAAGCATTCTAATTGTTCTCTGCTTTTACAGTACAAATATCAAATGTTGGGATTTTTGTCTCTTTACCTTTTATGCACTTTAACTGCAATTGCTTTGGACAAATCTTTTTAATTAGATCAGATAAATAGGGCGCCATTTACAAGATACTCTAATGTGAAAATGGTTGACTAATAAAATTCATCCCGATTTCTGGAGGCCACAGTTACAGAATTTTATGAATGCTATTAAAGTCTTTGCTTTTAATGAAAAATTCACCAGTATATTTTTTTTGACTTCTGAAACAACAAGTGTCATCCCTAATCTGTGTTTCATTTAATTCATTTGCTTTTATACTGTGGTGAACCGTACTGTTTATTGCTTTACCATACAATCTTATTTCTTTTTTCATTGGTTTTCCCATCCAAAAGTAGAGCATGGAGTCCAAAAGATTGAGTTTTTAATCAAGCAGAACAAAGCTAACAGAGGCACAATGTAACTTCGGGCTCTCTGTACACCAGTTGCTGTCCCCAAAGAAAGTTGCCGTGAGGATTTGATGGCTTATTATGTGTTGTCGAGATTGTAGAAACACTCTCAAATCTATCACTTCATGTGTAGCTTGGGATCAGGAGTGTTGTGCACTAAGCATTCACCTGTAGGCATTATCACCTATTAATTGCTAGAGTTTTGAGTTACACCATTTCTTCAGAAACGTGTATAATTCCTGTATCAGGAACACTTAATAGCTTCCCACCAGTATAAGGAACAGCCAGTCCAAGAAAGACTGATTTGAGAAGAAGAAGAGTATAGTTGCCCTTCAGTGTACTGTACCCGGTTATATTCAATTACAACCTGTTTAGTAAAGGCCAAGCAAGTCATTATTTTATGTATTAATATGCCTCTTTAGAAATACTTCCTTTTGGACACACACCGTTCAAGGTCCTGGATGGTGACAGGAGGCAACTCTCTATATGCTCAGCTAAATGTTTTCTGAACCTGCTCATTCCAGTTTAGAATTTTTGAAAAACCAGAGGCCTTCTTGACAGCATTACATGCATAGCAAGAAGCAGCCTCGAAGCCTTAAATAGTTACACTCACACATAGACACATTTATTCATTCATATGGGACTGTAACCAGTGAGATGTTCAATCAAAACTTAACCTCTCTCTGTTGTGTATCATTATTCAGAGCTGCTGGATGAGAATTAGGGTCTCTGGATTCATTGTACAACTTAAGTTAAATAACTTCGCGCACCCCAACTGACCAACAGGTCTTATGACATGACATTTTTTCACACTGGCCTGTCCCCATTTCACCCTCCTTAAGCAAGCCAGTTTAGAGTCATAAATCAAGCTAATCTACATCTGTGACACTCTGTGTCATTGTGACGTTCATTTTTTTTATATTGGATGGTACAGTTATACTCAGGCAGGTTGAGTGCTGCACCTAACGTATTGCTGTGAATTAGGAAGGAATGAGACACGTGCAGGTGAGGCAATTAGCACTGCTGCAAGTGTTAACAGCTTTATACAACAATTAACTCAGCATAGCACAATTTAGTTTAAAAAGAAAGCACCTAAGTAAAGAGGGGAAAAAATTGAAAGGCGAAGGAACAATTTTTTGAAGGGGCAAAGAAAGAAGAAGGATAGTAAAGGATAGACTAGGGTGAAAGCATGCCAATGGAATATGTGCAATGTAAGAAGACAGATGTGCTGTCATATAAAGCAGTATCATAATTGGTCTGCTGATGCCAAGAGCAATTTTTGGGGGTGGCAAATGGGAACGACTGCCCCAGGCCCCGCTTTTGAGATCCACGTGTCCTGTTTCAGCAGATTTGTCAAGTTATATTCTCCAGTATATATATATATATGTATATATCTATACTAATAAAAGACAAAGCCCTCACTGACTCACTAACTCACTCACTCACTCATCACTAATTCTCCAACTTCCCGTGTAGGTAGAAGGCTGAAATTTGGCAGGCTTATTCCTTACAGCTTACTTACACAAGTTAATGTTCATTTCGAAATTCTACACGTAACGGTCATAACGGTCGATAACAGTCGACAACGTCCGCCATGTTGAACTTTCTTATTTATGGCCCCATCTTCACAAAATTTGGTAGGTGGCGTCCCTGCGCTAACCAAAACCAATGTACGTACTTATTTCGGTGGTATGACGCCACTGTCGGCCGCCATATTGAACTTTCCAACGTCACTAATTCTCCAACTTCCCGTGTAGGTAGAAGGCTGAAATTTGGCAGGCTCATTCCTTACAGCTTACTTACATTTCATTTTGAAATTCTACGCGTAACGGTCATAATGGTCAACAACGTCCGGCATGTTGAACTTTCTTATTCATGGCACCATCTTCACGAAATTTGGTAGGTGGCTTCCCTGCGCTAACCGAAACGAATGTATATACTTATTGGTGGTATGACGCGACTGTCAGCCGCCATATTGAACTTTCCAACGTCACTAAATCTCCAACTTCCCGTGTAGGTAGAAGGCTGAAATTTGGTACTTATTTCGGTGGTATGATGCCACTGTTGGCCGCCATATTGAACTTTTCAACAGTCTTTGTTACTTATGGGCCCATCTTCAAGAAATTTGGTACGCAAGTTCTCAACGCTAACTGAATCCTACTTACGTACATATATACGTCCATAGCTTGCAGCTCGGTCACCGTGTGAGGCGGCGTTGGGTCCCTCATCCCAACACCTCTCACATTGTTGGCTGCCTGCCTATACAGTCTCTACATTCCCTTCCTTGCTTCGCCACAAGATTCACGTCTATCTGCTGATAACTACAGCCTTTTTATTTAATCCACGGCTTCTCCGCTGTTTTATTGTTCATTTATTACGATTATAGTTATTGTTTAGGTATTTTAGACTTACTTTACATTGTTCAGGTACCGATTGCTTTTATCATTCCAACCGTACCCCCATTAACATGTCTATCGAGGTGATCACCATCGATCAAAGAACTGTCACTTACCGAGTGGTTTCCATGCCCGGAGATGGCACCTGCCTTTTCCATTCTCTTTATTGCATATTGCACGGCCATATCAGGCTCACTCTTGATATCCGGAGGAACATTGTGTCTTATGTATTGAATGACTGGGACAGGTCCAAAGTGTGGACTGATGATGGTACAGGAGATAATTATACTACACAGGAGCACTAGAAGAGTGAAATGCTTAAGCCCTTCACCTATGCATCTGCATGTGAGTTGATGGCTGCCGTTGAATTGTTCGGTTGTCGTTTTTAAGTGTACCGAAATGGCCAAATATTTTACACCTTTGGACAACCGCCAATGCCTCTTAAACATCTTAGATTCACAGGTGACGATTTCAGTAGTGGACACTTTGATGTTTATGAATGTTTAAACTCTCAAAAGCTGGATGTGAAGTTATCGATGAAACCGGTTGTATACTTACAACACTTGACAGATGCCGAATGTCTCTAAAACACAAGTACTACAAATACTGTCGTAATTGAAACAAACCATGAAACTCAAGCCGATTATGACAGCAGCAATCCAAGCTGTGAGATTTGAAACAAGATTACTGTTCACATGGCCAATTGTACGTTGCATGCTCAAGAGTAAGCTCAGCGCACAGCTTGGTCATATTACAACCAGAGGGCTGAACTCACAATGTGGTATACAAAGAGATCCTTAACAAATAATTATTGGTATATTTTCTATCAGTTTAAAAAGGTTTAATTTTCGTCTTAATAAAAATTTTAAGGCAGTACTTTGCCGATGCGAAGCGCAGGTATTTTGCTAGTATATATATAGGGTATATATGAGATGCTTCTAAGAGGAACCCTTTTAAAATCCCTCTTCAAGGTCAAATTCCATACACGTACGTCTTTGAAAACATTTCGTAGTCCACCATGACCCAAAAAGGGTTGCCAGTATAATCCCTTCCTAAAGTAGGTATAGCCCATTAGTCGCTGGGTTTACTTCTCCTATCTATAGAAAAATACATTGCATCCAGATTAGACTACGAAGATGTCATCAACGACTTTTCCCATCAGGAGGCAAGAAAAGTGGATTTTCATCTCTGATCCTTGAAACTGGTAAGAAATTTCATAATGATACCTCTACGTTAATTTCACACTTCCTGTCCAAACACTGCAACTCACATTTTATTTGTAGGCCATAAACATGTCAGAATATTAATGCACAAAAACATGTATCGCTAATGATAACTGGACTGGCTGACATGACATCAGCGTGAGTTATGACTGTGACATCCTGCATATCGAGACTCAGAGTATACTTGCAATTTGAGTGCTTTTCTAGAAGAGGCCCTGCTGATTTCCACATGACACCACATCGCATTTCGCACTGTTGTGGTATTATCATGAATTATGAATTGCACTTTTTTTAATAGATTATATCGTTATATTTTAATAAAGTCCGTTTATTATCTTGCAAAAATTTAGCTGAATACTGTAATGAAAAAATCCAATGTATGTTAACATTATTTTTATTAAATTCATACATAAGTTTATACAGTCCACACATACTGGTAACAGTGTTTGATGTAACCAGCCCCACGTGGGGTTGGTCAGCCCTAGCCCCCACAAACCCTATGGCTGCCTCTGGTTGCAGCAAGAAGCTGATACTGATTCACAGGTACCAAAGATTGAGGTAGCAAAGAGTGACAGTCCAGAAGTGCATGTTTGATGGTGATGTACAGGCTGGAAGACAAGAGAATGCCTGAGGAGAACTGCGGGCTTGGAAAATGAAGCAAATATAGCAGAAGGATAGAGTAGATAAGGCAGTTAAGAGTTGCTAGTGAATACATCGGGTCAGTAGTAATGATGCGACAGGGTTTCATCCACAGAATATAGGTCATAGAGATTTACTAGAGGTGTTGTTGCTCTGTGGAAGGACTGTTTGGTCATTTTTCCTACTGTTTGTAACGGTGTTTTACAGTATGTATTGCTTTCACAAATGGCCACCCTATATTCGATACAATTTTTATAAATGTATTCATTCATTACAGATTTTATTTTCATTTTTGGCACATTGACTTTTTGATTGTCAATATACTTTAGCACTTTCTTCACACTTCAATTCTGTTGTGATTTTGTCTTTATTTCAAATTGGCCTTATGTCACTGACAAAAGTGTGCAATTGAGGCTCCATGAGTCTAGTGTGGGTCACCGATATGTACACTTTAACTGCCACTACCTTGTCCACATATAGTGTACCTGGTCTATGTAAGGCAGTGTTTTTCAACCACTGTATCACACCACCAGTGGGTTGTGGGTTGCCATTGTTGGTTTGAGAGTAGGTGACAGTGGGTTGCCTAAGCCAGTGTTTCTTAACCATTGAGTCGTGGAACTAGGTTTCCACTTGTGGGTCACAGGTTGCTAATGTTAGTTCGCGAGTGGGACGTGGTGGGTCACCTAAGCTATTGGCAGCACTGCTCGATATGCTTCCCTGTTTCTAGGTGAGCCTTTTCACCAAAGATGACCTCCAATCACATCTTTTTAAGCAAGGGTGTGGTTTGCAATCGCTGGTACTGGGTCATCAATGAGTTTAAAAAAGACAATATTGAGTCACAGGACCCACCCAAAAAACACAAGGGATGGCAGAAAATTGATCCATACACAGAAATCAAATTATTAATAAAAGTGTCAAAAAATTATATCATTATATAAATGATAAGCAAAAATAATAATAACAAAATTAAAGAATTAAAAGTGAATGAAAAAGACATAAAAAAGGAATTTAAACCTAAGCCACTTACACATTGCTAACATTTGCTAGTTTCCAATATGTAGGAGTTTCCATGGTGTGCAATGATTTTTGAAAAACAGACATAAAGGGCCTTCAGAAGTAGCTCCCCTGAGGCCTACCCACCAAAATCAGCCTTATCCAAAATCCTGTATAGTCCAAGCAAAAAGGATAGAGGAGTTTCATATTCAAAATTCAGAACAGGAGTGTTATGTTTCAAACAGAGTTTCTTAGCAGGCTTATGTTTATTTTCCTTTGAGTTTTTGTCATTTTTGATGCACTATTTTCATGTTTTTGTCTTTTTTGTAATGTTTATAAATATTGTTTATATACATATTATTTATTTCTTATGTATTATGTGTGACTGTATGTAAGTTACATGCCTTGTGTTTTGTGGGTGCAGCTCCAAGATGTTGGTTCACCCTGAACTCACTTTTGAGAATTCAGTGTCCACCTTTATGTTTAGGTGGAGGAGATAGTCCTAGCAAAACATTTTTGAGAATTCTTGGAATGTCAGTCATGTATTTTTTTTTTATTCTGATTCTTCTTAATTTTGTCATGAAATTTCAATTTGGATTTGTTAGCCTTGAGATGACTTTTTTTGGCATTCTCATTTCCCCTGCTATTTGGTCTTTTCCCTTTCCATTCCTTTTTGACTTTGCTTATTTAAAGGAATAATTCACTCAAAAATGATATTTTTTGTAAATGTTACTTACCCCATGTAGTCTATAGTGGTGGTGATAAAAAAATGTGAATCTCTTGTTTTAGCGAAATGGACCCATATCCAGTTCTATTATATCTAAAAGAAATCAGTGTTATTTGCCTATGGAATGATCCTTTTCAGAAAGCAGCAGACATATGACAAGACTCTGGACATGAAGCAACCCTGTGTATGTGCCAAGGTATATACTGTAAATCCTTTTCTATACATTGTATAATGTTTCTCTGTTTAATTTTCAACATTATCTTTTTCAGTAATGTTGACTTTCATTGTTTCGTACTGTACTTATAATTACTACATAAACATTGGGCTTAATAGTGGAAGTACACTTAATAATAATAATAAGAATAATAATAATAATTTAAATTAAATTTCAGCTAGTAATTTGGTCTTGTGCTCTGTGCTACTGTGATAGACTGTAGCAACCATCAGCCAGAACCGAACTAAAAGGTTTGATAAAGGGGGGATAGATGGTTGGATGGCTAATGTACCTGACAGTCTAAAACATGATTCATTTTTCTGCAGTGTTACAGACAAAGATGTTGTTAAATTATTACAGAATACTATCTAAAATCATTTGGAAGATTAAAACTATTGTATTGTGCCTGGCCCAGTTAAGTGTTTTGGGGAAAGATATGAAGTGCTATTAAGGAGTTAAATTCTGTTCTAGTACGCTAACTAGAAATCAATGTGTTATAGTGAATAAATCATCCAATGTCTAGCTTTGTAAGGTATCACTGCAGAAAAAACCTTTGCTATGATAACAGATTATCTTATGCAGATGAAGTGTATATGTAGCTTTCCAGCTTGCAACCAAAGGTTATTTGACTCTTGTTTCCCCTTTACTGAAGTTCAAAGGAATCAGCCTTGACGAAAGGAAACATTCTGACCTTTTCCTGTTCTTCATACTGCAATGGACAGCTCATACTTCAAAATCTTCCTTCAGATGATTTCATTCATTCTCAGACTTATTACATCTTATTTCAGTCCAGAAGAAAACCAGAGCTGATTCAAGCAAAGTGACACTCAGACTTGCATCCACCCATAATGTAAAGCCAATATGTCACTGGTTTTGTTAATAAATGAATGACATTTATCAATATTAATGTATTCAGGTAAGTACTTCACATTTTATTTCGAAAGACATTTCATAACTTAAGATACAAGTTGCAAAAATAAAAGCAAAAATTTAGCAATAAAGTTCAAACCCACTTCAGAATCACAGGAAGATTCAGCTTCTCCCAGCGGTACCAGGCACAAGACAGGTATAAACTCTGGATGGGGTGTTAGAGTATGAAAGAGCACACTTACACAGGGCCTGTATAATAACTATAAAAACGTGTCATAAACAAACTTTTGAAGCGCCTGGAGAATTTGAAAATTCCATTCAAACAGCAAATATAGAATTTGAGTGTAGAATGCGGCATTGCTAACCAGTGAGCCACCTTGCTACCCATAATTTGAAGATTATGAGATGATTTATTTTGAAACCTGTAAACAGTGTTGGAGACTATGGTCTGATTCCAGCATAGCAACCAAAAACATAAAATATACTAGCTGTGCAAGCACCAAATATATTTTGGAACAAATGCTATTCCCTTGTAAAAATGAAAAATATGAGCAAACTTTGGTACAGAATGGTCCAACGGTGTGGATTTGCACACTGGACAAACATATGTAAGATGTATTAGGTGTGGGGTAATGACTAAGTTTTGAATCAAGACACCGTCTACTGTTTTCTTCTGTGCAAATGGGGAATCTATGCACAATTTGGCAGGGAAGGCTTTATCGGTGTGGCTTTGCATACCAGACACACACACACACACAACACAAATTCAGCTTTATATTTTAGTTCCATAGTACATTTGCTTCCTAAAAATAAACAAGTAAAAAGTTTATGCTTTAACTTGATTTAAATTCCAGACACTTTTTGAATTATTAGTCAATCCCGGCTGGTAATAGCACATGGTGTTTTATCCTTAAATTTAATTCAGTTGTTTCAGGACCCTTAATTGTCCAGCAGCCAAACAATAAAGAGATGTAAAGTGAGCCAACAGATATCAAGTAAATCAAGGGTCTCAAACGCATTTCTTGGAGGGACACTACTTTGGATTTAAATGAATTTTTAGTTAGAAGTCAATTCTTGTTGTTTTTGAAACACATAATTGAATTCTTTGGCTTGTTAGTTCTCTCATTCTGACATACCAGATATTTGCAAAACTGTTGACTTCCTGTTTTTCTGAGTTAGCTCTTCTGAGTTTGACGCCCCCACTTTAGGTGTAAGTCTTGATTAACCAATAAAATCTGTGCACATGTATCATTTTTTAACTAAGTGATAAGGTGGACATGACACTGTTGATATGTTTAGACCTTACTGGAGCTTCTTTTTTGTGTTCCCTCTCTCCACAATGGTGAACATATTTGTGCAGAAATTCAACTTAAAAAGTTTAGTATGTAGACTTGTTTTGTCTTTAAAAATCTGTAAGATTATACTTCATGCTTCATAATTATAAAGACGCTGGAATACTCAAAAAGAGTAGGGGAATTTTCCCGTATAATGTCCGACAGACAATATGAAAACATGAGGCCAAAAGAGTCAAAAAATGTAAACATTCGACAAGACATATCGGATACAATAGAGTTTATATAGCAGAAAATGGTGGCAGGAAATGGTCATGACAGGAATTGACAAAATGGAAGTGACGTCATCAGGGATGGCTGGAAGTGAAATCTTTATGGTGAAGCCGGAAGTAACGTCATCGGAAGTGGCAGGAAATGACACTGTTATGGTGGAGCCAGGAGTGATGTCATCGATGGATGGGATTATGGGATCATGGCCATTTTGAGAACCCGGAAGTATGGGAGGTGAACTATTGTTTTTCTTCTTTGTTTCTGTAGATGGAGAGAGAGTGGCATTAGTACCTTTAATCAACCCTTTATCTTGCGAAATATCACTCACCTTAGGACTTGTTGGCTGCATCCTAAGCATGCATGTGTGACAAGGTAAATCTTTATGAAAATAGGACACAGGATTAATTTAATTTACAAATAATCTGAAGAGAGGCAAGGAAAATACTATCATTTAATAGTGTAATTAGGTACCTGCAACATAAAAAAGGTAAAAGCCAATCTTTTACTGCCCGTCTATCCAATTTGTTCTCAATTAGCTGTTTAAAGATTCTGCCCTTCAGTACCTCAGATATAAAATGCTGTGCCTTTGCGACAAACATTAGCCAAACTGCTTTAGAGTCTTCTGCTGGCCTTTTGCCTTTCAACATTGAATGCAGAAAAACATTTAAATAAAACAGTTCTTGGGTTCATCAGATGTTTGATTTTTGCTTCAATATTTAGAAATGTTTTTTGCATCTTTAAATTTATTTTCTTCCAAGTTGCTACCACAAGGGATTGGTTGCATTTTTACACTTTGCCTTAAGGCACAGTTATTTCAGTATATAACAATGTGTTGACGTGTGGCAGCACTGTAGCTAGCACTGATGTCTTATACCTCCATAGTTGTGGGTTTGAATCCTGGCTTGGAGTTTCTCCCTCTATCTTCACGGTGGCTCCTTTCCCCCTCATCCACCGAGTACTCCAGTTATCAGTCCAAAGGTGTACATATTTTGCTGTCTGACTAACATTAGTGCCCAGTGGTTCAGTGTGTGTAGGTGTGTGTTACACAAATGTACTGTACAAAGAACATTTCTGCCTTAATTTGATGCAGTTGGGGTTGGCTCTGGAGCCTCAGCCCTGAACTGGATTAAGCTGATTTAGTAATAAATGGTTGAATACTGTTGTATTGAAAACATAGTGGACTAATGCACTTAAATGTTGTGTTATACATTATGTCACTTTTTGCTCCTTGCTAATGTATTTCTGTGCTAAGTTAATTTCAGACTGCACCACAGAATTAAAGTAAAATCAAAACACATGCATTTTTATTTACATCTACAGTATAATGTTTTGACCATTAGAGACACTATTACTATTATTTTTACCCAACAAAAATGGCATATGCTTATCAGCCCAACCTGTAATGCAGGACTAAAAAGTGTACTCACTTTTGACTTTGCGTGAATGTACTTTTAATAGTTGTAGTAATTAAGCATTCGGCATATTTCACAGGTTGTTAGTGAAGGATTTTTCAGGGTTCACCAGCAAAGGGAAAAAAAGAACAAATTTATTTTCAAGCTGAAAAGTAACTGATTCCAGGCGGAGAATGAGCTTAGCTTCTTCTGTTTCAGTTTGAAAAGTGTCTTTGAAGCCCTGCAAACTCCTCATTCACAGCTCACTTCACAGATGACAGCCCCATTCCTCACCAAGCACTTTGAGCTGTAACAGGAGCCTCTATGACACTTGCAAACATGTCACCAACAATAGCCTTGAATCTGGTCCTTTTGGCAATTTCAGTATTAAGCAATGGGCCTTTTGTAAGGCAAAAAATCTTATTTACTGCATTTCTTGTAGGAAGTGTCCAACCATATACATAGGTGAAACATGGAGACAGCTAGCAGACCGTTTCAGGGAGAATTCTGAGAGAGAAAGACCTTACAAAGCCTATTGGAAATCACTTCACATCCCTTCATCATAGCCACACTGACCTCTATGTTTGTGTTCTTGCACAGGGATTCAAAGACATTTTTCAAAGAAAAACAGAAGAAGCTAAGCTCATTCTCAGCCTGGGATCACACATTTCCCCAGGTCTAAATGACCAACTAACTTTTAATCTCTCCCTCCATTTCTAATGGAAGGTTTTTCTCACTTACTTTCACCTTTTCCCCTTTCATCTGCACTGGTTTTTCCCCCCTTGCCCACCTTTATATGTTACCTAGTCTTTCTTTTTTAGCTGCGCCCATGATACAATCTATACAGCTGAAACATTTTGTCTTTATTTTTCTTTCCTTTTCAACTTGGAAATAATCTTTAACCTTTTATTATTTTACAGTTATAAGAAGATGATAAAAATGGATAGTTAATAAACTTCAAGGATACTTTATATGCCTTAAAATCCAGTTTTCAAAGAGTTAGATTTTTTAATCATTCTTATGGGAGGTAAAAAGAGTAATGTTATTTGACTAAATCTCACGTCTCATTATTAGACATATACCGTACATTCTTACTAAACATCTCAGTCCTGTTTTATTTACACTCTGTAAATTGCCCCAAGGTTTTTATTTTTCCACCTACTCCAGCTCGCTCTTCCACGTCTAAGCCAACCATATGCCTTGGTGCCGGCTAGTTGCCAATTTTGATAAACCATGCACTGGTGTAAAACTATGTAATCACCAGATCTTCCTTGGAGAATCCCCACATGTCTCTGGAGGCAGCATACTCTGCACTAATTCAATAGAGCATAAAGTACCTTACAAGGCACATATACCCACTGAGACTAGGCCTCATAGCCTGCCTGACTCTTTCCCTGCTGTGAGCACAATTAAGTGAGGTAAAAATCGGGTCGGGATATGTTCTACCATTCTAGTGCACCCGGGGAGTTAAGAACTTGCTTTTGTCAACATGTTTTTTTTGTCATTTTTAATGAAATCAATAAACTTGAATCATCCCTGCTCTATTGCTTTCACTTATTCTCAGGTAAATCTGTGCAAAGCAACTGGGGCTCAAACTTGACATTGTAGGCTCAGTTATAGTATTTATTCAGCCATCCAGTTTAAAAGTATAACCTGATTTGCAATCTGAAGAAAATTTTTCATTTGCCAGCTGGAAAAGTCTTTCATTTATTGACTATGATCAGCATGATAATAAGTTTTTTTTTAAAAGCACTTAGTTTTTATTGGCAATATGGCAGCTTTTAAACTTATCACTGTAAGCATATTTTAAACAACTCAAACAAAGTTTAATGAGGGTTGTATTGCAAAATTCTCACCATTGTGATTGTACTGTGCTTGGGCTCAGTTTTCAGCTGTGGTGATTTCTGTGTCAAGAAAAACACTGTGTTTCCAGTCTTTTTAATTTTCTGTGGACTCCATGGTTTCATCCTGCTTGTGGGACTCATTGGCATCTGAGAACTGTCCAAGTTTGTTTGTGTGACTTAGTTTAAAACTGCATTTAGATGGGTAAGCACCCCAATTGAAACCCACTTCTGAGGAAGACTCCAGGTCCCTGAGGCTATAATTGGAAAATAGCATAAAAGATAATGAATTAATTAAAGCAAATTATAAATATATGATTATTATTTAAATTAATATAAATAAACCATGCTTTTGTAAAAGCAAACACAAAGACTTCAAGATTCAGCCAGAAACTATGCCTACATAGGCACCATTTATGGGATGGGATTGAATGAATTGCCCAAGTCCTGGTGTGATTCTAGAGAAAGACATGCTAGTAAAATTCAGTTGAAAAGTCCATACTGGATGCATTTGAGTCTATAGGTTGTGACGGGCTACTTATAAAGTCAAATCTGTACCAGACTTCTCCAGCTTAGCTACTGTAGAAGCCTACAATGAAAGACAATACTTTTCAATAGATATTCAAAACCTCTTCACTCTTGCATATTGAAGACCAAACAAATGCATTGGAGCTGATAATGCTTTGCTGCAGTCCCTTGCTGCTGAAACTTTTGACATCAATGAGTAGAATCAAGAGGCCCTGAACTTAAGATGTTTTAAAAAATATTTTTTCTTTCTGTCTTAAATAAAAAATCCCTGCCACTAGGCTGGTCAATGAATTCCTCTCTAATTCCTTTATTGTTATCCCTGAAATCACTCGCCCAGCACCAGTCATACCCACACCATGATTACAGAGTTTACTCAACTCCAGTGAAATGCAGTAAGTGACAAAGACAGTGGCTGTTGGAAAAGAGTTTGCAGTTGCAGAGAGAGCTGAGAGATAAGGTGATCATCTGGTACCACAGATTCATTTTTGTGCAATTGACTTTCTGCAAGGGAAAGTATAATTATTATGACCTAAAACACTACCATCACAATGTTAAATGATTTTGCTTTCTAGGTATTCTCTGCTTTTAGTTAGAAAAGGTCTTTGTCGATAGAGATATTTTTCTAAGTATGAGCAGAATGTTAGAATGTAGTTCTTGTCCATATATACTGTACTAGCCGTTCCCTGTGGCTCCACCCGCGTAGTAGTGAAACAGAACAAACTTTGAAAAACTATAAACAAAAAGATATCGCTAGCTAAGAGGAGGCAAGTTACGCTCCAAAACACAGAGGTAGACCGACTCCCCACTCCTGACATCACGCTTCCCCCTGCCCTCGGCCTGCAGCCTCTGTCTTGGATTAGCGTGAATATATTGCTCTGGCAAGCGAACTATGATTCTTAGCACTATGAAAGAAGTCACAAAATCAATTGGAATGTTCAAGTAAATTATTGAAAAAAAAAACAGATCTAAATCCACTAAGTAGTTGTAAAAAGCAGACAGGAATACAGACAGACAGACATTGGATTTTATATAGAGAGAGATATCTGAGTTTGGAATTAATTGAATTCAATTTTTGTAAAGCTTCATTCATTAGTTGTTGAAGGATGAAAAAGAAGATTTCTGGAGTGAGATGGATGAAGTATTGGAGAGTGTACCCAAGGGAGAGAGAGTGGTGATTGGAGTGGATGAGGAGGTAATGGGTAGGTATGGTATGGTGTACAGCACAGTGGCGCAGTGGGGAGCACTGCTGCCTTACTGTTATGAGACCCAGGTTCGCTTCCTGGTTCCTCCCTGCATGGAGTTTGCATGTTCTCCCTGTGTCTGCATGGATTTCCTCCGGGTGCTCCGGTTTCCTCCCACAGTCCAAAGACATGCAGATTAGGGGCATTGGCGATCCTAAATTGTCCCTAGTGTGTGCTTGGTGTGTGTGTGTACACCCTGTGGTGGGCTGGCGCCCTGCCCGGGGCTTGTTTCCTGCCTTGCGCCCTGTGTTGGCTGGGATTGGCTCCAGCAGACACCTGTGACCCTGTAGTTTGGATATAGCGGGTTGAATAATGGATGGATAGATGGTATGGTGTAGAGAAATATGGAAGGTCAGATGGTAGTGTATTTTGCAAAAAGAATAGACATAGCTGTGGTGAATATGTATTTTAGGAAAAGGGAGGAACGCAGGGGGAAATACAAGAGTGGCGTAAGATGTACACAGGTAGATTAAATCCTATGCAGATTTTAGATTTGAAAAAAGCATATGATCATGTCCCTCGGCATGTGTTGTGGGAGGTGCTGCAGGAATATGGGGTACTATGGCTGTTCTTGCATACTATTCATTCACTATGTGAATGCAGTGAAGGAAGTTTCCAATACTTGAAATTAAGTTGAATTTGATCACTTCGGGTACTGTACTCTGTCAAGACTGTTTCTTGTCATTACTCTTCTTTGTGGTCTTCATGGGCAGGTTATTAAGGCGCAGCTAAGAATGTTGTGATGTCCTGTTAGGGAGTCTAGGGGTAGCATCATTTCAAAAGATGTCATCTTTGCCTCATATGGGTGCTGATTATAAGGTGACTTGGATGAGGATCAGTACCTCCAAGTCTAAGGTTATAGTTCTCACTTGGAAAAGACTGAATTTCTCCCTCCAGGCCCTTAGTGGAGGAGTTCATGTATCTCTGGACCTTGTTCACGAGCAATGGAAAAAAGAATGAGAGATTAACAAGTTGTTTACGGGCACTGTATAAGTCCATGGAGGTAACAGCAGGGCTGGAGTCTAAAGACATAGCTCTCAGTTTACCTGACAATCTACATCCCTGTCCACACCTTTGGTAATAAGCTGTGGGTAATGATTGAAAGAATGAGATCATGAATACATGTGGCAGAAATGAGGTTTCTTCATGAGGTAGCTGGTCACTTTTGATAAAGTGAAAAACTCGGCAATTCAGGAGAGGGTCAGAGTAGAGTCATTGCCTTTCTGGATCAAGAAAAGCCAGTTGAGTTATTTTGGGCATATTGTAAGAATGCTCCCTGATCAGCACCCATTACAGCTTGTCCGGAGGATACATCCCACTAGGTGAAAACCCGGTAGCAGACCCAAGACACACTTTAAGGATTACATCTCTTGACTGGATTGGCGAATACTTGGGAATTACCCAGGAAGAGCTAGAATCTGCAGCAGGGTACAGGAAAGTCTGAGCTCACTTACTTGTGAGTTGTAAAGTAACATTTATACTGAAACTAGCCTTGGAGTTGTTTCCAAAGTCGTGTTCAGTTTCCCAGGGCTCATTGATCATCTTTTTTTTTTAAATTGTATTGATTTTATTGTAATCATTCCATACAGATGAATTTTTACAAAAAATAGGATTGAAAACAATGATCATCTTCCACTGTGCCACACCATACCTCTTTCTGTGGCCACTCTCATTTCGGCAAACAGTGTGTGGTCTCTCCATGTAGATGGAACACTCATATGATGTGCAAGATTTGTTGCAAATATTGTTCTTTCTCTAATAAATCAATATCTTTTTACACTGTTGTGTAGCATTTCCAAAACATTCACTCTCTCCCAAGGTCCGTGTGCCAATTTCGTCCTGAATGCCATCGGGCATCTCAAAATTTGCATCTCCCTGAAATTTTTGATCCAGTTAAGACCGTTTTCTTACTATGAGACTCTTGATGAATATGAACACAGGTCTTGAAATTTACTGATAAATTGTGTCAGAGTAGTAACACAGAATACAGAAATAATTAATTATTATAATCAATGTAAAGGCAGCCATAAGGTTGTTTTTTAGTATGAAAGTATGTAGAGTATGTGATCACTCTATGATTACACAATGATGCTTATATATTTCACCAACTTTTACATTCATTTCTAGATAAGTGACATTTGATTTTTTTTTTACTTATACAGTTAACTTTATGCAAGTAGCTCATATTGGGATCTGTGTAGCTGTTAGGGGTGGCTGTCAGATGAGTTAAAGAGGAAAACATACAAAATATAAAAGTCAAAGTAACCTCTCTCAAGGGAAATGTGAAAAAGTAAACTAATTCATAATTGAAGTGGCACAGAATGTTCCTTGATTTTAAGACAGACAATTTTGCAAACTTGCTAATGCTTAACAAAAAGGGATTTTGAAATCTCAAAAACACACAGTACTGCTTCCATGAAGGAACAGTGTGCTAAATTTCAGCTTAATCAGTACACTGGGAGCTGGGTTTTCCATGTGGAAATATAAACAGACAGACAGACATGACAACCACAGTAGGTGCTTTTTGCATTACATGTAAATCCACTTAAACATGTTATTTAGTAGAAAAAAAAAATTAAAGTCTGGTTGCAAATAAGACAATAACTCAAAATGGGAGAAAATGAAAATTTTGAATTGTAATTCAATTTTTCAATTAGAAAAATTAAATAACATTTCTTTTAGATTTCCTCTGCCTTTGTTCAGTTTTAAATAAAGTAAATCATTTCTATTATTTTTAAAGAAAAGAAGAAACAAGCCAATTTGAAAAGTCACACACATCACAAGAGAAAGAAAGTCCTTAAACTGGCACTGCCCTCCCCACAACTCACTCATAATAATAAAGTTTAATAAAAAACAAAAAGGCAATTGCTCTGCTTGTACTTACAAAGCTGACATAACTTTGTTACTTGTCAGTGAAAAGTACTCCTATCTTGTCATTTATCCAAATCTATTCACTCCTGACTGGTTGCCATCTGTTTCATTTCTGCAGTCATATTTCATCGTCTTGTATGCGGCCATGAACTTCAATCAATAATTAATACGTCACTATGGTCTGTGTATTTAATATGCTATGCATTCGCATAAATTACCTGGTTATAAAATATTATTTGTTCATATGCAATACAGGTATATATATGTTTTTTGTACAAAATGTTTTTATCATTATTATGATGTTACATTGTTTTTATTATACATTCTTCTATTTTGTTCCCATTATTAGGCCGTATCAGTCAGTAAGAACCTATATATTGGGCTCTGTCATGAGAAACTCTGAGAAAGTTCTTTGTTTCCTGATATTTCTAATAAAAGGAGAACCTAAGCATCTAGTTAAACACTGTTTGGTTTATTCTACTTAAAAATAATACTAATTTAAAGTTATTAAAGTTATTACCACACACTGAAACTTGAAAACACTACAACCACCGGACCCCAGACACACTGGAACAACACAGCTATTGACCAATTCAATACTGAAACGTTTGCATTGTGGCCTTCTATAACCTTTCAACCTCCAGAGTTCTGCACACTCTGATAGCACCACGTGTAGTTAACACTTGGAACACTAAAAGCACTTCTCTCACATTTACTAGTGCTAACACAGTTATATGGCTGAAGTCTTTATAAAGAGCAACTTACAACATTTATGATCCAATCGGTTCCATTTTTTTTAGTTTGAGCACAGGCATGTCAAGTGACTTGTTCATGGTCACACAGTGTCAGTAGCAGGATTTGAACCCACAACCTCAGGGTCTGAAGTACAAAGTCTTAAGCACTATGAAACACTGCCTGCTGCGTTCACCTCTGTTGAATTTCCAAAGGTATTTTTCAGTGGTAACTGATGTGGATCGTATACTAAGCAAGTCTTTAATACAATTTATATTTAAAATTATTATTTGTGTCATGATTGGCTTTGGTTGTTGTTGTGGTTATTTTGTCACATTGATGCTTAGAACAAGAACTACCTTTTCAAAATGCATCTCCACAATACTGAACTTGGTTCATTTCTGGAGTAACACTCCCAATTGGTCACACTTCTGAAATACTATGATATATTACCTTAAGATTTTAAAGCACTCAATGCAAAAAATCACTGTCTGTAGTATTTCTATAGCCATAGGAAGATTCACTAACCAATGCCCCCCTCACCTAATCAGCGATGTCACACTATAACCAAGGTCCGTAGAGGCTTCAAAGCTTTTTGTTTTATATGGTAATGTCTGTGTCTTTATTTTCACTCTTTTGCTACACACCTTTATTAAAATACAAAGATATACAAAAGTTATGAAAAAAATCTCTAAGTCAATGTCAAGTTCAAAAGGCAGAGAGAGAGGCCACACTCTGACAGTACTTAGAAGTTTCCTCTTCAGAAAGCTCTGACCTCTCAAGATATCTTGCAACCTTAGAATTTTAAAATAATACATATAAAACAAATTTTTGCTAAAGGCCATCTCAATGAGCAGCAACTAAACCATAACATATTCTGTCTTGGGATTGACAGTTTAACCAAGACTTCAACAAAATGGATTGTGGATGATATTATAAACACAGGCACAGTTAGTGTGTTTCTTATTTCCTCAAAGTGGAAGTTTCAATTATGGAGTATCTTTAGCCCCATTGATAGATCTCTTCATAACATGGAGAGGAATTATAAAAGAGTGATAATCTCATATTCCCTGGAGCCAAATAATGGAAAGGGTAGATATGGAAATGGATGGATGCTAGGATGAAATTGCAACATAAATTTTGATATTGACTGCCATAGTGCACAAAAATAAAGCAGAGTAAGCAGAGTAATAGCACAACTGTGGCACAAGAGGATGATGGCAATCTGAAGAAACAGTTCAATTTAATAATACATTCTTATAAAGCACACTTCCATTTAGAAGTTTGGTACACCATACACTGTTACAAATACAGAATACTTTAATTGAAATGCAAAATAACATGCAAAAATATACTGTATACCACAAACATAATATGGAACACAGTTCGCCATGCAATAAATATACCTTTTTCTCAATATATTTTTGAGGTCTAGTTTTCATTTATAGAAGCAGAAATAAGTCAGCATGCCTAAAGTGTAAAATAATAAGTCAATCTACAAACTTAGATTACTTTGTTATAAGGAGATAAAGCATTTTATACATGTATGATGATTATACATTATATAACTAAGGTCTTTTATAAACACTGCACATTATTAATTTTCAGTTACATAAAGCATCTGTGGCTGTTAGCACATATTATGCAGATACTCATTGGCCTTAGAATATTAACTATTTAGATGTGTGTGGCTTTGTTTTTGAAAACCTAATTCTGAGGCACCATATTTGAAACTGATAAATATGAATCTCAAAAAAAGTCAAGAATCTCAAAAAATAGTTCAAAGAATTTCTGCAGAAATGTTTATTCTCATCCACTTTCATCTTAAACATGTTTCAAAAAAATAAAACTGTACTGTCATAAATGCTAAAACCTTTCTCCACAGTAAACACAATACAGCTGAATACATATTACATATTTTACAAGAAATCTGTAACTCTTTTAATCTTACACGACTTTCATTTGAAATACAGTATTTCTTATTTAGAAAGAGAACATTTGGTGCCACCTCTGGTGAAAACTCATAAATTGTTTTTAGTAAGCCTTTTGGTGAATTTGTTTTTTAATAGATAGATATTTATTTGTCCCCAGGGGAAATGTCACATTTATTGAAGTTCATAAATATTATTATGACAAGCAACAAAAACCTTAATGTATGCTGCATGTGTAAAATTGTTCATAATGGCACTCAGTTTTTTTAGTTTTAATTCTCTTCTTAGCTACTACCTCCACGGGGTCCAGAGTGCTTCCTATAACTGAGCCTGCCCTTTTAATTGGCTCCTTGATTCAGTGGGCATCTTTTAGAGTGATGTTACCAGCCCAGCACAATGCAGCAAAGAAAATCGCACAGGCCATCACAGCCTTGTAGAAGATGTGAAAGATGTCACTACTCAAATTATAAATAGCCATATTAGTTAATAAAATAGTATTATTCTATCATTTCAGCATTTGATTATAATAACATCTTTTTTATGCTTCCAAGAAGGGCAGCTGTCATCCACAACTGTCTTTGGAGTAGGCAAGGGTAGCAAGTGAATCAATGTATCGACCTTTAAAAAATATTCCCAGTTGAAGCAGTCTGGCTGATTAGTTTTTTGATGTTTATTTACATTTAAAGATTAAAAAAAAAAGTGATGTCCAACTCTGAAATAAAAAAAATCATCTAAAAATATTTTGTTTGTATATGCCTTTGCTATTGACAATAACTCTCTTTGATACTTAAACTAAGCTTGCATATGAATATGTTTTTAAGAAATGTCCTCACTATCATTTTTTTCTTGGAACAGCGAAGTAGAGAAAAACAAGATATGAAAACAGCAGTGTTTTTTTCTGAGCCCAGTAAATAAGTCATTTCTAACTTTAATTTCTTTCTAATTTCAACTGTTCAGTCTGTATGATCCAAATTTGTCACTGTATCCATATGTCTCTGAAGCATTCAAATAATGTTTTCTTTCTTTAAATAAAATTAATAAAAAGTAAACATTCAGATCGGGTTAATTTAATATCAAGAACAAAATAATGAATCTAGTAGATGAAGCAGAGAGCTTGACATATGTTAAAAATACCCACATGAGATATTCGAATACTGCGCTATTAGCAAACCAACGCAGCTTGAGGACTGAATGGGTCTTAAATGAGATTCACCATAACAGAGAATTCTCACTTCTGTGGAGTAAGTGTCTTAAGGGAGTATACAAAATTATTTTCATTTTTATGGGGGACATTAGATTTTGTAAAGAGGTCAAAACCTTGAAGTTTAATTCTGGTTGCCTTTTTTAAAGGGTAATGTAGATTGGTACTGAAAAGACTATAGGGAAAAGCATCAAATAGGTAAAATATTAGCAAAAATATACAATATAAAACAGTTCAAAGCTGAAATGAGAAATTATTTTTATTCTTTTGTTTAATTGTGAATGTTGTTTAGGCTAAAACCATTTGTATAAAAATGACCGGATGATAATTTGAGAAGTGCGTGGATATCAGAGCTGTTCCCTTCAAACTACGGCAGATTAACCACATATTATATTATCTAATATTTGCTTTCTGCAGCAGTTGTGAGCTAAATATTTAAATATTACATTTGTATTTATACTTACACTGTGCATTAATAGCTTCAGGTGCTACATTTATTATCACATGGAGCAGTCATTTTTAAAGCTGCATTTGACAGTACAGCTACTACACAGAAGACTACCACTCTACACCTAAACGCTCATTTTCTTTCTTTCCTTATAGATAGAGCTAATGATAAAACGACAAAACATAAAGGTTTCTACCCAGTTACCCAGGCAAAAGTGTAATCCAAATATAAATACCCTAGTTTATTTCCCCACATTCATTTTGCAATAATGAGGGCTTGTAAATCTTTAGACATTACACTTAATTCTTTGGTACATGTCCTTTTAAACAAGATAGGAGGAGAGTAATGCCTTGGTGAGCTGCCATGATGCAGCATAGTAAGAGTGTCTCATAAAACATGTCAGATAGAGTGCATTTTGTTTTGGAGTTTGCAAATTCTCTCTCCATTTACTTGAATGTCCTCCACAAAATGGTGCTTCCATGACTAGTCCAAGAAGTCTCAGTTTCTGACCATAGTAGATATGTGTGTATGCAAACTGGAATCTCATTCCTGACTAATATCCATTGGTTTAATGCACATATCATATATTTGATATATACGCTATGCAAAAGCATACTGTGAATATCCCAAACTTATATTTAAAACCTATTTTTTATATGAGGAATCCTTGCTCATTTCCACAATTTCCTTGCCAAGCCCTAAGTCCATAAAGTAAGGATTTTTGCGACTAGAATAACAACAATGGACTTCACATGAACTTTCTTGAAGGTCAACTCATCAATAAAAAGAATGCTCGCTGCTAAACACCAAAGATGTGAATGTGTTCAGAGTTCAATGTGATTTATGCAGGTTGTGTTAAGATGTGTTTCGCTATTTATACCAGCCAATGGGCTAAAGTGGTGAGCAGTAGGTAGAAGCCTTTGGATTGGAAGGGCAAATATTCAGGTTCCCATAGGGTCTGGCTAAGCCGAGATGTAAGTCTGAAATGAGTACTCTGGGGGATGATTTCCAGGCAGTGGATATAAATCCTACTTATTTAGAAAAGGATTCCATCAAGATAAAAAAAAAAAAAATTAGAACACCAGAATTAGATACAAGGTTCTATCTTCATTGCTAGGTAGGCATTACAGAGCAGCGGCCTATTCGAACTTTTTCATGAAATTCTATGTGCCATGAGCAATGTAGAGAGAATGAGAAAAGTGTTTTTTTTTTCCCTTACTTGAAAAATTGCTTAGGGATATGCTCTGAATTTGACAAGATTTACTATTTCAGCTCAGCAGAGTGGATCTAAGGAACCACAAGAGTACTGAAGTAAAGATCATCTGGGAAGCTTTTAGCAGCCCATTTCATAGCTAAGGGTCAGTCCAAAGGGTGAAAGTGCACGTTCAACTTTTTGTCTCTGCAACAAAGGTTAAGCATTAAAATTAGAATATTTTCAGTAAACGTTTTGGCCCAAACATTTCTGAAGCATATTTTAACAGCAGAAAAAGCAGTCATATGTCACTTATTAATTTCCGCTAGATACCAAAAACAGCTCCTGAGAATTTGCATAATGTCAAAAAGGCATTTAAAAATACTGTTTTTTAGTTTGAACATTCTACTGGCCCTAAAACCATTAAGAAATCTTGTAGAAAATATTGATCTGCAAACCTGCATTTTAAGTGTTGTAAGAAACCACAATCTATATCACAGGATATCAGTGCTTCTTGAAAATTCTCTAAATAAACGAATATAACTTTTGGGTGACCCCAAAATGAAATACTCTGTGAAATTTGGTTTTGTCTTTATTTGTGTTGGTGTTAAAATGCTGTAAAGGTCTCACGTTTAAGACCTGAAAATGAGGTGTGTGTGTTTCAATGGTTCTGCCTCATAACCTGTTACTTTGTTTCCACTGAAATAAGCCTGAAGCCACGAAGTCCTTTACTTCTGTTCGGTAGATATGATTAATAATAAAGATTGTATAACTCATTAGCTGGTTATTACCTTATGCTTAACAAGGGAAATATCTCACTTAGTTGGTTATGTGTTTATTCTTTGCTTAACCAGGCACTAAACCTATAGAACTTACAATATTTCACAGGCAATCATTTATTATTTTGTTAAGAAAGCAGTGTTTGTCTACAGCTAGAGCCATAAAATCCCTCTAGAGAAACTGATTCCTACACTTATGCAGTTCCTTTGCTTGCTTTCTCTGAAATAAAATTCAGGTGCCAATGCAAGCAGCAATAGGAGGAAATTAAAAAACAGACTTCTACAGTTGGTAATGTCTGGCACTGAATTTGACAAAAACATTAAAATTCTACTACATATTTTCTATGAAATGATGTAATCAGACAGCTATATTACTAAATATAGTAATACTCTTGCAATTTTTTTCAGTTACCATGTTAAGTAAAAAAAAACAACTGAAAAAACTATGTAGTGCTAACAGGCATAACAACAACTGTGATGTTAAATTGTCCTTTATAGCTGTTGCAGTTCTGCTCAGAAAAAATGTTGACCGCAAATTACATGAATGTGTTATATATATATATATATATATATATATATTACCATCTGAATTAGTTCTGATGGTAATATATCATTTTTGCTTTTTCAGGACTTTGTGGAAATTTGAAAATTCTATTCAGTTCATTTTCGCTTTAGTACAAATAGCTGCGACCTTCAGCAGCCAACAGCTTCAGGACAATGGGTGTTGACTTTGTAAAGTTTCCCCATGTCTGCTTGTATTTTCTTCCAGATATTTCAGTTTTCCTCAGGTCAGGACAGTTCAGGTTGTGGAGCATGCACTAGTACAGAGCATTGCCGCACCCACCACATGGAGAAACAGCACAGTCCCACATCCTGGAAATAAACCATCAATCTGCCACAGCCAGGTGTTATGTGAGTGTCCCCTTGGCCGGGTCCAGCCACTCGGATCCTCAACAATGAGAATCCTGCGAGCCGGATCACCATCTGAGAATCATGCCACATGGCCATAGTGCCATAGCTGATGCTTCCTCACAATGCAGGTAATGTGCCTCATTCGGAACTCTGTGAACAACCGCTCATTGGACACAAAGTCAAACCAGGGGTACCCAAGGTTTCTTTGAAGAGACACAGTACTAAGGAGTCCAGTGTTTGTCTCAAATCATTAGATAGCGTCCATGTCTCACAACCATATAGCAAGACAGGAAGCACTAGGACTCTACAGACCTGGGATCTCATGTATAACGCTGTGTGTAGAATTTATACTAAAACATGGCATACAGATAAAAACAGAAATGTGCGTACACACAAAAAAATTCAGATGCATAAATCTGTGTAATGTAAATCATGTAATTGTATGCCAACTTCCACGTTCTTCAGCTCCATAAATCCCGATCAGTGTGAAAAGTTACACACGTGCCTGACATCCCACTCCAACTCCTCCCATAATTTTGCATATTTTAATATGCAAATCTGTATAAATATTACCTTAACCGTTCAGTGTTTGGTTAAAAGACAATGGCAAAAGCAGGTGAAAAAAACAATTGCAGTGAATGCGAAAGGATGCAAGGAAAAATGTACTATTTGTTTGCTTAAGCAGTGGTATAAACAACAAAAGGAAGTTGATTAAGTGATATATAAACTCGAAAGGTCAAGTTCAAAAAGTCACACAGTGCCCAAAATAAAAAAAGAAGTTGTCAGATATCAAAGTCAATGTAAAAAGGTGAGTCGTAGCCCACCGTCTATGTGTCATATGGAAGCGTATTAGGGTACAGAGAAAAGAAAAAAATAGGGACACAGTGGGGAAAAAAGGTCATAATGATAAATTTAATCTTGCAATTTCCTCTTTCATTATGTAGTTTATTTTGACATTAAAGTAGAACATCATAAAGTTCATTTTAAAATCATTTAATTTACTACTTTCTCAAACCCCATCGTAACTAAAGTAGCATGTTATATGCTTCATATTCTATGTGTTCTTCTATGTACTGTATGTGTGTGAATCACTATGTGCTTTTTAAACGGGCTTTCTCTTAAGCCGACAGGACACAGAATACATTAAATTTGTGATATTACAGCTCTCTGAGCAATTTAAATGCTAAGATGTACACTTGATATAATTTTCATGATGATAGGAATTAAAGCATGTATTAAACAAGGGGGCATAGTGGCGAAGTGGTAGTGACAAGAGGGCGCCCCATCCAGAGATTGTTCTTGTCTCCCACAAGATGCTTGCTGTGCTGTGTGGGACCCTTGATGAAATAATTTATTGCAGCAGTACTTTCTCTTTCAAACGTACCAACCCCCAATTCCTGTCCTTCCTTTTCTTTCTCCAAGTAAACAATCAGCACACAAGCTCAATAAATGTCAAGACATCTGTAAGCTTAAAACGCAGATTCTTCAAAACCTTTAAGGAAAATTTAAATATCTTCGTAGTACATGTTTAATTATTTCATCCATCTATCCATCGAGGGTCACACCAGTCACAGCAAGCTTACAGCGCGAGGCAGGAACAATCCCTGAATGGGGCTTCTGCTTATCACTACCACTGTCCACTGTGCCTACACGTTGTAACAGTATACATTATTTAAATTAAGTTAAAAATGTATCTATATAATGTAATATACATACATACAAAAATTATATCAAGAGCTCCAAGAAGATAGCACTTGGAAATGTAAATCAATTTAGAAGCCAGTCATCATCATATGTACTGTACATACTAGCTTTCTTCTATTGAACTGAATTGAATTCCTTTATTGTTATTGTATGGTACAATAAGATTCAATATGAAAATCCTCCGTAAATTTATTTTCCTATAAAATGGGAAAATAATAATAAAAATAATATGTAAAAAAAACCAATGAAACATATACAACATACATAAGTATGATATACATGTACATATAGCGCAAATGGTTCATAAAGTGCAATATTACAACTGTAGTGCAAGTTTACAGTGAGGTAATTGTACTTATAAGTACAAATAATTCTACCAGGAGCACTTGATGGAATGATTCGAGTGTGTTTAGAGCTCTTGGGATGAAATGGTTTCTGAACCGCAAAATCCCTACAGGAAAGACTCTGAAGCATTTGCCGTATTAGAGCAGTTCAAATAGACTGTGTGCATGGCTATGTGCTACATGCTGTATCCTGATAATCCTCTTTCTGATCAGCTGCTGTAGAGCTGTGATTCCACACTCAGATACAGTGGGTTAAAATACTAGTGGGTTAAAATACTCTGAGTAGTGCACTGAGAATAACAACACTAAATCAGCTATGATATTTGTAATAGTTTGGCCATTCTGTGCATTATTATACTGTTACAGGTTGATTACAATCAGAGGCCTTAAACTAATAAAAGATATGCGGTTAATTTCAGTGTACTTGATAAAGCCACATCAGGGATGTGAATCTAAAAAATAAAGGGAAACCACCCAAGAACAGTAGCAATGCTTTGATGTCATTTACAGGAGGAGCAGATAACGCTGAGCTGTGTAATATTTAGCAGTGTCATCATCTGTACATTAAGATAGTAAAGTGAAGCAATGGCAAGTCTAATGTTAAAATATCTAGAATTTAGCTTTACAATATGCAGGCTTCTAAATGACTGAGTTGATGGCATAATGGGGGAAAGCTTTGGATTTTAGAGACAGCAAAACTGGGACATAAGATTATCTGGTCCTAAATTTAAAAAGCAGTATTAAAAATGAATAAGGAATCACAGTGAAAATGATTAATCGTACAATATTATAATGGGATGTATCAATATTGTATCTTAACATATTTGTCACTCTGCATGGTTATCTTTTCCATTTGTATAAAAAGCACAATAACCAAAGTAAAAGTGAGAGAACCAATCTCTTTTAACATACAAACCTGAGAAAAAAGTAGTTAACTTTAAACATGTTCTGGTCTTCCTCTCTTTTATGTGGACTCAGTCCTTTACTGTCTCCACAATCTTTTATCAGCTTCTTGATGATTTTAGTAAATACTAAGATGAATAGGTGGGTTTCCAGTGGCATTATTATTCTTACAGGATTGAAAAATTCAGGCCAAACTAAAAAAAAGTAAAACTACATAATGAGGCAACTCCTCCTGCGCTGCCATTGATATTCTTTCCACAATGAGTAATAATTGCATTCATGACACTGTTAATAAGAATGAAGGTTTATGCTCTGCAAATATGCTTACACAAGGAAATGCTCATTACACCAGAGTCAAATCATTGATCCTCACACAATCTTTTTCAGGATCTTTTACTATTGCACCTCTCAACATCTGTCAAGTGATGTATAAATGTGGTATGCCTTAATGTTCTATCCATTTGCTTCATTCCATCTATTATAACATAAAGCTTAATTTTCCTCTTCTTTCTATTCATATTGAAAATCTAATTAAGACTTTGGAATTCTTCATAGAGCGAGTTCTATTTTACTGTTTATCTTCGTTTGTATGACTATGTAATAATTATAGATATGATGTGCATAAACTCTATGAGCCTGTTCTCAAGAAAAAACTCTTAATCATCATAAATTCAATAGGAAATGCTTATTTTTTCATTGCAAGTATCATTAAAAATAAAACAATGCAACATTTTAATGATAACACATTGTAGCTGCGTTTTCCCAAAATTACCAAAGTTCTGCAGCTTCAACTCAAAAAATGGGATTCAACAAAAGCCTGACGTACAGAAATGATTCCACAGACAAAATATCTTTGTTTTTAAAAGTTTACTTAAGTTTCAAAATAAAACAATTCATACAAAAAAGAAAATTAAAATAGCAAAAAAAAGAAAAATTAATTTTAAGAAAAATTCAGTTCTAGGCTTAATCTTATTACATCTCAAATCGTTACCATTTCAAGACATTTCAGAACCATTTCTAAACGTTCAGAAAACTGTATGCTTATCCCATTTCTAACTTGAAAATGGGTCTTTCAGGTCCCTCTTTACTGGGACTTGTTCTTACCACAACTAAGCTTATTATCACACTGTTTCTCAGTTATAGTAAGAAGGTTCTATCTCATGCTAACTTATAGGGGGAAAAGACTGTACCATAAGTTATGACTATAAAAGAAATTAAATTCTATTCAAATTAAGCAAACATTAATATGAGTTTAACTCAAAACTTTAACTTTCTAAGATTGGCTCTTACACACATTAACAACTTTTTACATGGCACAGATGTTTAAAAGAAAAACAAAACTCAGATCTTTGTGTGTATTTTCTGGTTCATGATAGAATGAATTTTAATTCCCAGAAGAAACAATGTTTTAATGCAAACTGAATTATGCAACTCCTTCAGGGTTTTGTTCTTGCTGTTTGTTGCTGATTGGGTCTGAAGTATCCAAAGATGTAACTAATCTTAGATAATGAGGGCTCAGTCTGAAATATTCAACAGTCTCTTGGCGTTTGGACTAAGTTACACAAGTTTAGCACTGCGTTTTACTTTGAACGTAAGGAAATATATACATTTGCATATCCATGTATAAGTAGTAAGAGTTTTTCAAAAATCTCTCCAAAGCAGATATTGTTTGCAGTTATTGAAGGTCTGTGGTCACAGACGAGGCAGGATGTAAAACTGAATATATGTGGGATGTATAGTAAAGTAATTGGATATTTTGGTTAAATGTAACAGTAAACTGGAAATGTTGTAGTTGAAGGTTGCCACTGCTGCTGCTGTTGCTGCTGCTAGGCAGTTCTATAGTTATCGAACTGTCGAGGGCATCTGAAATGAAATTGATGCCTTAGCATTAAAAGTCAAGGCGAAGGTAAAGATTTTAGGTCTAATCATGGAGTCTGGCCTAAACTTTAACACATTAAACTGGATTAGTATGACTGCATTTTTTTCCCCTTAAGGAACATTGTAAAATGTAGACATCTTATAACTTTATAAAATTCTGAGAAATGAATGCATTTTATGTTTTTAGACGACTAGATTACTGTAGTGCACTCTTAACAGGACTACCTAAGAAAGACATCAATTGGTTTCTATTGATGCAGAATGCAGCAGCAAGAATCTTAACTAGAAAAAGAAAATCTAAGCACATCAGAAAATTCACATCATAATTAGAAACACATAACATTCCATACAATCAAGTCAAATTAACAAGAAAAATTCAACCACACCCAAGAGAAAGACAGGAGAGCCAACAACCAAAGCTACTCTATGAAAGCAATAAGAAAGAATGAGTATCCTAAGTCCTGAAATAGAAGATTATTCTAAAATGTAATTGATTAGATCCTGCCATATTTTTAAAAGGTTTTGAACAGATTCTCTAAGTGAGAATTAGATTTTTTCCAATTTCTTATAGTATATAACATCAGTTACTCACTGACTGAAAAATGGTAGAGTGTGATTCTTCCAGTTGAGTAAGATAAGTCTATGTACTAGATAAGAGGTAAAGGCAATTACAGTTTGCCCTTCTTCACTTTAAGCCCATCTGGAGGTACACCAAACACAACTGTTAATGGGTTAGGAGTGATTGTGACACCCATGCTGTGTGATAGACATTTAAAGATTTTTGTCCAAAATGTTGATAATTTGATGCTGTGGTCAAAATTTAACATCTTTTCTCTCTATTATAAAAAAAAAAATCCTGGAAAGGAAAAGCAGGGTGACAAGATGTGAGCTTCTCAGAAGTTCTTGGAAGACACTTAAAAGACCAGTGAGACGCAAACAATATCAAATAAGAGTGCAACCAGCAAAACACTCAGTCGTGTAAAGGCACGTAGCACACACAGATCCTGTGCTCTCAGCACATATAAAGCGTACAAGGACAATATATTCTAGATGAAACGTCAACGACTAAGCAAAGAAGAAAGAGCAGCATGGAGAAAAGAAACCCAAAAGTGCTGGAGAGAAAAAAGGCAGATAAGAGATTAGGAAAGCAGTGGAATTCGAAAGGCTCAAACAAACGATGGCGCGATACACATGCAGAGAAAGGTAAAGAATATGAAAGCAGTAAAATTCAAAAGTATTGTAGCGTCCCAGCCAGGTTGAAGCCTTTTTTGTTTTAAGCGACTGTTAGGTCTGATTGAGGGAGGGCGGAGTACAGCACGGAAGACTGATAGTGGGGTATTGATTGATGCGGTAAAGAGGAGACACCCGGGGGATGAGGGGTTGGAGAGGGTGCTAGAAAGTTGTGTTTGGGGTTACAAAGTCAGCAATTGTTCAAGTAAAACTTTTGTGACACTTTATTACATCAGTCACTTCAGTATCATAAAAAAGATAGTAAAGATCACATTAGCACAAAAAAAAGGAAATTAATCATCAGGACCAGCTGTAATTGAAAAAATAGCAGGACAAAGTGAGATCAGAAATAAAAGGCAAAGAGCAGAAAACAAAGTCTTTTCGCCTTTGCATCATTCAATGCACAAAATGTAGATTTACACAATAATGGACCATACGCTATGAGAATCGATGGTCCCGCAACATTTAGTTAAGTTTTATTTTAAAGAAAACACAATTCGGTCAGATGTATATTTATGATCACGGAGAAGTGATCACAATGCGAGCAGCAGACACATGAAGTGGCAAAAAGGACAGCGCCTGTACAGGCTTTAAAATGATCGACGCCCTCTTTACAACACAAGCAGCGTTATACGTCCTTTGAGAAAGAGATTTAACCACGCCTGGGGCCGGAAATAAAGGGCAAGTATTGTTTTTACAACGTCACGCAAGACAAGGCAGTGAGCCATCATTTAAAACAAGTTCACGGACATCTAACCTAGCAGTTGTTGGATTGCTTTTGTCAGACTCACATCATGTGCTCCCAGCTCTTAAAACAACAACATCCAACAAGCAGAACAGGCAGCTTGCCTGCAGCAGAAAGACAGCAGATGATCCGATGGCATCTCCTTACCGTGTGTTCAGTCGCCTACCCTTCACAACGCAAGCAGCATTATACGTCCTGCAAGAAAGAGATGTAAAGGACAAGTATTGTTTTTACAAAAGTTTTTAAAGTAAAACAATTCCCATGAAAATAACAATCTCTTTAAATTGTATATCCGGTAAAACAAACATGGGGGTGAAGCCCCCTAGTTAAATAAAGAAACATCCTATAACAGGACAATTCAGTAATCAGGCTGGAGAAAAGCTGTTCATTGTATCTTTTAATGACTCCTCGGCAAAATGCCTTGGAGGGAGCATTCTTCAAAAGCAGTCTGTTACAGCATGGTCATAATGATCAGAATGGTCAGAGAAACAAAGGATAGAGGTTCATTTTATAAACTCTTGAATTTACATACAGTGTCAATCAATGCATATATTTTACTCTGTTTGGTTCATTGGTTTACACCCAAATGATTTATATAAAGTAAAAGTCCATTATATTATATTCTGGTTCTTCTTATACCATTTGAGATGAGACACCGCCCTTGAAATTTCTGTGCATATAACTGTCCATTCTAGTTTATAGGACATCTGCTGATTTCTTAGTCATCCTTTAGTCATTCTTCAGTACATTTTGTATATTACATCAACCTTTCTTCTGGTACATTCTTTATTTACTTGACCATCTCAGTATTTTTCCTGAACCAATTCTTATATTCCAGTGCAAACCTCGTTGTTCACTTGACATTTATTTGTTTTCCCACATTTATTAACCCTTTATGCTTTTTCTTTAAGATGAATGCCATGTTACCCTAAAATTACTCATCCACAATGCACGCCCAGAACATGTGGCCCAGTGAGGCTGGAGCTAGATTACAACGTTCACATGTAGAATTTTGCCCTGGAAACATTTTGGACAATTTTAAACAAGATAAATGCACTCAATAAAATATTTTAAGCACGATTCAAGCATATGAATGCATTTCAAGCGTATGAATGATTGAATTCTTTGCCCATATGGAGCTAGTGTGTATTCTGTACATGGCTGCCTTCTACTCAGTTGCTGAAATATTAAGTGACAGATCCTTTCCCAATATACTTTGGGGTCTTTCAAAGGAAGTGACTTTAAAATATTTTTATAAATTGTAGAGATGCTATCTGAGTCTTTAAAACTGATCAAAACTTCTTCTGGAATAGAACTAGGTGGGAGATGAGGAAAATTGGGACAGTTCTATATGGCAAAATTTGTAGCTTGAAAGTAGTGGAAGAGTTGTATTGATGAGATTTATTGAAGTGTAATGGTTTGGAGGATGCAAAGACATCATCTATGTATAAGTCTAAAAGAGTTTTAATCCAGGACATTTTCCAAACATTGAATACTGTATATGTTTGAGAGGTAAATAAAGGTGATTGCCGTATAGAGGTACAACAGATAAAAACTTTTCTTTCTTAAAGTGCGTCCTACTTTGGTTTCATATTTTGAGTGAGTGAAGGGCAATTGGATTATTAGTGTACTGACGGTAATTTGTATTAACTGGGGCACAGAGCAGGTAATATAAATAAGTACTGCCAGGCTTTATTACTCTTGAAGACCAAGCTTGTGTATATTCATACATTCTTGTCAATATGCAGATCTTTATAGCTTGTATATTTGCTGCCAAATAATAGAACTGAAAGTTAGTGCAATGCCCCCTTCTGCTTTAGGTAATTGTAGAGTCGCCTTTTGGATGTCTGGATGTTTTGAATTCGAAATAAAAATGGTTAAGATTGAATCTAATTTCTTAAAAAAATGTTTGTTAATGTGTATGGGGATGCTTTGAAATAGGAAGAGAAACTTGGGAAGGATGGTCATCTTAACAATGTTAATTATTCCTGCTAATGTAAAATGGAGGGTACACCATCTATTCATGTCTTGTTTAATTTTTTCCATGCAGACAGCAAAATTTTTTTGAACAAGAGCCTTATATTTACTTGTGTTATTTACCCCTAGATATCTAAATTAAGATAAATGGGAAGGTGCAGAGTCCAATATTGTTTGCTAGAGAATTCACAATCTGGTTTGGTCTAGTGAAATTACAGAAGGAAGCACTTTTTCTGTCCTTGTAGCTAGAATTTTGGAGACTGTCTTAATGTCATTACTCAGAAGAGAGTAATAATAGAGAGTCTGTATGGTGCACATTGGAGTAAGTCTTTATTTTTCTTAGGAAAGATGGTAATTAATGCTTGGCGAAACGTTTAAGGTAGAATTTTGTTGTCTTTAGCTTATGTAAATCTTGGTAATAATAGTGGAGCTAAGTTATTTGAGAATTTTTTTTTTATAAAATTCCACTGGGTAGCCATCAGGAGCGGCTGCTCCTGTACTTTGGAGTGAGTTTAGAGCATCTACTAATTCTGAAACATCAGAGGTTTATCCAGTTCTACAGCACTAAGAGTTTCTAACTGTGGTATTTGTAGTAAATAAAAAAAGAAACTCATTAGGATGTGTCATCTTCTTTAAACTGAGTAGAATATAAGGACTTATAGTACTCTTTAAATGTGTAAGTTATATTTTTATGGTCAATAATTGATAGTGGGCAAAAAGTTATTGTCTATGAGGAAATAATCAATTCGTCAATAATAATGGTGTACAGGTGAGAAGAATCAGTATGCTCTTACGTAAGGATTTAAAAGCCTGCATGGATCTGTTACAAACTAATTGTAATTGTTGCCCCGAGTGATCTTCTGGGGAGACTGAGTTCTGACGTGCTGATGCTTGAGGCGTGCTGACGTGTACACGGCAAACACTAGAGGATGTTGAGAGTTTTTGGTGTTTTCTGTGGTGTGAGAGTAAAATAAAAAAAACTTGAGTTTTGTTTGCCACTAAGGAACCGTGCAGGAATTTTTAAAGCTTTTTTCCCTTTAGAAGGTTTGGAGTAGCTGGGTGTTTGGAAGTGCGCTTGGAAAAGTTACTTGTACTTATACATGTGCTTGTTCTTGTTATCTGTATATGAACTAGCATCAAGGAGGTAGGATAGAAAGCAGCAGTAACTGATATCGGCATTTGTAAGCAAATAACAGTGTTGTAACATCGATTCCTTAGTTTAAAAGAAAATTAAAAAAAGGCTGTGGCTGACTTCAAAGCAGTAAAGGGGAATGCTCATCAGTGCGCAGGTAAGAGGCCAGCGTTAAAATGCTTATCAGGCACAAGAGGCAGTAGGAGTTGATAAGGTAGTAAAGTTTTATGTATTTGTTTATTTTAGATTAAACAGTTTTCAGCGGTCCAGAGTTAAGTGGGCGACAACATAAGGGTTAATTAAAATGGGATAATACAAACAGTGCAAGTGAAGAGTTTTTAAGTAAGGAATAAGAGGAGTACAAAGTTAGAAGAACATAAAGAGAAAAGTAAAGTTAACCTCATAGAAGGACAAACAGCAGGCAACTGAGAGGGAGAACAGTACAGGAGCTTAAGGGGACAAGGTGTAAAATAGCGGTAACAGCTCTTAGTGTTACCATTTAAGTTAAGTCATTTAATTTTAAGAAAAAAAAGTGAAGGCAGTTTTACTACTCCTAAAGTAAATTTTAATAATGAGGCCAGTGCAATGCAAGTCCTGTTGGATGCTGGACTTTTTAGATGATGGTTTGGCGGGCCAGTTGTTTATGAGGGCTACATCTGCAGGAGATGCCAGCTGATCCAGCACCTTGAGCTCAGGGTCACTTAACTGGAGGAGGAGTTGGCTGGCCTGCATTGTAGTGGAGAATTGGCAGACCTGGCCCAGGTGTCCTTTAGAGAGATAGTGTGCACCCCCAAGATGGCACGGGAGGGGATTCCAGACAAGCCAGGTAGAAATAGGTGGATCATGGTCACAAGGTGTAAGGTAAAGGGTGCACACTGTCCGGGGCATCAATCCCAGAATTAGAAGGGTCAAACTGTTATGATGCCCTTGCAGAGCTGGACGGTGTCTCTGATAATTCTGAGGTGGTAGGCAGGGATGAGGAACCCCAACAGGCCACCTCAAAACCAGTTCCCAGAAAGAGAGAGGTAGTGATGGTTGGGGACTCAATCATTAGGGGGATTGAAGCACAGGTGTGCTCCACAGACAGAGTTTCTCACACGGTGTATTGCTTTCCGGGTGCACAGATGGGGGACCTCCCTGGAAGGGTGGATAGGCTCTTGGGCAGAACCAGGGTGGATCCAGTTGTCATTGTCCATATTGGAACAAATGACATACATAAGGGTAGTCTGTCAGTTGTGCGATCCAAATTCAAAGAGTTAGGTGCCAAGCTGAGGAGCAGAACTAACAAGGTAGTCATCTCTGAAGTTCTGCCTATGCCACGCGCCAATCCAGGTAAGATTGAGGAGATTAGAAGACTTAACGCATGGATTAAATCTTGGTGCAGGGTAGAAGGGTTAATAATAATAATTCTGATAATTCTCTCCGCTCGTGACACAATCTGCCATAGAACTTTCTGATCAGCTGCTGTATAGCTGTGATTCCCCACTCAAATACAATGGGTTAAAATACTGGTGCACTGAGAGTAACAATGCTAAAGCAGCTCTGGTATTTGCAATAGTTTGGCCATTCCGTATATCATTATATTGTTACACGTTGATTACAATCAGATGCCTTAAACTAAAAAATGATATGCTGTTAATCAAAATCAGTGTATTTGATAAAACTACGTCAGGGATGTGAATCAAATAAATAAAGGGAAACCACACAAGGACAGTACCACTGTGTTGATGCTGGGTGCCGCCAGTTTGCAAAACCGAGGTAAAAACTTGCGTACGCAATGGTTTGAGCTGGAATGAAAATGTGTGTGGCTTTACGCCAAGTTTTTATACAGCGCGATGTGAGCGTGGAAACGGGAGTATCCGACATTTTTGTGTGTACACACCGCTTATAAATGAGGCCTGTGATGATGTTCAGCATGCACATCCAAATTAGTAACCTTCTAGTAGTCATTGCCACTATTTTTGGGAACTCTCTGTGAAATGTCTTGTGATTTTAGCAAAGGGATCTGAACGCATCTGGTTAAAATTAAATACGGATAACCTCTTCCTAGGTTGCTTCCATATTAAGCCACATGCTTCAATGGTGTTGACTTAATAGGTATTGAATTAATTAGACATAAGGGGCATATATGCTTTAATTTAAATTCAAGAAAACTGTGAATGGCAAACTGCACAAAAAACTGTGAATTGACTAACATGCCTTCATTTTTATGATTTATGTTAATGTTCTGGGAATTTTTATGTGAGTACAATACATTTTAATTTTATTTTCCAGATTTTATTACTTACATTCAACATGTATGTTATGTATAAAAAGTACAGTAATAATTTAAAATAAAATAATACGTTAAAAGTCAAATTAAAAGACATTCAACTTCACATAACATACAGTGGCTTAAAAGTCCAGTGATGTCCAAACTGTGCCATTGCACAACTGAAAATAAATAGCCAGCACTGCTGTCTTACAATAAACACATTTTACATTTTCAGCAGCCATGAAAATGCATACAAAAAGTTTGTTAATTTATTGACTCTTTTGACATACAGTACAGACAGAACTTGTAGAAAGGCTTCTTGATCATGCTGAACCAAATGTAACATCTTGTCACATTCTGCTTATTTTCTGCCTCTTATCACATTGTAACAGTAAGATAAAAGGTAATGAACAAGGCTGTTTGTTAAAAGTCAAGAATGCATTTGAAATATTCCTCACCTTAAAGTTACACTTTATTGTGTGGCAGCACTTTATATTTTCTGTATCAGCATTTCATGTATTACGTGTCTGCCTCGCTCTTTTTCTGTTATCATTTTCATCGTATATCCTATTGTGTTTGATTTAAAGTCAGTGTATCCATTTGTCAAAAAAGTACATTTCATTATGTTGATTCTATAGCCAACTGGTATAACCGATATAATCATTTACTGTTATTAGAACTGCAAAATGAAAGTTGCCTGATTTCTTGGAATACTCCATGTCATTTGGAAATGGACCAGGTGTGTGAAGGACAAGTGATGTGACAACTTTATACACTCTTTCAATAGGCTTTTCCCAGTAATTCTGTGGAGTATGATTAAAGATGACAACAGATTCCCTATCCAGATTCGTAATTTCAGACAGTCATCTGGTAGACCTAAAAAAATTATACCGTTTCATACTGGCATCACAGCTTTGTCTGTCAGTCTTCGTGTACTAAAGTTCAGCTTCTATAGAGTTGGTTGCTTTCTTTAATTTTCTTTTGATTTTACAATTTAGGCTTTTAGCAACCCATGCATCCAGCAGAGGATTGTGGGTGAAACCAAATTTATGCCAACATTAACAGGTAATATAGTTATTCCCTAAATGGAAGGAAAAAAACAATAAAACCCTACCAAACCTAAATAACATCTACCAGACTCTCAGAATTTTCCCAGACTTGTAACTAGTAAATTCATTTATTAGAACATAAGAACGTAATCAAAGGATACGCTTATGCAAAAAAAGAGAAATGAGTTCATGAAGCAACCAACATACACTAATAATAAAATCTTTAAACAGCATATTCAAAAATTGAAACGATAATAACTAGAGAGCAGCTTCCAAAATTGAAAAGGGACAATCCAAAAAGTGTAGATCTGAAAAACAGGCAAAATTTACAAAGAAGTAAAGTATGCAGCAAGAAATGTCAAACTAAACTTCTACAATTATAGTAAAAGGTCCCAAAAGACCAAAGGAAAGGGCAAACATAAAAGGAGCTGAAGACGTAATGGTCTATGCATAGTAAAGTCAAGGCTGATTTTTTTGGCAGGCAGGTGTCTTAAGTAGACTTCTAAGATAACTGCTTTCCTAATAACCACACCAACAGTGTTTTAAGGTAAAATGAATAAAAAGGCCTCACACCTCCAAACATAATAGAATGTAAGGTATTTGAGAGGATGAAGAAAAAAAAATACAGAAAAATATAAACATGAGTGAGATACTGCTGTAATCATACCAGTAAACACAGGACAGCAGCCAACACTAGAAGTCATGATCATCTATCTCATGGAATTTATGGTTTTATTTTGCTTCTAATTTGTAATGTTAAGCATGTAATAATATACTATATGAATTTGTGTAGAACTGTTGTGAATGTCAAAACAAAATGTATTCACATATCCATCTTTTTTTTCAACCTATTTTTCCTCTTCTGGACAATGGGATGGCTAAAGGAATACTCCACTCAAAAATTATATTTTTTAAAAAGGTCCTTACCCCATGTACTTTGTAGTGGTGGCCAAGAAAAAAAATTAATCTCACCTTTTCATGCAGAATGGAGAGAAAGAAGTTTTATGACAAACTTTGTGAAAAATATTTATGAAAAAAAAAATCAATTCACTTGTCCCTTATCCAGTCATTATATTCAAAATGTGCAAACCACTTGCTTCTATTGCTAAAATACTCTTATATAGATACTTCCTGAATTATCAGCACAGATATAAACGGGAAACCTGAAGTCTCACGGGAGTCACTTTTGGAACTGAAGACAGGACTCTAGACCAGCGAATGACAGAAGAGGTGGGACTTCATCTACATAGAAATTAAAATGAAATTAAACATACAGGTATATATATATATATATATATCAGTATATCTATATCTATATATATATATCTATATATATATATATATATATATATATTGTGATGAACGGCCAGCGTTTCAGTATGGCCAGGATGTTCCTCAACAGAGAGCAGGAAGAAAAGTTGCTTTTTCAGGGCACTAAATCCCCAGGACCCTAGATGGCAGCTCCACTGGATGGATATGGTTTCCTGCATTCCCTCAGGGCAGTATGGAACATGGAGTTCATTTCTTCAGGCCTGTTGGATGCCGTGGGTGCCGCCAGGGGGAACTCACCAAGAACCTAGGGACTGTTCCTGTTACACCAACCAGGAAGTACTTCGGAGTCACGAGGACGGAAGCCCACAGTATTTCTGGGATACTTAAGGAAGGAGGATGTGGCGTTTGACCTGGAGAAGGAATACTTCCGGGTCATGGACTATAAAAGGACTTTGGGAAACCCAGCAAGGAGAGCCGGAGTTGGGAGTGAGTGTGACGGAGCTGCTGGGAGTGGAGGATTGGTTATTGTTTATTAATTAGTGATTGAAGAATTGTAGAGTGTGCGGTGCTTTGTGCACTTTATTGAAGACTAGAAAAATACCCGCGCTTCACAGCTGTGAAGTACTGCCTTAAAATTTTTATTAAGAAGAAAATTAAACCTTTTTAAACTGAGGGAAAATATACCAATAATTATTTGTTAAGGATCTCTTTGTATACCACATTGTGAGTTCGGCCCTCCGGTTGCGCTGAGCTTACTCTTGAGCATGCAACGTACAGTTGGCCATGTGAACAGCAATCTTGTTTCGGTTTGAGTGTCATGGTTTGATTCAATTACGACAGTATTTGCAGGACTTGTGTTGAAGTGACATTCGGCATCTGTCAAGCGTTGTAAGCATACAACCGGTTTCATCGATAACTTCACATCCAGCTTTTGAGAGTTTAAACATTCATAAACATCAAAGTGTCCACTACTGAAATCGTCACCTGTGAGTCTAAGATGTTTAAGAGGCACTGGCAGTTGTCGAAAGGTGTAAAATATTTGGCCATTTCAGTACACTTGAAAGCGACAACCGAACAATTCAGCGGCAGCCATCAACTCACATGCAGAACCATAGGTGAAGGGCTTAAGCATTCCACTCTTCTAGTGCTCCTGTGTAATATAATTATCTCCTGTACCGTCATCAGTCCACACCTTGAACCGGTCCCAGTCATTCAATACATAAGACACAATGTTCCTTCGGAAATCAAGAGTGAGCCTGATATGGCCGTGCAATATGTAACAAAGAGAATGGAAAAGGTAGGTGCCATCTCCGGGCATGGAAACCACTCGGTAATTGACAGTTCTTTGATTGATGGTGATCACCTCGATTGACATGTTAATGGGGTTACGGTTGGAATGATAAAGGAAACGGGTACTTGAACAATGTAAAGTAAGTCTAAAATACCTACACAATAACTATAATCGTAATAAATGAACGATAAAACAGCAGAGAAGCCGTGGATTAAATAAAAAGGCTGTAGTTATCAGCAGGGAGACTTGAATCCCGTGGCGAAGCAAGGAAGGGAATGTAGAGACTGGAGCGATGGACGGCCTTATATAGGCAGGCAGCCAACAATGTGGGAGGCGCTGGGATGGGGGACCCAACACCGCCTCACACAGTGACCAAGCTGCAAGCTATGGACGTATATATGTACGTAAGTAGGATTCAGTTAGTGCTGGGAACCCGCATACCAAATTTCTTAAAGATGGGCCTATAAGTAACAAAGACCGTTGAAAAGTTCAATATGGCGGCCGACAGTGGCATCATACCACCAAAATAAGTATGTACATTGGTTTCGGTTAGCGCAGGGAAGCCGCCTACCAAATTTCGTGAAGATGGGGCCATAAATAAGAAAGTTCAACATGGCGGACGTTGACGACCGTTATGACCGTTACGCATAGAATTTCGAAATGAAACCTGCTAAACTTTTGTAAGTAAGCTGTAAGGAATGAGCCTGCCAAATTTCAGCCTTCTACCTACACGGGAAGTTGGAGAATTAGTGACGTTGGAAAGTTCAATATGGCGGCAGACAGTGGCGTCATACCATCAAAATAAGTATGTACATCGGTTTCGGTTAGCGCATGGAAGCCGCCTACCAAATTTGGTGAAGATGAGGCCGTAAATAAGAAAGTTCAACATGGCGGACGTTGTCGACCGTTATCGACCATAATGACCATTACAAGTAGAATTTCGAAATTAAACCTACTTAACTTTTGTAAGTAAGCTTTAAGGAATAAGCCTGCCAAATTTCAGCCTTCTATCTATATGGAAAGTTGGAGAATTAGTGATGAGTGAGTCAGTGAATGAGTGAGTGAGTCAGTGAGGGCTTTGCCTTTTATTAATATAGAATATTATTAAAGAAATTATTCTTGGTGTTTTAAACGTGTGTCTTGGACGTCTGTCTGGTGGGTTCAACGGGGCAACAGCAACCCCTAGTGTCCACAATATATATATATATATATATATATATTTATAAATATATATATTCTTTTTGCAAAATCCATTACCATCTGATCTTCTGCATTTCTCTCCTTGACATCATACCAACCCATCACCTCCTCATCTCCTCTGTTTCCTTCCAAATCATACCATTGAAATCCACTCCAATCACCATTCTCTCTCCCTTGGGTACACTCTCCACCACTTCATCCAACTCACTACAGAAATCTTATTTCACATCCTGCAACAACTGATGAATGAAGCTTTACAAAACTTTAATTCAACTAATTCCAAACTCAGATTTCTAATACAGTAATCCCTCCTCCATCGCGGGGGTTGCGTTCCAGAACCCCCCGCGATAGATGAAAATCCGCGAAGTAGAAACCATATGTTTGTATAGTTATTTGTATATATTTTAAGCCCTTATAAACTCTCCCACACTGTTAACATTATTAGAGCCCTCTAGACATGAAGTAACACCCTTTAGTCAAAAGTTTAAACTGTGCTCCATGACAAGACAGCGATGACAGTTCTTTCTCACAATTAAAAGAATGCAAACATATCTTCTCTTCAGGAGCAGAGAATTTCAGAGAGAGAGAGAGAGAGAGAGAGAGAGCGCTCGCAAAAGAAAAACAAACAATCAAAAAATCAATACGTGTGCTTTTGGAAGCACCGCGATAAAGTGGCATTTCTTAGAGATGCCTCCGCATCCACTAGGCAAACAGCTTCTGTGCAAACAGCCCCTCTGCTCACAGCCCCTCCGTCAGGCAGAGAATGTCAGAGAGGGTGAGAGAGAGGCAGAGACAAGCAAACAATCAAGCGCCGCGCAGGAAGCATATCTTATAGCATTGAGGAGTTTTAGTTAATATGTAAGACGTGCTCTGATTGGGTAGCTTCTAAGCCATCCGCCAATAGTGTCCCTTGTATGAAATCAACTGGGCAAACAAACTGAGGAATCGTGTAGCATAAATTAAAAGACCCATTGTCCGCAGAAATCTGCGAACCAGCGAAAAATCCGTGATATATATTTAGATATGCTTACATTTAAAATCCGCAATAGAGTGAAGCCGCGAAAGTCGAAGCGCGATATAGCGAGGGATTACTGTATATTTGATATATGTTCTGATATATAAAATCCATCGTCTGTCTGTCTGTTCGCTTTTCATGAGAGAACTACTTAATGTATTTGGAGCAGGTTTTTTTCTATAATTTTCTTGAATATTCTGGTTAATTTTGCAACTTCTTTCATCGCGCTAAGTATCATAGTTTGCTTGCAGGAGCAATTTATTCGCGCTAATCCAAGACAGAGGCTGCGGGTCATGGAGCGTACCTTGCCTCCGTTTAGCTAGCGATACCTGTTTGTTTATTGATTTTTAAAGTTTGTCTTGTTTCACTACTACATGGGACATCAGGACTGGGGAACCTGGCGGGACCCTCCTCACTGGTCTTACATCTAGTACAATGCCATCATTCACTATTCAAAGTGGAGTTTAATAGCTAGTTAAAGGAATACCTAAAAAAAAAATTTCAATCTCCATATAGTTTTTAGAGATGATCAGGAAAAAAAATAGTGTCATAGACTTTGTTATACAGTAGGGGTACAATGGGGTACAACAGTGGGACAGTATTGCACAACAGCAAACAATATTAAGTAACAATAAAAAAAAATTGAAGGTACATAACTTGCACAATCCAGACAAATTAAGGACAAGACACTTGGCCAGTGAATAAGAGCGAAGAGGCAGATCTTCAACTCAAAACTTGATTCTATTTGAACACACTTCTTGTTCATGCATTACTTTAATTTTATTGAAATATTTATTTAACATTATTTTAGCAAAAGATGTATATGTCTTCAATATTGTGAATCTACACTTGGATAACTAACATTTGGATTATGTGACACAATAAATTTGACATTTTTTTTCATGGATGTAATTTCTGTGTAAGACATACAGGCATTGTTTTTGTACCAAGCACTTATCCCTGCTAACTCTTCAGTCTATGTTTAATTGATAAAAGGTATACCAGTGTGTGAAATAAAAGCAAAAGGAAAAAGAGAAAAAAACTATTCTTGTTTTAGTGAGATGCAAGGTGTCTGATAATTCAGATAAGTACAATTACAAAGAAATAGAAAAATATGACTGCCATTGTTTATTAGTATAGGGGTAAGAACAGCAGCATCTGCTGGAGTGCTGTGGAAATGTGGACTGCCTACATATTTGGTACTGTTTGCAGTGTCCTTATAAAAAAATAAACAGGAGACCTCAGACAGGTTAAGGAAAGTGAACACTGTGGTATATTATGTTTCCATTTTAATGTTCTACTACTAGTTTAATTCATTGATTAGTGATAGCTCCAGTTCAAGATCAATGTGTCTTTGCAGCACCAGGAAGAATTCTGCTTTTTTGTATTCCCCACTGGAAACTTTTTCGATTAGATTTGATAGGTGTCTTTTATCAGTTTAGACCTGTAAGGAAATCTATATTGATTTTAAAAACAAATAAATGAAACTTGCAAGAATCTGTGGAAAATCAATGAAGTTGTTTATATTTCTAAATTCAAACAAATAAAATACCATTCACAGTCAGGAAATTAACAAATGCATTAGCAATTTCAGCTTATTCCCCACAATTATCTGGCAGTCTTATAACTGACTTTGTGGTGTCTGTCCAGTGTACTTGTCCAAGCCTTCAGACTGTTTATTTCCAGTTTTAGATTTGAGTACATTTCACTAATAATGACTTTAGTAACTTAACTTGATATGGAGAATAACTATAGAAGAAGCATGGTGATGAGGTAATTAGTACTGCTGATGGATGGATGGATGGATGGATGGGAATCACAGCTCTAAAAGACTTAGTCTAAGTTCTGACCTGGGGCCTCACATATAAATGATGCATACGCACAAAAATGTTGTGTATGACCATTTCCTTGCACACTTTAAGATGTATAAAACCTAATCTCGGTGTAAAACCACGCACATTTTCACGGGATCCCCCTGCCTTGTATACACACGTTTCCACTCAATTTTGCAAACTGGTAGAACTCAGCATCTACTGTTTCTGTGTCATTTACCTTTTTTCGTACTTGCATCAATAACATGGGATTTATCATATACACCGAAATTAATTGCATATCATTTACAAATTTAATTCATTTGATTGTAATTATTCTGTAACAATATAATGGTGCATGGAATGGCCAAACTGTTCCAATTATTATAGCTGCTTTAGCGTTGTAAGAAGACATCGCAAATGTAAGAATCAGAAAAGAGTGCACATTTATAGATGATGATGACTGGCTTCTAAATTGATGTAGATTTCCAAGAGTTATCCTCTTGGAGCTGTGTGCTGAACTGGCACAAGCTTTACAAAGGCAGACTTTGAGGAATTTTGCTCTATCTGCTCCTTTGCAAGTTCTCTCCATTCTCGGGTTTTTAGCTACAGGAACTTATTAACATGAACTTGCTGACTCTTACGGTATTTCACAAACATCACAAAGTCATGCCATGCCAGCTGTCTAGGATGGTTTTATCTGCTTAACATTCAGATATATAAGATTTCCTTACACTTTGTTGAACTGCAAAACATCAATTCACAATTCGCAGCAATGTCCAGTTTTCCAAATATAATCGGAGCGGCCAGCTGCACGCACTATTGCAACAGCACTGGACAAGTCACATCAGCTAAGGATGAATCGACAAAAGAATGTGCTGACATTACATCATATATAGCAGGACTACCTATAAAAACAGCAGCTCTGACAGTCTCGGGGTGTTTTTCCAACTAGTGCGGCTAAAGGCTAGCAGTTCTTTTAAAGGCAGTGAGTCACCAAAAAGAACCATTTAAAGGGAAGAGGATTGATCTGATGCTACACTATAAAGGTGCCTTCAGTACAATAAATTTGCTTATCTACTGTAAATAGAATACATTCCCACTCTGTTCACATGCTGCTGTATAGTCCACAGAAAGTGTTTCACATTATGCAGGCATAAAGTGTCCTACTTGTCCATACCTGAAGAGATGTGGTGGTATGATGAACCAGACCCTGACCCACCAAGTGATCAACCAAATCAGACAGTGTTACAACTTCATTTGTTTGTAGTTAGCAGAATGTAAAAACAGGTAACCAGAAGAAGCATTTATTTTTTAACCATTTAATTTAAATTGTGATCAATATCACATAGTACAACCCTAATATACCTTAGTTCATTGGCCACGACTCTTACAGCATCCACTATTGCTTAAGCTAACATATAGCACATTTTTCCTTGCCTCTACTTCACATTTACTGAAATTCTTCTATTTTTCCATGTGATTTTGCCATTGTCTTATAACAAAACACCGAATTGAAGGTGATATGTATATTGATTTGCATATTAAAATATGCAAAATTATGGGAGGATGCAAGGTGGGGCTGTAGGTGCATGCACATCTGTTAAATTTCACATTCACGTGGGATTTATGCAGGGGAAGTGCGTGCAGCATGACGTACGCACAGTTTTGTGTATCTGAATTTTTTTGTGCATACGCACATTTCAGTTTTTGTCCATATGCCATGTATTAGTGTGAATTCTACACATGGCGTTATACTTGTGGCCCCTGGTCATAGTTTCCATGGAGTTTGCATGTCCTTTGAGTCTGTTGAACAGGACTGTTTTCCCTAGGAATAGTACTTCAGTCTTCACATGTCAAAGACCTAGAAGTCAGGTTAATTTTTTAACTCTAAGTTTCTTAAAAAAGAATAGGCACCTAAATATATCCTGCAATGAACTGGAGCTTCATCCATGGTTGAAAAATGCCTTACAGCCAATGCTGAGATAAACATCCTCCTATAACTCAATTAAGTTGATTAAAGGTTTGATGAATGAACAGATTATTGTCTAAATATCTATGATTTGTTGAATTAAATTACTCAACTTTTTTCTCAAATCATTGCTGCCAAGTGTTACTCAATTCTGTTGCATAAGCTTTACATATAATCATTTACATCATAATCATTTAGCATTGCACATACATGAAAATATTACACCTTTTTTAAGCCAAGAAGATTTTTTCATAAAGATTTAAGCATTCTTTCCATTTTCAATTCCCATGTAACCAATACTAAAGGCAGCCAAACTAACCAAGCACTTGGTAAAGTAGTTTGTGATAGGGCTTACTGTGAAGGGTGCTACTTAAAAAAATGTGTCTATAGAAACAAACATGTTGAATGAAGTATAAATGATGTTATTTGATATATACGAAGGATTTAAAACAAGCTATTATTAGTAATTAAAAAAACAAGTCTGTTAAACCACTGAAGTGTATTAATACTAACACCCTAAGGATCTTTGTTTTTTTTTTTTTCCTACCATGTTCATTTAACAAAGTCTGCCAACCACCCTAGCAGCTTATTATAAAATCATTTCTAGAAGTTTTTTTAATAACTTTTTACTTTAAAGGTAATTAGAATGTACAGATAAAACACAGAGTTCAAGTGTCTATCATGCACAATGCATTCTGTTTTAAAGATATTATCCTTTGTTTAATTCAGCATGAAAAATTCAGCCAATTATTAAGACTGAAATAAAAAATACATTTAATGAGTTCAAATGCACTGACATCTTTTTCCCCATGCAAATAATTTTCTTTCTATATGTCATGTTTCTGAAACCCTATTCAGGTTTGAATGGTATTAATAACGATTTTTAAAATATCTCCATGCCAAGAGTGCCAGGTTATATCCTGCATGGATTTGAAACTGCTAATATTTTTTTTTCTTGTAGGGAAACTTTCTTGGAGTATACTATAGTACATAAGTACAGGAGAGCTAGATATAATAAGTATAGACAAAAAGCTTTAAAAATCATATCTATCAATGAGCAATTTTAGCTGTTTTTTTATTATTATTTATTTCATGGTATTTGAGTTAAATGCTCACAAATCTTTATGCTTTCCTATTCTCAATACCTGTTTAACTCTACAGCATGTGACATCAGAGTTTATGATCAGAGTTTTTCCTGGTAATGCTGTGCTAGAGTAAACCTATATGTATCCCTTAGAAAAGCACGTACATAGCTGAACATGGAGTAGCATTAAAAAAATCTTCAAACTATGTCTTATGGCATGGAACCATATACATATATCATATATATTACAATTATATATATATAATTGTAATAACCACATATATAAATGTAATGAATTATTATTATTATTATTATTATATATACAGTATATGGCAGACCAACCACATGCGTTACCTGGTAGGTAACCAGCCATACAATCAGGTTGGGACTCAGACTACGAATGTAATATATATATATATATCGTCTTATATAATACGCTACCGTGGCTGTTCGTTTGTCTGTCCAGGATTTTAAATCACCTGTAGCTCGCAAACCGTTTCACCTATTGACCTGAACCTTGGTACACATATACTACGTGACATCTACTATCTGCTTTCAGGGTGATGATTTTTATTACTCTTTTTATTTTAATTTTATTTTATTGTAGAATCAATTCTCGGCAGTGCACAGCACTGTGGCCGTGTGGCGCATGCATATGTGCACCGTTCTCATTCCCTACCACCTTCGCGGTCACTTCCCCTTCCTCTTCATATCTTAAATCATTCTTGAGGCAGATTGAAGACTTAAGTGCCAGCTTAAGTGAAAAATGAAAGAAAACGTATTAAGTAATTACAACACAAAAACTAACTAAATCAGTTTTAACATGAAACGATGCTGACAGAAGAAGAGAAGCAGCGGGCCACTAGGGTGGAGAAAAGAAGAGCTGCTCAGGAAGCAACAAGCGCATCAACCTCTGAGCAAACAAATGATAAACGTACAGAGAAAAAGAGTGAAAACTATGAATGCTCAAATCAAGTGTACTGTATTCACTGCATGTTAACGTGCAGTGCGCCCTGTTACTGGTATATATATAGTCACACATGTGCACTTGGTGGAAAACTTGAGGGCTAATCTAATGTTATTTTTCCCAGAGTCAAGAGCGGGTGCTTTTGTTCAATACTTCTCCTCACCTCCCTTGCAGATCAGATGACCGGCACCAACAATGACGTCACTTCCAGGTCACTTTCCTTGGACCCACCCCTTCCAGTTTGGGCACCTCTTAACAAGTTCCACTACCATCTTGAGCCAGTCAACTTGATGACTCGTGTCTGAAAAGTCATTGCACTTACTTTTGCCAATTTCCTTTTGTTTTGCCAAAATGATATGTGGTTCGCCTTCAAGGTGCTTTATCTTTATATATTTGTTTTTTTTTTACTTTATATTCATTTATGTATTCTGGTTATCTGAGCCAAAACTTCGTACTGTAATGTCTTATTATCGTTCATCATTTATTTCAAACATGAAAATATAGGGGATACCTCACATAATAGGAAGATGGGGAGGATATTTGTAAGCCTGATATGGCAGAAGGTACACATTTCTCTGGGAGGGCTCCTCTGGACATAAAGGATGTATTCAGTAAGAAAATACTGGCCTTCGGACTACACAGATAAAGTAGAATTTTCCAAAAGCATTAAATGAGTTACCTGGATAGTGGTGTGGATGAGGAAAATCTCAATGCCTTGTATGCCAGCATTAGCCTAAGCACCTCAGGGTATTGCTTCATCCCCACTCATATGACAATGATTAAGTCCAGTGATGCTAAAGTTGGGATGATGACTCCCTGACTGCAAAAAGAAAAAAAGGAGAATTAATTAAACAGTTTAGTTTTTCAGTTCATTTAGATTTTATTTTAAGTAGCACCATTCAGAGAGTACACCATCACAGGGTGCATTATAAAATAAATAACAGTATTCAAAGTAACAAGAGAGTGATTAAAAGAAGATGTTTCAACACTAGTTAACTACTGTATCTCTAGCTGAATGTCTTCACACTCCCTAGAAATGCACAGCTATTCTAAAATGCCTCTCTCATCTCCTGCAGCGGCACCAATAACAGAGCAGTTTGTAAACTCCGCCCCTTTTTAAATTAAGATGAACAACAGGTGACCCAATGAGTTCATTGTACAATTTTGTACAAGACCTTCCAAATAAGACTTCTGTGTAGATCTTATATTTACTTAAACTAACAGCACATTTTCTCTTTGGAAGATTAAAGTTTTCACCTCATGCACAGACTGAAGGTCTTTTTTTTTTAAATTTGCTTAAATATTTGATAGCAAGCAGGTAACACAAAAATCAAAATTCTGTGTCTTTTACACAGAAGCCAGATCTATGCTGCAGGTTACTGATTTGTGAGCTTATAGATATTTGCCTTCGGGCAGCTTTTCAATGTATTTTAATTTATGCATCTGTGTTTTTAGTTATTGTTCAGAGTCATTATCGTTTGCCCTCTTTCTGACATCAGTAAGCGGCAATGCCTTTGAAACCTGACTAAATAATTTAAATAAATTTAAAAAATACCTTATTACCATTCAAAATGGTTTGCTTTTCTGAGGCCATGGTTTGGAGTTTGTCAGGTCATTGCCTTTTCATTGCTCATCCTTGATAAAACTCACATTAATGTTGTAAGGCTGTAAATTGTTTATTAAAGTAGAAAACGGTTCTTCATTAAAATACAATGCTTTCATTGCTTTATAAATATTCAGAATGTAAATTGGCATTAAAAATATAATATACAGTCTTGCAGTTGTTTTTATATTACATAAATGTTTTATACTTTAAATGTAGTAAAGTCAGTCCTAGTTTTTCTCTACCCATAAGTGTGGCAGAGTCTGACTTACATACAGAATTAGTTTTAAATGAAAAGTGAAAGATTCATTAAGAATAAATTGTGCATGTGAAATAAAGCTCCAATATTTTAAAATACTAAAAAAATTGTGAGGTATGTGTTTAAAAAAAAAAAAAAGCTGTTAAATTTTCCCCATGCATTAGATGGCGAGAGTTCTTTCTCTAAATATCAGGTATAAATTACTTTTGTCCAAGCCAATCCCAGGTGGAAAAAGGAAGAAGCTATAAATGTGTTAAATCTTACATTTGGAGGAAAGTGTTTGCCGGAGATCAAGGTGACAATGGGTCAGAGATTATGTGTTTTGAAAAGCTGTTGCCTGCTTGTGACAGGTGATGTACTGGCCATGAATTGCCTGTCTTAACATTTCTGGCCGTGCACTAACCAATGTTTTAAATTGTTGTGGCACATTGTAAAAACCCACCTGCTCACTCCCGAGCAACTGTCGCGATCGATGAATACGTTACTTTAAGGAGCAGATCCATACAAATATATTGATATTTTTTCTGAAGGGAATCAATTCGGGGCACACTGAAGCATCTGAGTTTGCCTTTTAAATGACAGCTTTTCAACTGTAAGAGGTGAATTAATCAATCATAAAAAAGCCCATTTTAAAAAAGAAAACATACTCTCTGTTTTCTGTGTCTGTTTATAGAAATTTTACCCTTGAGTGACATTTTTTTGTTTTATGTTGATATTTAAGAATATAATAGGCTGCTTTATAACTAGTATGCATTCACTTATAATAATATGGTATTACAAATTGTATTGTAAACTATGCTGCCGGCTAATAAGTGTTCTTTACTTACAATTTAATTACATCCTGCGGAATAAGAATTTTTACTGTATTTGTGTAAATATAGTGCCTGATGTTTTCCATATATTTCACTTTATTTGTGATAATTACATCTTAAAATACAACAAAAAGATACTTTCTTCTTGGTGTAAATATTATGCACAAATTTTTCTGCTGTCTACAAATTATTTATGGTTTATGGAGACACATCAAGTGTTCATTAGAGTTGAAGGAAATTACACCCTTTTCACCCATGTAACAATCTCTTAAGTGGCAAAGTAAACAATAAATTGAGAAGCTGTTTCTATTCATAATTCATAACAGTGCATAATGAAGAGAGTGTTCAGCAAGAGTTAAGAAAGCACTGCTTGGGAGAAGCAAATATGTTTATGTGTAAATAGAAATATGAACCTGCAGTAAATGAAGATCCACTTTGGGGATCATTTGGTCTGATTTCATAGCCGAATAGTAGATTTACAATATAGCTCTAGGCCTTTCTGCTTGCTGTTTAACTGATTTTTTCTTTTAGTCGGTTATTTTTCACACAGACAAGCTACGTTCACAATATGAGTTTAATTTAATTTTTCTTCTTTTTCTCTCAGTGTTTACTTCTCCTATTGCCACTTTCATTGTTTGTTTTTGTTTTGCTAAACTAAAGAGCTGTTACAATAGAAATTAAATACATTTTTAATTTTTTTTTAGCTGGTCAACCCTATTTATGGATGGCCACAATGGGATCTGTTTATCGGAGGCTCATAATGGTGTGTTCACTTGGTTTTCAGTTTCTGAGTTGAAATGATCATTCTGAATATGCTACTAATTTGGGTTTTGCTTTTCTTGGATGTCTACTAAACTAGAGTTCTGTTTAAAAATTTTGTTTCACAGAACTGCATTCTTAGTATTTGATGTGCCCGTTGCTCTCTCCTGTTACAACAAGGTAGTTAAAGTTTAGCAAAATGCATTGTAAGTAGGGCTTTGGCCTTCATTTCATGAGGTTGCAGGTTGAGTTACCTGGATAGTGGCGTGGGTGACTACTGGCACAATGAGCAAGTCACTTCACCTGCCTTGGATAAAGGCATCAACCAAATAAGTCAATGTAAATATGAGTGAGAATGTCCTACTGCAGCCTGCCTCCCACCAATGAATGGATCCCATTGTACTGTTCATTCACTTGGGTTAGGCACTCATTCCCTGTGATCCTGAATAGATCTTATAGCAGCAAGTACTAAACCCTGCAGATCTATGTTATGTTTCCTACTTTTAGGAAAGTCTTAGTTTACAGATCAGAAACTTGAAAGCAAGAATTCAAGCTAACATGATGTTGCAGTTGCAGCCAAGAATTATGAGAGTCGTTACAATGAAATCCTTTCATCTATTCTGGCATGAAGAGGACCAGGAGATGAAATGTCTATCAACGAGAAATGTGAAACTAATGCACCAAATTGTAATTGTAACCCAGAAGTCAAGGTCAGAGAGAGAAACTATAAATTCATAAGTAATGTTTGAAGTATATTGTCACGGTCTGTTTGAACTTCTCAATCAGAACTCCCTGGAAACACCGGGAAATCGAACGGGAAAGGTGTGTTTCCATTGCCAAAATTACATTATCATGTATAAAAGATAAATTGAAAAACATGAAATCATGCCTACTGGATGGATAGATAGATAGATAGATAGATAGATAGATAGATAGATAGATAGATAGATAGATAGATAGATAGATAGATAGATAGATAGATAGATAGATAGATAGATCCATTTATTGTCACACCCACTTAATTACTTTCAATGACATTTCTTTAGGATGTTGGGTGAAAACCACAGTTCAGGGTTAGACTGGCTTACAACACCCTTTGCGGCTCATTTTGGCTTTGCCCTGAAACTACTCAGGTTCAGGTCTGTCAAATCTGCGAAGCAGCCACATAATTCCATTTTTTCCAGTCATTGACTCCTGCCAGAAACACAGTTCCATTTCTCATTGTCTGGGATCAGTTGATATCCCCTGTCATTCAGGGTGTGTTGAAACTTTTTTTCTGTTCTTTTGTGGTTGAAACATGAGATATGGGTTAGTTGTCCTTGTCAACTGCTGTGGCACTTGTGGATTCTAAGCAAACAATGCAGCCTCCATCCATATTCTTGCTTCCTTTTCATTGTTTAGGGTCTCCTGTCCAGGGAACGTAGCTCTCACAAGGCATAGTGCCCCAAGTGATGTCTAACATATGGCTCTGGTCTGATAAAAAGTTTTATGTGGGCTAGTCTCTGCTTTCCATCACCTACTTGTGGTGTTGGTGACACCTGTCACTGTCCTGGCTACCGTTTTCCTCCTGAAATCCCATTTCTCACCTGGCTACCTATCACTATACATTAAATGCATATTTTATATATTTAAATATAATGTATATGTAGAGGAAGAGAGAGACAGAAAGATAGTAGGGCTAATAGAAACCCAATATTTAACCAACAGATGGGTGCTAAAAGAGTAAAACAGGGCTGCATAAACCCAAAATTTAAGTAAGCTGAGGCAGCAGGGAAGGAGTTCCACTATGTTCTCGTTAATTCCTTAAGACAATGTGGGACAGGCTGAAATGTCACTTCAGTATGTTTGAACTCCAGTGATTCATTTGGAAGGACAAGCTACCTGGACTCACTCTGACCTTGTCTATGGTATGAAAGTCCATGAGCATCTGAGGCTGACAGAGGGAGCTGTTATAGTGCATCACCAGAACTTTAACACACAGTGTCCATGATTCTAGGGGCTTACCTGGAAGTAGCTTGTGCCCTAGTTTCTCCTCCAAGCCAGTACAGAGCTGATCATTTAGTCTGAAGAACAGTAGATGGCAATGGCTTGCCTGACTGGCTGAAGAATGGCCAGTGTAGTTTTGAAGGAAGGAGAGGAAAATTAAAAGGGGTGTTGGAGAGTCGTCCATGTGTGGGAAGGAGGCATTCCAAAAAGACAGAGACAGTAGTCTGTAATACTTCTAGAAAGGTATAGGTTTTGATATTTTATTTTATTGTATTGTCAGTCCTTTCAACATTACCTTCTCCTTTGTGAGTTTTTTAGTTATAATTAACCCCTTCTTTGTTTACCTGGGCCTGCCTAATGTTTATCTGGTTTCAGAGTCTGCCCTAGCACCCATAAATGTTTACGGCTGCCACCTTTCCATCCTTTCGCACAACTTTATTTGCTCAATCCCCTTGTCTATTATGTAATAACATTCATACAGGAACAATATAAATACTTAAAAACAAACTGCATGTAAATGTTTATTTACAGCTGCACATCATAAGACATCTAGAGAGACACAAAATCTTAAAAAGTGAGAACTTATAGTGCAGCTAACCAGACGAAATGGGAATTTAGGAAAAACAGCGTCAAATAGCTGAGGTTCAAAATAGGCAGGGGATCAATAAAACCCCAGAAGCCTTGGATGTCAGTAACGTGGGATTGGCTGGTTCCTGTTAATAAGGAAAAGGTCAGAGGATTTCTGGGAATTATAGGCTATTACAGCTGCTTTTTAAAGAACTTTAAATACGTTTCAACACCTTTGAGGAAACTGACGCATGTTACACTGTGCCACAAGGTGACCTTATTGCCTAAAGAGGATAGAGCAATTTGAGGAAGATGTACTGCTCTCCACATTTTTTCAAAGGAGATTGCACTTATGATCTGAATGTGTTGTCTAATTATATAAGGCCCCCTTGATGGGGCTTAGCTGAGGGGGAGGGAGCCTAATGTATTAGGCAACATGCATTGCTTTATTGTGGGCGGCACAGCCACTGGAGTCTCCCAGGAGGACTACAACCCCTGGCAGTTGAACTGTAAATTGGGGTCTTATGACAAAAATGCACAGTCATATAACTAGGAACTCGATAGACCTTACGTCATATAAAGAAGCCTTTCAAGTAGAATATAATGATCACCTATTTTTGATAAAGGTACTGCCAAGTGTATTTTGCTATTGGGAAAAGCAAAAATATAGGGTCTGAAAAAGAAAACAAATCTAAAAATTAGCGATAATATAGGGAAGCTAGGAGCCAGAGATATCAGGTGTAAGGCAGGAACCAACCTTCAACAGGGTGGCAGTTCCAAAAACATGCATGCTAGCCCAATTGGTGAGCAGAAATTGGTATAAGTGAGTACCCTAGGTTGAACTAGCACCATGTCCAGGGTTGTTTCCTGCCTTTTGACTAGTGCTGCCATAATAGGTTCTGACATTGCCTGATCCTGAATTAGATTAAGTGAGCTTGAGAATGTTATGTTATGTTATGTTAATACTCCTTAGGAAGAGTCAATCTTAAAAAGTTTGATCCTTTAAAGACAGCAGTTATAATATGGTGTTGCTAAGTGGCAGAGGTGATATACTGTACTTTACACTCTTGTGAAGCATTGATCAAGACCATGAGTAGCACTTACTACTAAGAAGAATTTAAATTTACATTAGTACCATTTCTGAAAATAATCATCCTGGTAACCTTCTGATTAAAGAAACCATGTCCTTTCTAAAATAAAATACCATTGAATAATTAACTCATAATAGTCAGCATTATTCTACATCAAAAAGTAGCAACAACTCCAAATGCTGCAATGACAAGTGCTTGTCATGTATATCCTGAATGCTGACTACTTTATGGGTAAGGCTTTATTAGATAAAATAGCGGTACTATCATGCATGCATTTAGGGACAGTTTTTCCTTTGCCTCATTATTTAGGAGTGAAGGTTAAAACAATGTATTTTAGTTTGTGTGGGGAAGTCAGTTTGAGAGGGTAAAGAGGTTTGATGTGGAAAGAAGTCTGGAACTTAGAGGTAGAAGTATTGCAGATATTCAGCTCAAGATGGAGTGTGTTTTCTTTGCATTGTATAAGCACCAGTATATTTAGGCTCTGCGGTTTTCCTTAGCAATGTGTCCTTTGATAGCGTAGTTTAATATGGTGCCAAAGGCTAAGGAAAGACCATTACCAGTAGTATATAAATATGCAGTGGATCTGGAGAAGATGTACACAAAATTCACAATATATGTTTTAATTGAAAACAGAATAATTTTGTATTAAGTATACAATGGAGGAGGATCACAGAGTAAAAGTAAGTGGTCCAGCCAGAGGGGCTAGAAATGTTCTGAAGTACTTGAATTGGCTGATGGTGTGGCAGAGAATATCTGTTAAGGAGAGAATGTATGGAATGAACTTGTCATAGACATACAAGTTTCCAAGACCAGACTGTGGACAAGTGGAAATGATTAAATATGTGTTTTGGGGGTTTAGGTGAGCACAAGAAATGTGGGCTGATGTAGAGGAATTACAGGGTGTGTTACAAGCTTCAGATAATTTGTTGATTTTGAGGAGAGAGGGATGTAGATAGGATAATAAGGAGCTCAAAAGAAGTCATTTATATATAGATCTTTATTAGTATGGAAAAGAAGAGAATATAGGATGTCAGGTGTATTCTAATAAATAGAATTGTAGCCAGAGAGCTGAGCTGGGTCAAAAAAAGTGTTTGAAAAGGAGGAGGAAGCAAGAGTAAAGAGGGATTTTTAGAAGCACAGTTTTATAGCCACTATAGGGAGATGGAAGGGCCTGTGGATATTGAGGAATGGGAAATATGGGATTTACTCACCACTACAGTCTGTCTCTAGCACTTGCTGTTCAGTCTCCCCAAAAACTTCATTACTTTAGGCACAGGAACACTCGTGTGCACTTTACTACACAGAGTAGAGTGAGAAAAATAGTCTTCTGTAGATATGTCACAACTTAAACCTTACTTCCACCCCACTTTTAGCTGATTACCCAAGGTGGATTTGGGACTAATTTTAGTAATACTAAAGCAGGCCATTGGCATTACTCTTATTGTTTAGTGACCCCATGTTTAAAGAGCTAACATTTTCCATGTGTCAAGTCTATTTTGCATTTTCCCCCTTATAATGGTTTTTGCTTTACTTTCTTCTAATTGTTTACTATAGTCCTGTAGTACAGTTGTCTTTGTCGGCTGAAGACCAGACATGAGTTAGTGACATCTGCTCTCAACAGAAGGAAAGACGTTTAAGGGTTGAAGTACTTGCTGTTCACTTGTTCATAATGTGATTGAACCTATGGAGTTGGTCGCCATGCACACATCCCATCACACTTTTGCCAATACAGCCTCCAATAACGGAAGCTGCCAGCAGAACAGATGCAGTAATTGCAAACAGCTGTAGAATATTACTCATTGTGCTAATCAAACTGACTTTCTGCTAAATAAACCATGAAAAAAGCTTTTCCACCATCAGTGCACTGATGTGGAAATGATATTGGCGGTAGCTAGCCCACCATGGAAGATTAATCAACAGATTGACTTTTCCTACAGCAGTGATTCTATGCTGTAAAGCTACATGTCCCAAAATAACATTATTTCAGGAGAGCTTGTGCATGTTTCACAAGAAAATGATGTTAAGCAAGTTATTTACTTCTTTTTTTCACATTTAACATTAAGGAAATAATCTACCAGATTCTATTGCAGCCAAGAATGTTGACAAAACTGATTTGGTTAAAATTCATCTATATAGGAGCACTCTGAAATGTATGCACCTTAACTGAAACCACCAGTCAGAGCATTTAAAGGCATGTATAGGAAGTACAAGTTAGATACCCCTGACACTCATCCTTATAGTTTCCAGTCAGGTGAGATTTCTATCCCATAAACATTTATGCACAAACACTGTACAATAAGATGTGTTCATTTCAGATGTCTATAAAAGTACAGATGTGCCATTTTCCAGTAATGTACTACATTTATGATATTCCTGGATTCTCAGATCAAGGAAGTACACCTGGTGAAATAAGCCAGCGACTGAGTTGAACTGTTAGTTTGTACTTTCTGTCTGGTTACTTCTGTTCCTATCTATCAAAGTAACAAGTGTTTGCTCTGATTCTATAAAAGCAAATAAATCAAACATGTCTGTGATGTAGGGAACACAAGATTACATTGTCTAAGCAAGAAGGAGGGCTAGTTCACCTTTGATGCTTTTTGGTTGGATTGTTGTTTGCTCATCAATCAAGATGACAAGTCATTGTCCAATAAAACAGCTTGGTTCCAAAGCTTCTTGGCTTTAAAATGAGACTGTTCAGAGAGATGCACTATTTCCCATTCCCCTTGTGAATGATTTTTTTTTTATCAATTAAAATATAATTATTTTTGTGTCAGCTTTCATCCAAGTTATTGTCTAATTGTCTGTTATAGACAGGCCATCCTGACTTTGTGGCTTTAGTTTTTGTGTTAAAACAGGTTGTAAAAACATGCAAAAGAATGGAATGATTCTGCTGGATAATTGTGCTTGTGAAACCATTCAATGATCATTCATAGATTTGACAGCAGGGCGCCCATGAGCACTGCTTGTCTGCCAAAACCACATTCGTAAAAAATACAATTACAAACTTCAAAATCTGAGGATTGACTGTGAGAAAACATTTACCTCTTAAGTTTTTCAATCAAGAAATGTAAATTAATTGTACTAATTAGAAAGCAATCGTTATTATTTATTAAAAGAAATATTTGTCAGCATAAAGAAACATGCAACCTGCCTTCCTCAAACCTACACTCAGTCTGTTGGGCTTGGCTCTGGCTCCCTGGACTGAATTAAGTGGAATTGATAAGTAGATGGAATTTATCTATGTTTCATATGCGCCCCTAAGTGCATACTAGAATTATACAGTATATCTAAATTTTTAGCGCATTTGGAAAGTACTTCTAATGTGGTTTTGACAATCAACCCAACATATACCTGTTACAATTTCCTTAGTAATGCAAGGAAGTTTGTAGGTAGGATCAATCTGCTTTACCTATCTGTTTATGGCAGCTACATCTAAATTTAGGGTTTTTGGAGAGTAATTATAGTCTGGGATAGATTATGAACCAATACGGCACTATTATTTTTTTAGGTTTCCATCTATCCATTTTCTGGTCCCACATCATTCATTACAGACGTGCAAAAAAGACTGAATCATTCCAGATGGCATTGAGCACATGGCGCAAAGTAACCCTGGAACGTCTATGATTCCGTTAAGTCTGATTATCTCGGGCATAACGTAAGCTACCATAGCTATGCTGATGACACAACTGTACTTATCAATAGCACCTGACGACCCCGACTCTCTTGATTCATCGACACAATGTCTTACTTGTGTTTCTGAATGGATGAGTAGTAATTTTCTCAAACTAAATAAAGAGAAAACAAAAATTTTAGTGATTGGCAAAAATGGATATAATGAGGTTATTACAAATAAACTTGATGCATTAGTATTAAAAGTCAAGATGGAGGTGAAGACTTTAGGGATAACTATTGACTCTGACCTGAATTTTAAACCACATATTAATCAGATTACTAGCACAGCATTTTTCCAGTTAAGAAATATAGCAAAAGTTGGACCTCTTATAACTTGGCAAGATGCTGAGAAATTAATTCACGCTTTTGTTTTCAGTCGACTAGATTACAACATACATCGATTGCAACTAGTGCAGAATGCAGTTGCTAGAATCTTACCTAGGAAAAGAAAATCCGAGCACATCTCTCCAGTTTTGATGTCACTTCATTGGTTATCTGTTTAATTTAGAATTGACTTTAAAATCCTGCTTATAGTTTACAAAGCCTTAAATAATCTCGCTCCATCTTATATTTTGGAATGTCTTACACCTTACACTCCAAATCGTAACCTTAGATCTTCAAATGAGTGTCTACTTAGAATTCCAAGAGCTAAATTTAAAAGAAGTGGTGAGGTAGCCTTCTGCTGTTATGCACCTAAAATCTGGAATAGCCTCCCAATAGGAATTCGCCAGGCTAATACAGTGGAGCACTTTAAAACACTGCTGAAAACACATTACTTTAACATGGCTTTCTCATAGCTTCATCTTAGTTTAATCTTGATGCTCTGTATATTCACTTAATTATCATTATTATTCATGGTATTCATATTAAAAATTCGTACTAACCCCTACTTTCTGTTCTGTTCTTTTTCTGGGATGGTGACCTGCACCACCACCAGGATCAAAACACCGTGATTTCCCTACATTGATGGATTAAAGGCCAGAAGTCCACATGACCATCATCATCAAGTTCTTCCATGAGAACCCTGAATACCATGAGGACTGATTGAGGTCATTTATGTTAGGTAGAATACCTAGAGGGGGCTGGGTGATCTCGTGGCCTGGAACCCCTGCAGATTTTTTTTTTTTTTCTCCAGATGTTTGGAGGTTTTTTTTGTTTTTTCTGTCCCCCGTGGCCATCTGACCTTACTTTTATTCTACGTTAATTAGTGTTCCCTAATTTTAATTCTTATTTATTTTGTCTTTTTTCTCTTTCTTCATCATGTAAAGCACTTTGAGCTGCATTATTTGTATGAAAATATGCTATATAAATAAATGTTGTTGTTGTTGTATGATAGCGATATACTCGTACACACAGTCAGGTTCATTTAGCCAATTTACAGAAAACATTTTAATGGAGAAAGTGCACAATAATATTATTAAATCACACAAGAGTTGAATTGCACAATTGCATATCACTTTGGAAAGCATTTATTTGACTCCAGGTGCTTAGGTGTACTTATTCAGTTTGTTCAGGTCGCTTGCGTTAAAAGTGAAAAAAATATATTTATATTTTAATATTGTTGTCTTGATTTTTTGGGAGTCAGTGTCTTAAAGATGTCTAAGTTGACAAAGGTTACTGCAAGTACTGGGGTGGATTCCACACCAATCAGTGCTGAGGATGTTACTGTTTGTCATTACTGTGGGAATCAACTACAGGACTACTATTACTTTCTTGAATAAGTTATAAAAATGTTTATAACAAGCTTTTCTGCTTTAATTATGACTGACCTTTCCCTTGTGGGTCTTCCTTTCATCGTAGACAGCCGCGCTTATCCTTAGGTCCCATTAAAGGATGCGTTTGGTGAGTTTCAACTCAAAGTTATTTCTTCACTCACATTTGTGGTATGTATTAATTTGCTATATAAAATTGTCTTCTAAAGTGAGGCATTTTTTATATTTTTGTAAAATATTTTTTTCTGTTCTGCCAACTTACCATAGAGTTCTATGGAATCATGTGTCCATACATGATAAAAAAGCCTTAAAACATACCAAAGGTTTTGATTTAAGAAAATATGGCTCCTGTGATAATAGAATGAAACTAGAAATGATCATTTTATCATAGATTCTTGATCTATAGTGAAAAGAGCACATAGGAGTTTCATTATAGTTTGTACACATAACAATAAATCTGAACTCAACGGAGTACACTGTATTATATTTTTAATAAAAGCCTTAGGTTTTTTAAAGGAACCAAGACACTTTTGCCATGTCATATCTTGTGCAGGCACAATTAAAAAAAAAAAAAAACCCTCAGAAAAATTCAGAGTTTGTGAAAAAACAGATCGAAGCACCAACCAATTATCGATTTTTGTTAATGCACGATGATCTGCTCTTGCTGACAGTATAGCAATAATAGAACTGTGCACAATGTTGAAATGGCATTGAAAAACTGACCCTAACCTCTGTGTGTGTGTGTTCACCCTGGCGCCTTTTCAGAGGATTGTTCCTGCCTTGTGTCAGGAGCAGGCAGTATCTTAACAATAGTGAAACAATATATGTGAGTATAAGTGTGACTATTTTTTTTTTGTTTTAATTGTCTAGCTGTCTACCTACCAGAAAGAGCTAGGTTACCATGGAGTAGGGCGAACAGGGAGGTTGTTGAAAATGTGAGGCTCACAGCTGGTCTCCTTTTAAAATGGATGAACCTCACAGTAATGGTTTACTTTTGCATTTTTGTCCTTATAAAATGACATGGATATGCTGTTTTGCAATATGTGTGTAATCTCAAGATGAGGATCAATTCTTAAAAATATTTTTGGCCTGAAAAATTGATGTATTTGATAACTTCTGAGGCTTTTTAAATCATGTATGGACACGGGGTTCCATGCAGCCCTTATGTAAGGTGCAACAACAGATAAATTATTTTTAAAATTTATAAGAAACTAGCCATCCTCCGCAGCTCCGCATGCGTCGTAGTGAAACACGACAGTGAGGAGGGACCTGTCCGGCTGCCCACTCCTGATGTCAGGCTTCCCCGTAAAGCCTCTGTCTCAGATTAATGTGAATATATCACTCCTGCAAGCAAACTGTGATTCTTAGTGCAATGAGATAAGTCACAAAATCAACTAGAATGTTCAAGCTAATTCTAGAAAAAAACCCAATTTAAATCCATTAAGTTGTTCTGTCGTTCGCTTGCTAAGTGGAGGTAAGGTATGCCCAGAGGATGGCCCAGCCCCTCAACCTGCTGGGTGTCTCTCGGATTTGTGCAAATAAATCAGTACTGCAAGTGAACTATGATATATAGTGCAATGAGAGAAGTCGCAAAATTAACCACAATGCAAGCAAATTATAGAAAAAAACACACTCTAAATTCATTAAGTAGTTCTCTCATGAAAAGCAGACAGACATACAGAAAGACAGACAGATGTTGGATGTTTTATATATATATACTGTATATATATATATATATATATATATAGAGAGAGAGAGAGAGAGAGAGAGAGAGAGAGATGATTCAATTTATGAGAGTTTTATGTGGCAAATTAACATATTCAATGATTGTGAAAAAATAACTTTGACTTGAAAAATACTGAACGTATGAGCCCAAAGTGAAGGGAAAACATTTCATGGCCCAAGGGACAATCCAACGGTATCACCAAACACCAAAATAGCAAGGGTAAGAACATAAACACATGGAAATGCTAAAATGATGGAACAAGCAGAAGACAATTTCAAAAATATTAATTAGAAAAGTGTTAACCACAAAGATGAGGCAGAATTAGTTGCCAACATGGTAGATATGAAACTGTTCATGACACAGAAAAAAATACTAGGCCAGAATGGAGAGTACTTTAGTAGAAAGAAAAATGAACTCAATAAACAAATGCTTGAGCAGTGCAGCAAGCCTATTAGGATATAAGAGTAGTGATTGATGAACAAAGTGAAGGCAAACAGTGTCCTTGAAGTGACAGTTGTGATTGATAATGGGAGCCATTGCTGAGGAACGACAATAAATGAGACCAGCACATATTTGCCTACTGATTTTTAGTTGAGCTGGTGGTTTTAACAATATTATTTTATAAACACTCATGCCGATCCTGCCCAAGTCTGTTTCGATTACAATTATAGTTTAATTTATTTAGGTATGTTTTTATTTGAAAGTTGCATTTGGAATAGTAACTGACTTTTAGATGTTTCATCATTTGGGAATTACATGCTTTTTGATCTAATCTTACGATGAAATGAGGATTTTACACTAAAACAAAGGCAAAAGGAATTCAATCAATTCAGAGGCAGTGAAGAAGGAAGATGTATGAATAGAAGGTTAGTGTTGCTCATGGGGTCACTAACAAGTAGGTGGGGCCTTTAGAAAGCAGGCAAAAAACAGTGGAACTTGAGGCAAGTGCTGAGAAATATCTAATATAGGCCATCTATTATGAGCCCTCTCTAAAAAACTGGACAACTGTTTGCTGTCCAGGAAATAAGAAGTACTCTGGAGAAGTCAATTGGGAATTGTCAAGGACAGACAGAGGTTCATTTGCCAAAATCAAAGAAAAAAATAAAAATAAAACACTACAAAAATCAATATCAGAAAAACAAGGAAGACAACCTTAACCAAAATTTTGCCACCAACTAAGTTAATGAAACACAAATAAATTTAAGGTTTGGATATAAATTAGTGTGCACTGCCATTTTAAAAGTGGTTGTGTGATGATGTTACACTTATTGAAATCAGTGACCACATGACTAGCAAAGATGCTGTTAACAAAATGGCCCCCAACATGAAAAACAAACCACTTCTAGAAAAATTGATGCAATATGGTGCCGTGATCTCCTTAAAATATTATTTTTTAAACTAAATGTAGTATACACATAATTATACTGTATAGTAACAATGTATGTATCAGTATTATACACAATATTTATATAATATACAATATTATATACAATATAACAATATTATATACAATATTTATGAAAAACTAAACCATTAATACATGAAGTGATCAGAACATTACCTATTTATGGTTGGGTTTGCAGACACGCTAAAACACTTTCACAAAAGCTTTATAACCTCACAAATGTTGCAAATCATACAAAATAATCATTAGGAGAATGATTAGGAGAAAGCTATTACATAAGAAGTATCCCTTCAAAGTCTAATGATCGCTCCAGAGCAACATATAGTGCCGAGGAAAACTCATAAAAGCTCAAGAGGCAGGCAGACAGGCAGATCAAGTGCTTTACAACACAAGACAATTTCATCCCAAAATTTTGAAGCAGTAAGAAGTTAAGGAAAATTCCAAGGTGGATAAATAGAGAGCTAAAAATGAAATTATAAAGGAAAAAACAGCTGTATAAGACATATAAGACTAGTTAACTCCAGTGCTAACTATAGGGTATATGTGTGAGAGCAATAGTAAGAAAGAATTTTAGGAAAGCTAAAAGGCAGTAGGAGAGAAAGGCAAAAGGTCACCCAAAGAGATTTTTTTCAATATTTTAGAAAAATATTTAGAGTATTAGGAAAACTGAAACAAGACTATCCAGACAGTGAAAAAGCAAATGCTTTGAACTTGCAATTTATTGTGGTGTATACATGTGAAGAGATCTTTTACCTCCCAAATGTAGCAGGGGCTACTAAGGAGGTACTCAGTGACATGGAAATTATAGAGTGAGAAGAAGTGCTTCAATTAAATAGACTGAAATCTAACAAATCTCCAGGACCATAATGTTTATCCTCAAGTGCTTACGGAAGTTACTGAGTTATCAAAGAAGAGACAAGTGAGTCACCAAAAGAGTTGGGGAAGCCACCCATATATTGTGGCTGCAAAAGAGTTAAATATTGAATACAACTGAGTACAGATTTGAGTCCAAAAGAAAACTGTCTTGATGAGGCAAAGATGGTGGTTTTAAAGGAGAGGACAAGATGTGATGATGTTAGGACCAGAATTGGAAGTGATGTCATCAGGCCCGGAACCTATGGTGGCAACTGGAGGGCTGGAGCCAGTGGTGTCCACAGAACCAGGCAGTATTTCCTGCAATTGGTCTGCAGTGAAAAGAGAGAAAGGGTCAGTAGTACACTCTGCCACCACTGTCTGGCATGGAATTACCTTCATTCAGGCCCTTTAACTGCCTCCCATGCGCATGTATGTGACAGACTATATATACAATATAAACCCTTGGCACATATTTTTCAAACATTTCTGCCCACAGGAAAAATCCTCAAAGACTAGAAGCTAGAAAATATCATTCCATTCTATTATAAAGGGTAATTGAGGTAGTCTATGTACCTATAGGGCAGTAAGTTTTACGTGCACCATAGGTAAATTAATGGAAGCAATTATTTAGGAAAAGACCGAGATAGAACAGAGGTATTAGGAACATGGGTTCAGATGAGGAAGGCAATGTTTTACTAATATGCTGAAATTCTATAATGAAGTAACAAAAAATAAAAATACAGGGGTCCATATGATATTATTTATGTTGATTTTCAGAAGGCTCTTGATGAGGTAACACATGAAAGGTTAGTGATCAGACTAAAAGAAGTGGGAATTCAGGGCATGGTCTGTAGGTGGGTATAACATTGGCCCAAACACAGGAAGCATAGAGTTATGGAGAGGGGAACTTTTCAGAATTAGGTGATGTTGAAAGTGGTGTCCCTCAGGGATCAGTGTTAGGGCCAATGTTAATTTCAACATACATAAATGATCTGGGCAAGAATATAATAATTAAGTTGGTTAAGTCTGCAGATGACACTAAACTAGGTCCAAGGATAAATTATGTAGAATCAGCTAAATTGTTACATATGGACGTAGACAGCATACAAGCTTAGGCAGATTTATGGGAGATGAAATTTAAGTAAGTGTAAAGTATTATGCGTAGGAAGTAAATATAGCACATATGAATACACAATGGGAGATAAGAAATCTGAAAGTACACCCTATGAGAAGGAATTATGACTCATAGTAGACTAATTACTGTCTACATCCAGACAGTGCATAGAAGCGATCAAGAAATCTAATAGGTTGTTAGGTTATGTACCAGAAGGTGTGAAGTGTAAGTCAAGAGAGGATATACTTAATTTAGATAACACACTAGTGAGGCCTCATCTGGAGTGCAGTGTTAAGATTTGGTCTCCATATTACAAAAAAGACAGCAGCACTAGAAAAAGTCCAGAGAAGAGAAACTAAGCTTATTCCAGGACTAAGATTTATGAGTTATGAGTAAAGATTTAAGGAGGTGAACCTGTTCAGTTTAAGCAAATGGAGATTAAGAGATGACATGATTGAAGTTTTTAAAATTATGAAATTAATTAGATCCCAGTTCTTACTTTAAAATAACTTCTCAAACAGGAGCACAGGGACATGATTAGATACTTAGTAAAGGGAGATTTTTTACAAATATTAGAAACTTTTTTCTTCATACAAACAACCATAAACACATGGAATATATTACCAAGTGGTGGAGAGCAGGACTTTAGGGATCTTCAGATCTTGGCTTGATGTTATTTTAGACAATCTAAATGAACAGAATGGATGAGCTTATTGGACTTAACTTGACTTGTTACCGTCACAATTTTATAATGTTCTAACGGGAGCATAAGCAGATAGATCTAGAATACGTCTCTCAAGAGCAAGTGGTTTAGGAACCTTCTCTGGAGTACGGTACAAGTGGACACCTCAAGAAATAAACCATGTGACTCTTGGCTAAATTAGGTGACACAGATGTAGGTGCTCTCAAAGCATGTAGTTAAGACAGGGGGGCAGGACACAACTCTTAGCTATAAAGAATAAAGATGGTGATTTATTTCTCTCAGGACTAGGATCAAGAATGGTAGGCTTAACCTTAGGAATTTAACTGTATTTGATATCAACATCTCTGACTCAAATTACTTGTTGGAAAAAAATGTTTTGAGTCCCCTGTATTTGTAAGGTTTAATTGGGCAGAAGTTTCAAAACTTAATATTCTAACAAGCTTATACTAACTGGCTGCATCCAAAAGACACGTAACCAACTGGCACAGCTCTTCAGTCTTAGTTCTTGCAAAGCAAAAGCTGGACACAAAAGGTTTTGTGTGAAAATGGACCTCATCTTATTCAAGAAGGTATAGATTTGCAAATGTGATGAAACAAGATATCATTAAAGAACTATTAAGCCAAGAATTAAAGCAAAAGGAAACAGATCAAGGTATCTAAAGGACATCACACACAAAGAAAATCTAAAATAGATAAGCAAAGTCATAAATGCATTAAAAGCATTATACCCTGGAGGCAAAACTTGGCTCAAGCAAGACATCTAAGACATAATGTCCAAACAACAAAAAGAGATCTTCCATTTTATTTCTCCCAACAATTATATGACTGCTAGCAGTTTAATTAGAGGGGTGATATTAAGAGAGGAGCAGAATTTAAAAGGAAATGTCTGGGAAAGAGCTCTGTGGAATTCATTTTTTAATTTGTCTTCAGTATAAGAAACTCACTTTTTGATATACTGTACTAACTGCTAAGGCCTGAAAAGAAACATATGCTCATTTTGCTTATTTGTTCAGTCTTTCTTTCATCCCTTTCTGACAGTTAGGTGTGGGATATCATTTTAGACAACGTTTACATTCTTCTTTTAATTGCTTATGATTACCCATATTAAAGGTGTTTAAAATTAGCCTTATTGATCTGCATCCAAGTCAGAGTCTTATAGTAGCAAAATAATATAGAAGAAGACACTTTGATTCATGTGAACATGGTTTATCATGCAGAAGACAAGACAGAAAAGAACAAAAGAAACAGCAACTCTAGCAATTAAAAATAATTATTTGCAAGTTAATGCAATGGATAGTGACAGTGGAGCTCAATGGCATAAACAAGCCATCACAACTAATCATTGTAATTATTAAGTGGTGTGCCTTACTCCAGCGTTATACAAATTAGGATTAAATAAATTGCCATATGTGTGACAGTGTTAGAGAAATTACTGAAAATATCATACTGACACTTTAGCTATACTGAGAGGGACATGTCATTTTCACCTGTAATATCATGTACAAAAAATTACTTTCTAAACAATCCATCCATCTGTGGTATAAATCAACTTAATGTAGGGTCAGGTTTGCAATGATAATGGCACATCCAAGTATCATCAAGCACAAGGCAGGACACCAGCTTGGACAGAACAACAAGTCATTATAGGGTACAATGCCACACTTATTTGTACTAGAACAATACACAGTCGCCAATTGATGTAACACAAACCCTTTTCAAAGGGAAGACACTGGAAAAATAAACAGACCTGGCATGGACATTAACTAGTCTACAGACAAACTGATTTTGTTGGGCTTCTGTTATGATCGGAACATTATCAATGTCATTGCTCTTGGACAGTCATTCATCTTCATCTTCTGACTTCATAAACCAGAAAGTGTGCGAAAAAGCACACAAAGTTCTGTTTGATAATGAAAAAGTCATTTCATTTACCATTCACAAAACAAATTCAAAATCTTCTGTGCTGTCAAATCATGTGAGTATTCTGTCTTTTGTTTATGATGCCAGAAGCTGAGATCAAAGACGACTGGTTGAAGGTGAATAACTGTCCTTAAATAATAACTCTGATGTTTTTAAAGTAATAACTGAAACCCAATAATATAATTTCCACCAGCTATCCACTGTGTACATTTTGAAAAATAATTATGTCCTTAATATTTATTAAAGATTTTTTAAATGTTCAGAAAAATGCAAAGTGGGAGTTTAAATAATGAATGTAGCTGTGTTTTCCCAAAATTACCAGTTCTGCAGCTTCAACTCAAAAAAATGGGATTCAACAAAAGCCTGACGCGTAGAAATGATTCCACAGACAAAATATCTTGGTTTTTGAAAGTTTAGTTAAGTTTTGAAGTAAAACAGTTGACACAAAAAGAAAAGATTAAAATAACAAAAAAGAAAAAGTTAATGTTAAGAAAAGTTCAATTCTAAGCTTAAATTAATCTTGTTACATCACAAATCGTTACTTCTCACTTAACATTTCTGAACCATTTCAAAACGGTCAGAAAACTGTATGCTTATCCCATTTCTAAGCTTAAATGGGTCTTTCAAGTCCTTCTTTACTGGGACTTGTTCCAAACAAACTGAGCTTATTATCACACTGTTATTCAGTTATAGTAAGACGGTTCTATCTCTTGTTAACTATAGGGGGAAAAGACTATACCATAAGCTATGACTATGAAAGACATTAATATTCTATTCAAATTAAGCAAACATCAATGTGAGTTTAACTCAAATCTTTAACTTTCTAAGATTGGCTCTTACATTGAATTTCTGTAGTGTGAGTAATGTTCTGTTTGTCATCAAGTATTATTATCAGATACATATTGTTACTTTTCTTAAATATACCCTATAAAACTTTATATCATAGGTGTTGTCTCTCTCCCTCTCTATACATACATACGTGCCTACATGCAGTATGTACTCTATATATTGTCAAACACATACGTTTTGGAGACAACATCAGGGCTCATTGAATAGTAATTCCACATCGAATCAAGGGTTGGCACTTTCACCTAATGTCTCTCCTCCATGGAGATCGATGGAGAAAGGACATCTGATGTCGCTTCCAGTTTCTGTTTGTGTGAACCAGCCTCTTCCATCTACCCAAATTAACATCCTTCGGTGAAATTTAGCAGGTTTCACTCCCTTTGCCCAATGAAATTGCCCAATGAAAAAAACTATGGAACATTGCTCAACAATGGTGCAATCCTGAAATGGATTGTCTATGTTCATTTAACCTTGACTTCAGCTAGACTAATGGCAGAGCACTGCGCTATGTGTGTTCGAACTACCCATAAGCTATCACAAACATGCTATATTGCATCAGCTTCTATCTGTTGCGGTTACCACGTAATTTTCAAATTTTCTTTTTTTTTTTTGTTTAACCCTTGTACATTTTTTTACATTTCATGGAGTATTATAGTGCTAATATCACTGTTTTACCTTCCTAGGTAGAGTAATACTAGGTTTGTCTATTAAATAATGAGACTGTGTTGCAATCTCTTAAACAAAGCAGTGAGAACTGATTATGAGCACTTGCCATGCAGGTTTAAACCAGTCCAAACCTGCACGACAAACGACAACACTCTCTGCCGTTTAGTTGATTGTCAATCGCCATTTAATTGAAATCGATGCTTAAAGGAACATTTTGAGTCAATGGATGCAGTAAAGAAGTAATGAAGAAAACGTCTGATGTTTTGAAACAGCTGACAGAAACTGATCTGCTCCATGCCTTCGACTAGTGGAAACCAAGACTGCATCGGTGCGTAATTGCGAATGGGGAGTATATTGAAGGGGACAAGCATTAGAATTGTTATATAAATAAAGTGAGTTATTGTGTGAGTATAGTTACAGTATTACTAGACAGACCTTGTATAATGAGCAGCACATTTTCTGTTTATCTAGGACAGTGGTTCCCAAAGTGTGGGTCGCAACCCCAATAAAGAGCTGAATGTTGTGACAGGATTTCTAGAATAAAACAAAAAACGGCTTAAAAGTTAAAGAGTTACAACAACAACAACAACAACATTTATTTATATAGCACATTTTCATACAAACAGTAGCTCAAAGTGCTTTACATATTAAAGAATAGAAAAATGAAAGACATAATTATAAAAAATAAATCAACATTAACATCGAATAAGAGTAAGGTTCAATGGCCAGGGGACAGAAAAACAAAAACTCCAGACGGCTGGAGAAAAAATAAAATCTGTAGGGATTCCAGACCATGAGACCGCCCAGTCCCCTCTGGGCATTCTACCTAACATAAATGAAACAGTCCTCTTTGGATTTAGGGTTCTCACGGAAGGGCTTGATGATGATGATGGTCACGTAGACTTCTTCCTTTTAATCCGTCCATCATTGTTGGAGCATCATGAAGCTTTGAGTAGGTGGAGGTGGCGCAGGCCACCACCACAAAGAAACCGGAAAAAGAAACAGAAAAGAGAGTAGGGGTCAGTACCGATTTTAGAGCCACCATGAATAGTTGTTATGATGAATTGAACATAGAGTATCAGGATTAAGTTAAATTACGATTAAAATGAAGTTATAAAAAGGCCATGTTAAAGTAATGTGTTTTCAGCAGTGTTTTAAAGTGCTCTACTGTATCAGCCTGGCGAATTCCTATTGGCAGGCTATTCCAGATTTTAGGTGCATAACAGCAGAAGGCCGCCTCACCACTTCTTTTAAGTTTTGTTCTTGGAATTCTAAGGAGACACTCATTTGAGGATCTGAGGTTACGATTTGGAATATAAGGTGTCAGACATTCCGATATATAAGATGGGGCGAGATTATTTAAGGCTTTATAAACCATAAGCAGAATTTTAAAGTCAATTCTGAATGACACAGGTAACCAGTGTAGTGACATCAAAACTGGAGAAATGTGTTCTGATTTTCTTTTCCTAGTTAGGATTCTAGCAGCTGCATTCTGCACTAGTTGCAAACGATTTATATCTTTTTGGGTAGTCCTGAGAGGAGTGCGTTACAGTAATCTAGTCGACTGAAAACAAACGCGTGAACTAATTTCTCAGCATCTTTCAGTGATAAAGAGGTCTAACTTTACTTATGTTTCTTAAGTGAAAAATGCTGTCCTAATGATCTGATTAATATGTGATTTAAAATTCAGATTACAGTCAACAATCACCCCTAAGCTTTTTACCTCCGTCTTGACTTTTAATCCTAATGTATCCAGTTTATTTCTAATAGCCTCATTGTATCCATTATTGCTGATCACTAAAATTTCAGTTTTCTTTATTTAACTTGAGAAAATTACTATTCATCCATTCTGAGATACAAGTCAGACATTGTGTTAGTGAATCAATAGAATCGGGTCATCAGGTGCTATTGATAAGTACAGCTGTGTGTCATCAGCATAGCTGTGGTAGCTCACGTTGTGCCCTGAGATAATCTGACCTAACGGAAGCATGTAGATTGAGAATAACAGCGGACCCAGGATAGAGCCTTGTGGAACACCATATTGGATATCATGTGTCTTGAGTTGTAATTCCCACAACTAACAAAATATTTTCTCCCTGTCAGGTAGGATTCAAACCAATTTAAGACACTGCCAGAGAGGCCCACCCATTGACTAAGGCGATTTCTAAGAATGTTGTGATCAATGGTGTCAAATGCAGCACTCAGATCTAAGAGGATGAGAACAGATAAATGGCCTCTGTCTGCATTTACCCGCAAGTCATTTACTACTTTAACGAGTGCAGTTTCTGTGCTGTGATTTGTTCTAAAACCTGACTGAAATTTATCAAGAATAGCATGTTTATTTAGGTGGTCATTTAACTGCATAATGACTGCCTTCTCTAGAACTTTACTTAAGAAGGGCAAGTTAGAGATGGGTCTAAAATTTTCAAGAGCTGAGGGGTCAAGATTATGTTTCTTAAGTAGGGGTTTAACTACAGCAGTCTTAAGACAGTCTGGGAAGACCCCAGTATCTAGTGACGAATTTACTATGTCAAGAACATTATCAATTAGCACGCCTGATACTTCTTTGAAAAACCTTGTTGGTATCGGGTCAAGGACGAGGTGGAGGGTTTTAATTGAGATATTATTTTTGTAAATCAGGTAAATCTATCCTAGTGAAAGAGTTTAATTTGTTTATAACAGGGTGTTGGGGTTTAGGGGGATCCTTAGTGTTGGAGGGATATACTATGTTATTTCTAATATCATTAATTTTTTGATTGAAGAATACAGCGACAGCCTCACAGGTTTCACTGGAAGCACTTAGGAGGCATTCCTTTGAGCTACCTGGGTTTAGTAGGTGATCAATTGTTGAAAATAAGACTCTAGGATTACTAGCATTGTTATTTATAATATTAGAGAAATAGCAGCGTCTCTCAAGACGGACAGTGTTATTGTATTCTGTTATTTTGACTTTTAATATTTCGTGGTGGATAGTAAGTTTACTCTTCCTCCATTGACGCTCAGCTCTACGACATGTTCTCTTTAAATCAGACACTCTTTGGGTCTTCCATGGTATAACAATGCTAGAAGATTTTTTCACTGTCTTTTCAGGTGCAACTATGTCAACAGCAGCTCTCACTTTAGAATTAAATCTTTCCACCTTACTATTTACATTGTCCTCGCTATTATAGCTGGCACTATAAACGGACTGATTGCTTAAAATGTTTGTAAGTTTTAAAGCTGCTGCCGAATCAAAGAAGCGTTTTTTAACAATATGCTTCTCATGAGTGTTTTTTATCATTATTTCTATATTAAAAGTAGAAGAAAATGGTCTGATAGACCAATATCAATGATCTGTTTTATATCAACTTTCAGTCCTTTAGTAATCACTAAGTCTAATGTATGACCTGCTTTATGTGTAGGCTGATTTATGAGTTGTCTCAAATCAAAAGAATCCAGGAGGTTCATAAATTCTTTTACTTTTAGATCACACTGATTATCTATATGAAAATTAAAGTCGCCAACTATTAGGAGTGTGTCATAATTAGTAATTAAAATTGACATTAAGTCAGAGAATTCCTCAAAAAACGACACGTTATATTTAGGAGGTCTATACACGGATAGTATTAGAACTTGAGAAACAGTTAACTGTTTTAGGGTAGATGTGAACTTTTGTCAACAGGAAGGGTTGATGTCAACTGGTGTGATAAACAGTTCTAAATGTCAAAAAAGCCTGAAGTTATGGTAAAGGCAGACTCTCTCTTAGCTTGGAGGAATATTACATTTGTTGATTTGACGCCTATCCTTTTGTGTACATGAGTAGCAAATAGTAAACAATGTCAAAAATTACAATGGCATCTGGCAAGAGAGCAAAGCAAATGCGCAAAGCAAAATACTCAGTTAATGACATTTTGAATATTATCTCTGAATTGGATTCTAACTTGTTAGACTCCAATATTGGTGCAAGTGATCTGGAGATCGAGATTGAAAACGAAAGTGAGGTACCGGCATCAGCTGATTTGTGCCCAGCTGATCGCTCCCTGTCTTATTGTGGTGTTAAACACGTTTGTCTAGCTGACGCAACTATGGTAACGTTCACCTGGGAGGAACACTACTTATAATGACAAGAGGTACAAACCAGTTTGCATTGCACTGCAGCTGCTGCCTCTACTGCTCACCTGCTACCACCAGAGTTCGAAATATCTATGGATTCGTCCAAGTGTAATGAGAAGTATTTTCAAGAACTGGTGTTCAAATATCATTTGCCATATCATTTATTCTTTTTTGGATTGTATTATTGGAGACAGGCATTTTTTTAGCTTATCAGCCTCTTTTTCACCAACCATTATTTTCACCATATCAACAGCTGTTGGTAAAATCAGATTTTTGGCAGTTGCATGTAGCTTACTGATTTTTGCAATGCCTTAGTAATGCTTTTTCATTAGTGGTGGCCCTTGTGAAGGTAGTTTAGCTTTCTTTCAAAGATTTCCACAGGCTTGTCTTTTTAATCTGGATGTTTGGTATTTAAATGTTGAAGTATCTTTGACGGCTTCATTCTTTCTTTTGATAAAATTTCCCAAACAAACTACACACTGGGTTTTATTGGAAATAATAGTAAAGTCATATTCATTGCTGTACAATCTATTATTCTTTTTATTCTTGTCACTACCAGAAGTAAAAGGTTCCAATGATCTTTTTAAAAATGTATCCATTGTTAACAAAATGGGAATAGCTCGTTCTTATCGTTGAATATTCAATATTGTACTTTTCAATCACCAGCACAGCACACAGATTCAAAATGATTCCTCATCGCGATTTGCTTCTTATCTAAATAAAGCCAAATTGAAATTTTCAGAAGACTCCAGTGCCATCGAACAACAATGCATTGATTAAAAATAATTAGCATAATTAAATTAGCAATAATTAAAATCAGGGGAAACCAAAGTCTGTTCTGGCAGTACTGGTGTGTGGTCACCAGCAAGCCTCACAGGGCTAGTGGATAGAGGGCATATGAGTCACCTCTGAGGCTGGCAGGGGCAGGCAAAGGGATGATGCAGCTTGGAGATACCACCAAAGTTCTCATTAAATGCAGTGTCTGTGAACACTGAGCTCAGATTTTTAACTGGATACTCAGGTAGTTATACTGTGTATGTATTTGTGGTTAGTAAAATAGTGGTGTGCCTTGAGATGAATTTGGTTTCAAAACCTGTGCCACTACAGAAAAAAGGCTGGGAAACACTGATCTAGACAATAACATGAGGCTAATTTTTTTTGGCAGGCTTAGTAAAATGACTCATTTTAGGCAGAAATTGATTGAGAAATTTTTAGGCCTGAAGGAAAGGAGGACAAAATGTATGTTCAAGGATATATACAGTAGGTATCCTGATCGTAAAGACAAAATAAGGTTTAGGCTGGACCTGTCCTATGAGTGTATTACAAGACAGAATGGGGGATGAGTTATGCTTTAAGATGTGGTGGGGAGTTCTCAGTATCTTAGAATTTAGATTTGTGCCTAGGTGAGGTAAACCTGGCCAGACTGGCAGCAAGTGTAGAGTAGAATTAGAGTGGGATTGACTCTGTGGGTATGTGAAATGATAAACTGGGATTCAAGACTTGAGAAAAATCAGAGGACTACTGATTGTATGTTGTGGATTTATGGAATGCAGTGGGAATAGCCAAGGACAGTACACTCTATTAGCAGAGGCAGAATAAGTTTTGTATTGGACTTATGCTATGGATGTGTTATAGAACAGACAGACGTCCATGTTACTAGAAGATTACAGAGGTGGGGGTGCGGACATTATGGTGTCGGTTTTGGCAGAACTGGGCAAGTTGGCAGGGGATTAGCCAATTTAGAGACAGGTGTAGTATAAAATATGGGTGGCAGGTGCATCTGTTCCTTTCTACATCTGAAGGGCATGTTATGGAAAGAATAAGGGGACAGTGGATGTCACAGACTAAAGTTCTGGAGAAATGGAGTAGAAATGGAAAAGCTGGCGGCAGATTGGTCAGCGTGGTGGGAAGTGTATAAGACGTTTTAGCCTGAATTTGTCCTATGGCTCTGGTACTGGACAGGCGAAGAAGTGCATGGACACTATGATGAGGAACACAAGAGCATGTGGAATGACCAGATAGATATATAGATATGAAAGGCACTATATGATAGTGATAGATAGATAGATAGATAGATAGATAGATAGATAGATAGATAGATAGATAGATAGATAGATAGATAGATAGATAGATAGATAGATAGATAGATAGATAGATAGATATGAAAGGCACTATATAATAGATAAGTGCTGCTTCAGTTTGTCACCCCAAAAACTACACCCCAGCACAAATTTTCTTCACCAGCCACCACTTGTTGCTTGGCTAATACCAGCCATAGCATCTGTAAACAAATATTCTGAAAACAATAAAATGGAAATTCAAAATGGTATTGCATGAAATAAAAATAAATAAATAAGATTAAGTAAAGAACATGAGAATAATTAATTTAATAGAAAATAAACCAGAGAATCATGAGCATGAATAGCTTATTGAACAACGGAGTTTTAAAGATTAATCACTGATTTTTGACTTCTAGTGCACGAAATTACCATAAACATTAAAGTAAAGATAAGCCTTTATGCACATATAAAACACTATATGTGACAAATATGTGGCTGACACACTAATACATTTGTTTTTAAGAATACATATACAATATACAGTATATGATTACATGTGCATATATGATTTCATATATACAAGCATACTCTGTTTATGTGCTGTTTATGTGTAGTGACTACTGTAAAGGGTTCAAAAAGAAAAGTGTTACAAAGAAAAATGCTTGGGGCTCCAAGAGGAGGACTTTGATTAACGCTGGTGGGTAAAGACATCAAAAAACAAACACAAGAGGGTGCAAACAAACAAACAGACTCCTACAGGTTGTCAAAAGTGCTCTGACTTCCTTCTGAGATGGTTCCAAAGTGAACAATGACTTTACTGGCTTTGTGGTAGTTTATATGTTATCGGATCAGAAGGGGCAGAGGTACTGGGAGGAAGCAGAACTGGATCACTAATTCCCTTGGGAATGAGCCTCAGAACTGTGAGTAACAAAGAACAGGTGGTCAATGACAGTGCACCTTCCTTGCCTGGTACGGACATGTCAGAATCTTTAAAATGTCCCTTATACACACATACAGTATGTGACACTACAAGAGATAGCTAGCACAGAATAAAAGGAAAACCCTGTTTTACCCAAAAAAGGATTTTCCTGATTCTCTGCATCTCCTTTATAGTAAAGAAATAAACATCATTGAGCTGAAAACCAGTTGTCAGGATTGTGATTTTAATTTTTCATATTGAAGTTCTGATATGACTGGAGAACTGCAGCCATGACAGAAATTCCTCCCCTTCTGCCCAAGTGACAAACTGGGTTCTCATCCACTGAAGTGCACTACACAGGGTCAGTGAGTGCATGGGGTAAATGGAGAAGGCCCAGAAGATCTCCCAGGTCGTGGTTCAGCATTTGGTTATGATGTCTCTTCTGGAGCCCAATTATTTATTATTAACCACCTTAGGACAGACACACCGTCTGAGATCAGTAGGTTTAAACCACTCCATTTTGAGGCTAGTGCAAAATGCTTAAGTGTGCATTCTGTTGCTAATTATTTTACATTAAAGTTAGGAAATTATTATATTATTGTATCAATTAACAAGACCACATTTATGGATGCAAGCAGAATCACAAAGTGTGTCGTTTTCAATCACATCATGGAGGCAAGCAAAAACAAACAAAAAAGAAAAAAACAGCCCTTCTAGCTAAAGATTCAGACATAATGAATGCAGTAAGTTTAACCTTCCAAGTTTAAATAGCCAAGGATGTCTTGGGGGAAAGGATAGAATAAAATTTAGCTCATGAAGGTGACAGCTTTTCACACCTGAAAATAATGTTTTTCTCATCCAGTCTTTTGATCAGTGGTCTGCTGTGGTACATTGCAGATATAATCTCGGGACCATGTGGGATCTGCTTGTCACTACATGCATATCTTGCCATTGATGCCGAATGAGAGAAAAAAAAAATGAAAACAATTTCCACCCACTACAGGAGATTAAAAAGACTGCACATTCATCAAAGAGCTGAAAGCCTTGTCCCTTGTGTGTCACTGCACACAAGGCACTGTATGCTTGGCGTTTCTCTTTCTGGTAACCTAATCCTTTTGTTTGTATTTAATTGTATCATGTTGCTACTTTATTCAAATATGCAAACATCATCAGCTTTTCACTTCCCAGGTCATTTTGTTTTTTTGTTCAGGTTGTTTGCACATATGCATATACTAGTTTATCATATTTATGGCTGTACGATAAAAAACAACATGTCTGACAGCAGAGTATTTACCTGCTTGTGTCAAATAATTGCTTTTTCTTTTCTTTCTCATTCAATCAATACATGTTTTTGGTAGGTTGCAGGATGTATTGATTTTTATTCTAGAGCACTATAACAGATGCTGCACTCTCCATAGTACTCCTTGGTTACTAGTAAAACAGGATTATCACAAGAATGTTCTACATTTGTCAACACTCCTGTGACAAACTCCCTCTGGTAGAACAGGATTATTATAAGAATGTTCTACATTTGTCAACACTCCAGTGACAAACTCCCTTTGCTGCTAAAGAGTCCTAAAGTATATTCCCACCTCTGTCTAATCATTTGACAAAGACTGGTTCTTTAAACACTGATGACAAGACATCTAAGCTGTGTACCTTCGGAATTTGATCCTAAACATTTTGCTCTCATCCTGTTCCTAGACTACACAGTCAACCTGAGCTCTTTTTATTTCCAGGTACTACACAAGTGCCCAGTAAGGCTTGCATGCGTTTAGCCTTTATTCCTTTCTGCAAGGCCTGCTTTTATATATTGGCATTACAATGAATACAGTAATGTATGTTTCACAAATTGTGAAACGCTTTTACTGTTCCTTTTTATCAGCTCTGCTGATAACTTTTAATGCCAAAACACAGTGAAGGAAATAGAGTGAAAATAAAAGTAATCAAAACAAATGTTCCTGAAATCTTCAGCTAAATAGTCTGAAAATTAATTTTCTATCACAAAATTTAAGTTGAATTTGACTATGGAATAATCAACAGTTATATTTTCTAATCTTATTGTGAAGTTGTTATTCATGTACAGTATGTATTAGTTTCCATCACCAGAGACTTGCACATTCCAATTCAAGGACACAGGGAGTTAGAGACTATACTAGCAGCCTCGTGTACAAAGAAGGCAGTACCAGCGTAGCAGAGGGTCTCCACTCCACTGAATACATACATCTTTGGGTTGTGGGGGGAATGTACATGGAGAAATCCCACATGAATTGAATGTGCAAACTCGACACAGACTGGGTCCGGGCTAGGATATAAAACCAAGGCTGTGGTGCTGTGAGGCAGCAGTGCTAACCACCACCTGAAATTTTTATTTATGTCAAAATTTGTTGTTACCATGACTATGAATACCAAATTTATTGAATTTAGAGGAATAAGGAGGTATAGCTGCTCCATAAACTTAACAGATATAACAACAGACTGAATTTCTATGCAAATATATACAAGGAACAGCCATCCATCCATCCATTATCCAACCAGCTATATCCTAACTACAGGGTCATGGGGGTCTGCTGGAGCCAATCCCAGCCAACACAGGGTGCAAGGCAGGAAACAAACCCCGGGCAGGGCACCAGACTACCACAGGGCGCACACACACACACCAAGCACACACACGGGACAATTTTGAATCGCCAATGCACCTAACCTGCATGTCTTTGGACTGTGGGAGGAAACCAGAGTACCCGGAGGAAACCCACACAGACACAGGGTACAAGGAACATGCTGCACTAATATAGTGTCCCTTGTATTTTAAGATGCATTTTACTAGCGAACTGTAAATGTACTGTAGTTGTTTTCGATTCTTAAGGTATAATTCACCCATCAATCCATTTTCTGAATGTGATGTTTTCATTACTGAGCTACAGTGAGCTTGAGTCTAGGCACAGAACAACTTGTGCCATTAAAGAATGAAATTAATGATGGAATGGCGGTCCATCATGGGACACACTTACTTAAAATGTACCGATTTACATGACATGCATGTCTTGGGGATTTCAGACTGTTCACTGACAATTTCAAGGCCACAAATCAAACCCTGATCCCTGGAACAGCAACACTTGTTACTTTGCAGTCATGAAGGTATATAAAAAGGGTAAAGTTGTGGTGATTGATTTTCACAAAGAATGCACAAATTGAGTGCTGCCTTTAAAACAGCCAGCCATGTGTCACTGACAAAGATGGTACAAGTCTAAAAGGTATACAAGTCCATGTTCAAATGGTGAATAACAAGAATCAGTGGCAGAAAATCAAACTAAATCCAGACTAGTGACTGCTTTGCTATAGTGTAAATCACTTAATGCCCTTCCAAAATATTTGAACAAATTTATAGTATAGTAGCCTCTTTTCTGACTCATTAAGTCTACCCAGATAGGACTTCATTTTGCCTTCACAACTACCTGAATTGTTTGAAGCATGAATTCAGCAAGATGTTCCTTATGAATTTTGGCCCTTGCTGACACATTCAGGCTGCAAATCTCCTGTTCCACTTTATCTGGAAAGTGTCCTATTAAATTGAAATCTGGGGGATGTGAAAGCAATTGGAGTAAACTGAATTCATTGTCATGTTCATGGTACCAGCTTGAGATGATGTTTGCTCTGTTATACAGAGTATTAATGTGCTGACATATCAATTTGAAAAGAAGAAGACTATGGCCAAAAGGGGATGAAGATGACCAGCCACAATGTTTAGGTACACAGTGCATGCATCCAATATTAACAGGTTTATTGTATGCAGAGAAAATTACTGCCATCTTCAGTCTGCAATAAAGATAGGACTGATTCATGGCTTCATATTGTTTATACCAAATTGTGAACCTACCATCCACATGCCACAGTAGAAATCAAGATTCTTCAAACTTGGTGGAATTCTTCTTACATTCATTCACCCAGTTTTGGTGATCATGTGCCCACTGAGTGGGATGGATTCTGACATAGTGTTCTACTGCTGCTGTAGCACATCCACTTTCAAGGTCCTTGATGGATATTAGGAAATGCCTTTCTGCACAGAACTGTTGTTTTTAAGTATCTGTGGCTTTCTATTAAGAAGCCCCATTATTCTCCTCTTTTATTGACAAGGTGTTTTTTCTTGATTGCAGTGCCCTCTGTTAATTCTAGAGTCTGTAGTATGTGAAAATCTCACAAGGAATCCTGGAGCCACCGGGTCTGGTACCAACAATCATATTGTGCCAATTAGGCTCCATCTACACCTACTATGAACGGGCACTTTGTATTTGGATTGCATTCAGATATAATTTAACAACAGTACATTTACTCCTGATATTAAAATGTGCTTCCAGTGTCTCCATCCTGTCTGAACAGTGACCCAATGCTACCTTTGCCACAGCAAATTCAAATCAATTTCCTTTTACATAGTGGTTTTATATGGATAGAAAATTAATTGGCATGTACACTTGTGTTATATATGATCACTATCTATTTCTAAACAACCCCAAAGATTGTCAGATCATAATCCAATCAGAAGGGCATTTATACTTGTTTTTAGTGGCTCAATGCTCTCTTATTCTGATCAGATTCTCCCTAAATATATTTAATGTCAGGTATAAACAAACCCTTAGGTAATATTTTTGACCATTCTAATGTTTGATCGATCAACTTCTACATCTCTTGACCTTGTCTGTATTCTTCATGCTTGTCAGAGGTGGCTGGGGTGGTGACCTGGCCGGGACACCCAGGAGGACTGGAGGAGGGCTTGCGCCTTCCCCAGACCATCTGGGGGCGACCGCCCTGGTACCTTTGGGGGCCACGGGTACAGAGCTTTGAAGTTCCACCCTGTGGGGGCCTGTGGTCGCCACCAGGGGGCGCCTCCATGCCTTTGGAGCCCTGGACCTCAGAACTTTTGCCACACCAGGAAGTGCTGGGGAGAAGAAGAGCAGGGACACCCGGAGTGCTTCCGGGGATGCAGCTGGCACTTCCGCCACACAGGGGCGTATCGGCGGGTGATTGCCGGAACCCACCTGGAGCACATCCAGGTGACAATAAAAGGGGCCGCCTCCCTTCATTCAGGGCGAGAGTCGGGAGCGGAGAGGACTGAGCTGGATGTAAGGAGGCTAGGAGGCGGCCTGAAGGAAGGAAGGCATTGTGTGGCGAGGACTTTGGGGACTTTGGGGGTTTTGTGGTGCACTTTAACTGTGTAAATAACGTAAATAAACGTGTTTGTGGGTGACATGAACGTGTCCGCCTGTCTGTGTCTGGGCCAGCTTCCACAATGCTGTATATTGAAGTGTAGCCTCATTATTAGCTGTTTGAAGGAGGAGGTTATTCAAGTTAACTAGGAAGTTTACCTAATAAAGTGGTTCACTTGTGTGTTCTGTATTGCCGATTTGTTCATTTTTAATAAATGTGTTTGGTATGTTTTATTATTATTTTATGTAAGTAGTTAAAGTTTATTCCTGCTGCAGTCCTGTTGTTTTTTGTGTATCAAATTAACCTTGTCGACATCACTTTGCTCAATGTGAAACACACCTGGGTATGTGGGTAAGTGCCAGAGAAAACAATTGATAATTTAATAATCCACACTTTGCAAAGCTGCTGATAAATATTCTGGTGACCCCCTTTTTTGAGCACCCCTGACATCTGTGTATTCCAGTTTCAACCCATTTCTTTTTTTAATTTACCTGACTGGATCTTGTTTATAGTCAAATAGAAGCATAATTGTTACTCAGGGTAATTTTGTGTAATTATTTCTTTGCCAGATCAAGCCATTTATACCTTTTCTTTTTTCTTTTTCCAATGCAGAGTTCAAAGAGGGAAATACTACAAACAATGGGCTTTTATACAAAGTGGTGCCTGTGAAAAGCACTTTTCTAAAATATTTTCATTGCAAAAATTCCATAACACAGAAATGTACACTAAAATAAAAGCAAATATAAATGCTGGAAAAGCAAAAAAAATCAAATAGAAAATAGCACAGTAATTTCTTCACCACCATATACTAAGCACCATTTACTTAAACCCTATGTTTTTATATTTCAATGTCTTTTTAATTTAGATGCAAAGTTCATTAGCATATTGGAACACCATATTCCAACAATTAGCCTGTGTGAAATTTGGTACATTCAATGAGCTCATGTGCTGTTGATGGACTTTAAAATTCTGTCTCAGAATTCCAGGACCTCTTTGGATGGTCCATTTCTTGTGCTTTTTATACTATTATATTAACACCATATTCCAAAAGGGTATGCTGCTCTGTCAAGTTCTCGATGCTTTACTTTTGATTAAACTGCCTGTTAACACCATAAGTTTGAAATTTGCACTAAGGTTGTGGCACTGCCACATAAATGTTATCTGATTTGCTTTTGTCTCTTAGCTGTCCTCAATGTCAACCCTGTAGCTGCCTATGCACCCTTAATTTGGTGGGGGCAAGGAAAAATATCATGCACATTGGGCAGATGGTTGTAAAGAAGTCTGTTGCTGTGGTTTCCAAGGGTTGTCATGGAGAAATGATGCCAGGATACAGTTAAAAAAGACCGCAAAAGGCAAGAAGGGGAATAAAAAACACATACTGATCAACGGGACAAAGAAATGGCAAATGTTGACTATCCACAGTCAGAGAAAGGATTGCCTCGCCTGCTTACGGAGGTGGCCACCTCGAAGACTTTGCCAGCTGACCCACTCTAAAGCATAAACGAATGGGACAGTCAGGAGAAATTAAAATAGGTGAGATAACAGCGATCCTTACTTATCTGGGAAAGTGCCTTTTGAGACTCTGGGGATAAAGAGAACAAGGAAAATAGATTAATATTATTACCTGGAATCTGGAAACTTCCTGGATTTTGGGGTTTGTCTGGGGTGAGTTTTTTTTTCTTTTAAGTTATTTACATACTGCATTTGTGGGGATGTGGGAGAGGGAGGTGCATTCATGAATTTGGTTGTTGCCATTTATGTTTGTATAGTTTTTTTATATAAGAATAATTTAATATAGTTATTTTTCACCTTGTCTGTTTCTCACAGTTATTTTGCTGAGATTGTGTAAGTTATATTAGTTATCATATCAGTATCGCAGGAAAGGGTCTGAGGGTGTTTTGAGGTTGACCTGCTATCCGACTCACATACACCAACTCCGGTGGTGACGTATAGCGGTATTGGCTGGTGTTGTGATGTAGGATTTTGCATATAACTTGATAAATGTTTTGTATGTCTTTATGTATAATTTAGGCAAACCAAGTGGTGAGAGGTATTCATGTTTGCCTTCCCCCATCCCCCTTTTTACGACTGTCTCTTTGTAATTTTATGACAGGATTTGGGGGGATGTGTCTTAAACCAGTTTGATCTCCCACACAAAGCCAGGTTAGTGTAATATATGGTCTTGGGGTAGGGCAGGAGATAAGATGTTCTATTTCACCCATTGGTCTGAGGTATGGCTGTTTGGAATTGGCTTGTCTCAGAGGCCTTTAAGTACCATGATGTCCTATTGGTTCTAGGAATTGGAGAGAACATCTATAAATGTACTTGCTCAACCACATTCTCTCTCTGACTGACTCACATATGAAGAAGCATCTCTGACTGACCCACATATGATGAAGAAGCATCTCTCTTGCTAACCTGTGATGATGAAGACAACACAATGAAGAGCACAGCTCAGCAGCCATATTGAACAGACATGTGGCTGAAAGCTGAGCACCAACGATGCCTTAACTAGAGACATTTTAAGTAACTGCAAGTCTGTGTGCCACCTGAATTACACATCACCATTTTATCAGGTTGTATGGTTGCCAATATTCAAATGTACTTTGCATTTTGTTATTATTTATGAATATTATCAGTAATACATTATTTTATGTGTAACTTAACTCCTGCTTGTCTTTTACTACATCTAATTGCCTGAGGTTATAGATATAGAAGGGAAGGTGGGGATAAGTTATATACAGTGGTAAGTCTGTGAGATTAGGTATTCTAAGGCTACATATTAATAATACAATAGGGACAGTAGAGCAATATATATATTACTCTACCAAGATAAAACAATTGGCGTAGTCGGCAGGATTTTGGGGTAACCAAGTTTTGCACCCTGTTTGCAAATACTGTTTTGATGTATGTGTTTGTTTATGTATGTGAATTTTAGGGCACCCAGTGTACAAATGCGGTGGAAGTAAAACTTTGTTTGGTTGCTGAATGGAATATAACCAACAAAGTGTAGAGACTTCATGTGTGTCACAAGGACACCCGCATGTTTGTTAGTACTGGTGGTAGTGAGTCCCTAATTAAAGTGCTAGGGAGTGGTGAAAGATGCATGCGTCATTCATACGGCATTTAAGTGGTTAAAGTGCTAGGGAGTGATGGGACATGCATTCGTCATTCATACGGTACTTATTCGTTTAGAATCTTTGTGTATGTATGTGTATGTTTGCTTACAGGGGCAAAAGTAGGCCAACCCATAACGAATTTGGCAAATTGTATTAGAGAAAATTGTAGACTTAGAAATGCCTAAGTTCATTTTAAAGTCAGCCATCTTCCAGTGGAGTGGCAGAGGAAGCAGGCTAAAGCTAGGAAACCTGTAGTTCAGGTAGAGAAAGCAGAAGCTGAGCTGAGTGTGCCACAAAATGGAAGGGGGCTGGAAGGATTAAAAGCAAGAAAACAGAGATCAGGTTTAAAGAAGACAGCTGCTGTTATAAGAGGTTTACTAGCTTGTATTATTGGTAATAAGGAAGATCATGATAAGGAAGAAAATAGCAAAGTGAATGAAAGTGAAAGTTATGGAATGTTGAGTGAGAGTTTTGAAAGATGTAACAGTTGGTGTGATAATTGTGAAGTGTTAGCATGTAGAACATCCACTGCTAAAGTAGAAAGCAGTGAAAGAAGTGGAAAAAAGAGAAAACCACCCATGGTAAAAGTTAGGGCAACAGTAACCAGATCAGACTGGAACCCTAAAACATGGGTGGGTGACTTACATGAGACAGATGTGTGCTCAGATAAAGAGTGGGAATGTGAGTGTGAGGAAAAGGAGAGAGATGAAAGGAAGGGAAAACAGCAAGGGTGTTTTCTTCCTTTATTCTCCACTGCACCACAATCTCCAGTAATTCTGAGGCCTGTCCAGTATTTAAAGAGCATGCTACACTGATAGATATTTCACCACTGTTAGGAAAGGTAACCAGTGCTGCATTGAAATTTGATTTAGGACAAAGAGATCAGATAGAAGGCAGAGGAGCTGGTGAGTGTGAATGGCAATTGTTGACTAGAGGGCATGAACTGGATATTGGCTTAAGGATACTGAGTAAAGAAAGTGTGGAATTAAAACAAAGAACAATGGAAATGAAAGGAATTCAAGTGCTTGTGTGTGAAAGGTCTGAATGTGCTAGTGCAAGAATGGCTGAGTTGGAAAGAAAGTGCACCAGTTTAGGAGTTGGTTTGAATGAATCAGGACAAGCCAAAGAACAAAGGATTGGGGATGGTGCAGCAGGAAGTTTTACAAGCTCAGGCAGGAAGCCAGGAATGCACAGGGGTGTGAAGGTCCTAACAGCTGTGCTAGGGCCAGCAGTAATTAAAAGCACACACACTTAGGTTCAGTAATTCGAAACCTGACTGACCAGTTGTTCAAAAAGACAGCCTATGACTCTCCATGCAATAAAATGGAGAAAAGTGAGCTGGTCTTTAGTAAAGAACACAGGTCAGTTTTAGCAGAAATGCTGGATTTAGAACTTGGGTTCTGGAGAGGCTTCAGTCCACACTTTCAGGTAGTAGTTACCATACAATAAAAAAGGACACACAGGCAATGAAAAAAAAATAGAAGGGTAGCACAGGAAGACAGGAAATGGAAAACAGTTATTTCTGTTTCAATTTTCTGGCCTTTTGCAATAGTGCTACTTCTATTGTAAGGTTTTTATGGACTTTGGTTTGGTGCAGGTAATAAATAGTGAAGGCAATTAGCAGAGTAAAATCCATGCAGGAGATCGGGTTACCATTGGCACATTGGAGTGGCGTGGCACTAGTGCCAAGCTGTTCCAATGAATGCCTGGAAGCAAAGTTTGAGTTTTGGCACCAGGTCGACAGCCAAGAAAATGAGATGGACAGAAACTGCTTTGTCACCTTCCATTTTGCAGACCTGCCTACATAGCAGAATGAAGAAAAGACAACATGCAAAGACCAAAGACAAAGACATGAAGAAGAATTGAAGAGACAGCAAGAAAAGACACTTACTGGGGTTTAAGTGAGTAACAAGTCCACAAGTCATGCAATAATATTGACTAGTCACAATAGCTATAGTTTAAAAGGAAAGGTTTGTTCAATACTGCAGCAAATTTATATTCCAAGGGGTGGAAACTGAACAAACCAGTTAGGAATGCCAAAATAAGGGGATTCATTTTGGGCTCATAAAGTATACATTCTGGGTATTAATTAATTAAGTGGGATAATTAATATTAATAATATTAAGGAAAATGTATACTAAGAAAATTGGTGAACTTTTCAGGAAAGCAGGTGCAGCTGATACATTTGCAAGACATATGGGCTCCGATGTTTAGGTATAGTCTAATTGGGAAAATATGGAAGCCCTGCTGAGATTGTCGGCTATGGTGCAGGCACAGGACCAGTGGGCCAATTCTGAACCGAGGTGTTTAGCACAATGAGTATGCATATGGTGAGCAAACAACTCTAGGGGTGGCCTACGGGGGGAATGATGAGAGTTGCATAGCTTTGATGTCTCATGGTGGTGATGCCAGCCTATACTGGTAAAGGCTGATGGCAGTCAAGAGTTGCACCATGGGTAGGAAAGCACAAGAGGCAACTAAGTCAACCCCAAATGTGTGCAGAGGGGCCACAAATGTTGGTTTGTGAACAGTTTATGCAGTGGCACTTGGGCTGTCACTTGGGCAGAAGTGGTTGTACTGGCACCTGTGGCATGTTACCTTTCAAATTTTGATGTTAATTGTACAGCTGCATATGCTTAAACAGATAGTTTGGGACAGGGGTCTAATTAGCAGTTAGACAGAGAACAAGTACAGATTAAAAATTCACACAATAGACTCAATTGTAGTGGGCTAGTTTAGTGGAAGGTGTGGACTTGTCTCATTTTGAACCACCAGATCTGATGACATATGGAGACTGCAGAAAGAGTTGACGCAAGCTGGAGCAGATACAAGTCATCGGGAGCGCTTCCAAGTTCTTCAGATTGTCTTTGAAATAAAGAAGATATGTAATGGACAAATGGTCACGGACAACTTTTAACACTGGGAGAGCAAATACTGCAAATCAATGCACAAGTTATGCATCAGACTCTTGAAACAATTTAAAGACATTGTGTATAAAGACACTGTACAAAACATTCATCGGGGTGGAGTGTTGTGATGTAGGATTTTGCATATAACTTGATAAATGTTTTGTATGTCTTTATTTATAATTTAGGCAAACCAAGTGGTGAGAGGTATTCATGTTTGCCTTCCCCATCCCCCTTTTTACGACTGTCTCTTTGTAATTTTATGACAGGATTTGGGGGGATGTGTCTTAAACCAGTTTGATCTCCCACACAAAGCCAGGTTAGTGTAATATATGGTCTTGGGGTAGGGCAGGAGATAAGATGTTCTATTTCACCCATTGGTCTGAGGTATGGCTGTTTGGAATTGGCTTGTCTCAGAGGCCTTTAAGTACCATGATGTCCTATTGGTTCTAGGAATTGGAGAGAACATCTATAAATGTACTTGCTCAACCACATTCTCTCTCTGACTGACTCACATATGAAGAAGCATCTCTCTGACTGACCCACATATGAAGAAGCATCTCTCTTGCTAACCTGTGATGATGAAGACAACACAATGAAGAGCACAGCTCAGCAGCCATATTGAACAGACATGTGGCTGAAAGCTGAGCACCAACGATGCCTTAACTAGAGACATTTTAAGTAACTGCAAGTCTGTGTGCCACCTGAATTACACATCACCATTTTATCAGGTTGTATGGTTGCCAATATTCAAATGTACTTTGCATTTTGTTATTATTTATGAATATTATCAGTAATACATTATTTTATGTGTAACTTAACTCCTGCTTGTCTTTTTACTACATCTAATCGCCTGAGGTTATAGATATAGAAGGGAAGGTGGGGAGAAGTTATATACAGTGGTAAGTCTGTGAGATTAGGTATTCTAAGGCTACATATTAATAATACAATAGGGGACAGTAGAGCAATATATATATTACTCTACCAAGATAAAACAGCTGGGAAAGGTCGAAGCATTATAAGGTGATTTAAGTGACTCACCAGTTTACCGTTGCACCTTGAAATAAGGAACAGACATTTACCTTGATACATGTGATATGTGATTCTGATCAAACATTCACTTGATAATTATGTTCTTCTGAAATGCAAATGAATGGCATTTTAGACACAGCTACTTGTAAAATATCAAGACATTGAGCTGTAGCCTCTTTAGCAAAGAGGACCCAGCATTTTAACCTCAGTCAGATTCAGTGTTGTCTTATTTTCCAATTGTGCTAGCCATAACTGTAGGCAACAGTGCCTGCCACTGTCTTAAAATGTAATACTGAATGAGACAAAATATCATTTATTTAAATAAAGAATGCATTGAATAACTTGCATTCAGTATATTTTAGATTCTTCTTATACAACACCCATGTTTCCACTTCCTGGCCACCACCTGTGGAGTATGTGACGTTTTTCATGTCTGTATATATTGGAAATTTATTTCAGAAAAGTATATTTCTTGTTTAGAACTAATGGATATTTGCATTTGGGTCTAATATATTTGTATGCATTCATTTTTACTTGTAACTCTTGTCACACTCTTGTCAGAAGATCTCCTGCATGGCTCATCTGAGGTATGTACTACCTCTTAGAGATAAGAGGGGGCGCTGGCGCTAATCATGTCTTCCTCCTTTCCCTCCACAGTGCTGAGAAGATACTCAGACCTTGCAACTGATCTCACCCCTTCTGGCCTCCAGCACATAAATTTCGAGCAGGAGAGAAACTGACTGCAACCTTAAAGATAGAGCACCATAGCCGAACAAGAAAAGAGAGAGAAGTCATGAGAGGATATTTTATTAAACTTATTTCTGTTTCTTGCACCATCAAGCACCCTTTTTGCTTTATCATAAAAGACTTGGAAATAAATGGGGCATTCAAACATTCTCTGAAACTGCCCTTCCTTGGACGACCACACCCTGTAGCCTCAGTTAGTATAACAGTATCAACTCTCTGGCGTGGCAATCAATGGCAGTGCTATCACCAATGATTTTTGCTACTAAAGTTGGCACACTGGCCATTTACTTGAGCATTCAACTAAATATTCAGGGAAATCTAAAGGATGAGTCTGAGCAGCAATTATCCCTTTACAATTAAGGTGCTCTACATAACTACATTGGACTCATTAATTCCACATGTGTTAAATGCAATTTATGAATTGCACGTAATTTTTGGATTTTAAAGTTAATTTCAGTAAGAGTATACTGTATTATTATTCCTGTTGATGCATCAGCTGTGCTATGAACATACACATTTCCTCCTTTCTCTAAAATAAACAATTTACAATGCTTGTATGATATCCAGATCTTTAATGACTTGTATATAAATAGCACATTTGCACTTTGTAACAACTTGGCTTTAAATATAGCTTAAAAAACTTCCTTTCATGAAATGTAAGTAAGATACTTCACTAAGGCAACTTTTCTCAATTCTTTAATATCTCTATTAACTAATAAAAATATATTACATATTGGTATTACTGTTAAAGAAAATTTGTCCAAAGTACAGTATACCAATGCATTTACAATAATATGCTGTATTCAGATAATTTGAGATGAGTGCTGGTAACAGAAACCTCACAATCAGACTGTCAGAGAACAAATGGAAGTCGACCATAGATAAAAGTCTTCTTCAGTCTGTGCTAGACATGATGTAATTCAGTGCAGAATGGTACATTGTATTCATTTCTTTCGAATTTAAAAAACTTGCTCCAGAATGGTTCTCACAATATGTCTGCCTCCATTAGACTCATGCTTTGGCTATGTCCATTTGCCAACTAGTAATATCTATCGAGTAGTGTTTACTTGTTTATTGGAAGTCCTCATTGCTAATACCTATGTCTGGTGTGATACCAGATGGAGCAGAGTACTTAAAGAGCATGTTAATGTGATAATCTTAACCATACTATTAGCTTACCTAACATAGTACAATTGCTATGCAATGTTCTGTATTGCATAAAAATGAGAAAAAATAATTTACTCAAAGAGGAAGATCTTACATGTTTTTTACAGGGTGGCAACGTTTTATCACTGCAGTGGTAAACTAACACTCTTTAAAATAATCATTGATCATAATGAACTACTGTAAGCAGGCTAGCCATTTTAATATTTGTTACTACTATCTTTATAATTTTCATTTCTAACTTGTTCGGTATGGACCATAGGTAGAAATTCTGGACATGTATTTTGGTTCTTTCTGGCTTTGTAATTTGGTACTATGGATATGGACATTGGAAGCTTGATATAAATGGTGCCCAGTGCTCAGCAGGGCAACATAATGACCACAACAACAGCACAAATCAACCATGACACAAATAATCATTTATTCTCAGCTGGTATTGAATAATCTTTCAGCATGCAAATACAAATCAGTCTCTTCCAGGAGATTCCCAGTAAATGTTCACTATGATAAGAGGTTTGTGGTGAAGTGTGATTTTAAATAAATAAACGGGTCCCAGAGTATGCGGGCTCCAAACATGCCCGCTCTGCACCAGGGTTGATTAGGGTACTTGGCTGATCACACATTTATGTGTAAGTGGATCAGTCAGGTGCCTCATTCACATCTCAGAGTAGGAGGAGGATTACACCTGCACCCAGTTGGGCAGGATATAACAAAGCCTGCATAGCCCAGAGGGGAGGAAAACGAGATCAGTTGAGAACAAGGGAAAGCCATGTTCAAGAAGCATTGAGTGCCTGAGCAGAGCCAGTGAAAACAAGGCAGAGTGGTCATTAGCCCCACGGAAGATCGAAGAATCTGGGCTCTAGGCGCAGATCGTCCCTGCCGATTAAATCAAAGGAGCAGGTTTAAAGGTGCAGGAGTCCTCCTCAGGGATCCAAGGGCCTCCAGATGTACAAGATGGAAGATGGGAGAACAACTAACTGCAGCCAAGATGGGGGTCGATAAGGGGGAGCGTGGCTGTTGGAGACAGAGTGGGAGTTGCGGTGGGCTCAGTTTGGGAAGAATGGAGAAAGATTACGGACCTGATGACTGTCGTTTTATGGCTGGATTTATTTGAATTTTAACTCACGGACTATTCACTGTTTTACTGGATTATTTATTTATTCATTTATGGAAGACTTTTATGCACTGCACTATATGGAAGTGTTTGTTTGTGGATTTTAATAAAAGCACTTGGCACCTTTGCATCAACTCCTTGCTGAATGTGTGTGTCCTCATTTGCCCAGCTCATCTTAGTTTATGACTATAAATGGTTCCAGGTTCAGGAGGCTCCTGGAAGCAACCAGGGAGCATGCAGCAAACCTGGACCGTCACATTCACATAGATGAACACAGTAATTAGCCGAGGTGCTCCAGCCATTATGTTCTCTGGGTGGTGTCAGAGTGTGCAGAAGTTTGGGAAGTGGAAGTTTACAGAAGGCCACAAATTTAAGTACCACGATTAAGAAGATCAGCAGCTGTGCTTCTCCAGTGTATCCACGATCCAGCTGTTGTGGGGTCCCAAATGATAGTGTGCAGTAACACATTATTTTGGTACAATAAACTAATCCATGTTAAACAATCAGCTCAAATGCCAAAAAGGACTTTATCAACAATACTCCTGAGAGTCTAAGGCAGTGGTTCTCAATCTGTGGGGCGGGCCCCCCTAGGGGTGCAAAGTAACAAAAAGGGGGGAGCGAAGATGTGAAAAAAAGAAAACAAGAATCAAAAATATGAAAAAAACATCTATTGAAACCAAACCAAATTAACTTAAACTACATTCTGATACTGGAACAATAAATATAGAGTTAGATAAATGTCGATAATAGTTAAGTAGGTATAATAAAATATGCATCTACATTTCAAAAAAATGTTAGGGGGGGCGCGATTAAAACTGTTATGAAAACTCGGGACGCAAATACTTAAAGGTTGAGAAATGCTGGTCTAAGGAATATTTCTTCACAAGTTAATAATGAAAACAAACGCAATGTAACCTAAGAAGCAGAAACTGTATATAAAAGAATAATACTTCAAAAACAGGTTATAACATTGCAAAGCTTACTGAATATGCAGACCACAGCTGCAAAATAGAACTTCATGGCTGTGTACATTCTTTAACCAGTTTGGGCTCTAAAAGCTTTAACTGTACTGTAGGAATGGACAGAAGTTTACTTTCTATTTACTTGAAGAAAAGCAAAAATAAATAGATATATACTTTGAGACCCTCATGCAAACCCATCAAACAATAGTAAAAATAAACATATACCAAACAGTTAAATAAAAGTAAAAGAAATTTAAATCCATTACACATTTCATAAATCCATCTAGTCAAAGTACACAGTCAAGAGCCCTGGATTATTCCTTCTACCCACTATGATATTAACAAAGCCTTTATGTGTTACAGGAACCTGCTAGATTTGTGAGAGGTTTTGGAAAGCTGTGATGGCAATTAGACACAAATTCTATCCCCACAGTCAGCAATCTACTTTCACCTTCTCATACTTCTGTTTGCTGGGAGGAGTAATACAATGGCTAATAAAACTTGTCTCTTAAAATTTATACCTCAAAAGAGCTATACATTTTAATAGCATAACATAATAATAAGGGTTTCCTTCATTTTTATGGTGCTTACAAATAAAACCATACATTTTCCAATGATATTACTTTTTGTAATACTAGTTTATCATTTGTTGAATCAAACTGAACCTACAAAGATACCCAATAGCTTCATGCAAGCTCATCATAATTTTTATTGTACTTATTTATTTTTTGGTGCCACACTGTTAGTTTCTAGGGAACTGCTGTATGTCCCTCTGGGAAAAGAGGAAAGGGGAAACAATCACTACAGGATGTTGTCTGAAACAGAGAAAGTCATTGAACTGGATGGTGAGGCAGACAAGATTAACGGTGCACCCCACCTTTCACATAATAAACTGCGCAACCCTGTGGATAAGTGCAACCTCCATTTGAAAGGGTAGCTAGTCCTGTGCCACTGTGATGCACAGTGTGTTAGCGGAGTGTTTCAGTTATTGATAACTCATTATCTAATAAGCTTGATACATCCTCCTCTAATGTGCTCGCTACACCATAGAGTCAACAAATTATTCTTAATTTGATTGTCTATATATTGTGAAAATGAAAATGTAAATGTCATTGAGATGTAGCCCAATAATCTTTATATTATTTATGTAGAATGATAAAATGCAAATTTGTCAGTCTACCATAGTAGTTGGGTTATTACACTTTGATTTAAATGATTTTGTTCTAAAATCCCAGAAGGCCAGTAAATGCTAATTGAGGAAAAAAGCAAAAGGCTTTTATTTTTTATTCCATTACTAAAAAGCAAACTGTTTATTTTTCTTTCTATGCATTTAGCACAGAATTTGATGGAGAAAACCTTTGTCTTTATGCTGAAATTGAGCTTTTTTTTAACCCTGGCACTATCAGTCGGTACAGATAAATTAATGAATGGTGTTTAACATCACATATGAAGGCCAGACGAACAATATGCACTTCCCCACAGTGCACTATGCTAGGGTGTTAAGAGATGGATGATGTCCAGGTCATTTCCAGGCAATCCTCAGGCAAGAGCAAGATTTGATCTTGTGACCTAACCCACAAGCATGTGCCCAACAAACTGAACTACAGTAGCAAGTGAAGCATACTTGAAATGGGAGGCTAAAAATACTCACATAAAGTCAGCAAGCAATGTGGGATTTAAATCATGGTACAGACCCACAGGCTTTGGACTTTAATATAAGAGTTTGTCCAAAAGGGCAAAATCATTACATAGTTGTACAGTTATATTTTGTGTTCTTAAAATATTGAATATGTGCAAAAGTGATTTTTGTAAAAGCAAACCTAAAATTATAAGAAATAAAACTGAAAAATAAATGGTTGCACAATTCTGTTTATCATATAGCACATGCATTTATACAGGCTGCGAGGTTAAAAATACCCTTAAGTATATACTTACAAAAAACTGTAAGAAAAAAATTGTTCATGAATAATAAAACTTATACTGAGTTATACTGTATATACTACATATATATAAATAATGCAGTATATACTGTACAGCATATATGCCAGTTTTTTTCAGGGGGTACACACACTTAAGGATTAAAGTGGAGTATTAACACTCAAACATTACTGAAAAAATAGCACTTACTTTTTAATGGTGGGTCAACTTGGAACACACAATCCACTGTGACAGCAGCCAACACATCAGCATCATCAAACAAGGAAAATTCCTTAAGTAGTGATCATTTTTTTTTCTTCAGCTGTGCCCAGGTAACTAGGTTTGGATAAAAAGTCCAAAAAGATGGATGTCTTGATAACTTCTAACAGGCCAGAACTGTGGTCGAATGGCAAGCGGAATGAGTCCCACAGAATGCTGGGATGCTAGTTGGGCCACCCTGTTTAATTCTGACAACAAAAAAAAAAAATCAGAAATTAAATTGGTTCTCTTTGACATGTAGTTCACACAGAAGGAACAGGTGATCTCCAGGATTAATGCCTCGCTTGGGCTTTGTGACACTGAATCAGGCTTTTGGTACAGTTCCATACCCCTGGCTATTCAAGTCCAAAATGCAACATCACCTTCAGGGGACATCTGATCTTATCATCTGGACTGCAATTTGAGGGAAAAAGAAGACAAGTGCTATAGTGACATTGCCTCCTTTCATAGTGGATAGATAGATAGATAGATAGATAGATAGATAGATAGATAGATACTTTATTAAATTATTAAATTCACATAATCCAGCAGCAGTATACTGATACAAAAAAATATATATATATATATTAAATTAAAGAGTAATAAAAATGCATGTAAAAGCAGACAAAGACTTTGAGTAATGTTAGCATTTACTCCCCAGGGTGGAATTGAAGAGTCACATGGTGTGGGGGAGGAACGATCTCCTCAGTCTGTCACTGAAGCTACTCCTCTGCCTGGAGATGACACTGTTCAGTGGATGCAGTGGATTCTTCATGATTGACAGGAGTTTGCTTAATGCCCCTCCCTCTGCTACAGATGTTAAACTGTCCAACTTTACTCCTACAATAGAGCTTTTTTTCTTAACAAGTTTGTCCAGGCGTGAGGCGTCCTTCATCTTTATCTGGAGTGTTCCTGCATACCTCGGGTGGGCACAGAAGGCTTTCCTGTGGCATGTAGGTGTGAATACTACTTATTGGTTATATTTATTTTATTATTTTTCATTTCCCAGTGAAAAAGAAGAAAAAAGAATGTAATAATAGGAATTTAAGATCTCCTGAAATATTATTAGAGACGAAAAGTGGAGCCTACTCTTTATTAAAAAGAAGAACATCTACCACGTCTTACCAAGAAATTATCTCCACAAACTGAGCAAGGACCTTGCTTAATTCTAGGTGCAGGTTCATCGGCCTACAAGACTTCATATCAATGGTTCCTACCCAGTGTCACGGACGTCCGGGGACACTGCCCGGCCGGAACGCCTGGATAGTCCCTGACGTGGACAATATTATTCCTCGGCCACGAGAGGGCAGCCGCCCGGGCCTATTTGGGGGCCACAAGGAGGGACCTGGGACATTCGTGAGAGGACATGGCCACCGCCAGGGGGCATCCGGACAGTGAGGGAATCCTGGATGGCAGCACTTCCGCCACACCAGGAAGTGCTGCCGGAAATAATTCCAAGAAGACCCGAGTGCTTCCAGGTGCTTTCCTGACACTTCCGCCACACCAGGAAGTGACGTCAAGGGGAGCACCTGGGGCTCATCCGGGTCATGATAAAAGGGGCCGCCTCCTTCTAGTAGATGAGCCAGAGTTGGGAGGAAGGAGACGAAGCTTGTGAGGAGGAAGAAGGAGGTGGAGAGAAAGAGAAAGAAAGAAGAAGAAGAAGAAAGGAAAGAGAGTTGGTGAGAGAAGGCAGTGGTGCAGTGGAAAAATAAAATAAAGGAGTGTGCTTTGGACATCCTGGTGTCAGTCTGTCTGTGTTTGGGGGTAAGTTTTCCACACCAGCTATTCAGTAAACTCCAGAGCTCAGTGGATCACCAAAGCCAACTGCAGCTCTCGTTTGTAATGATCCATTACAGAAAAGAGGCAACTCATAGAATAGGATGTAATGAAAAGCTAGCAGGGGTCAGTATACAATACAGCAGACAAGAACACATGAAATGTAAACAAAAGTAAAAGGCAGCTGCCAAAAAGCTTGAAAGGTCATTAACACTGGAATTTATGTAGATAAGTGAGCAAGGCTCTCGTCCATAATTGGTTAGAAAGATAAAAAGTTGTAGATGAATATGTGCTGGCAGAACTGTTGCTAAGAAACACAAGATTGAGTTTGAAAATGTGTATGATCCCCAAAGTCACTGATATTGTGTTATACTAAGTGTACAATGTTTAAGGAAAGTAAACCTTGTTATCAGCAGAGTTTTATTGGCTGCCATTTTGACTAAAACCCACACAGTTCCCTACTGCTGTGTTATTGGACACTGTGAGAGTGTTAAAAAAATAGAAGCTCTCATGTAATAAGAGAGAGAGAAAAAGTATAGTAATTGATTGCTGGTGCTTTTTAGGTGCATTTGCTTATAATGCACCGAGCACCTATTATCAAAGCCCATATCTGTCTGTCCACATGAAACAACTCAACCCCAGTGGACCAATTTTTATTGAGATGTGGTACATTTGCTCCTCAAAGAAATTTGTTGAGACAGCTGACTTTTCATTCAGACACCTCAAACACATCATGCTATACACATTTTAAAAATGAAAAAATTCCCATTGAAAAGCAATGGCAAATTTGTAAACTTGTTCATCTTAAAACTGAGAAACATTCTATGCAACTTCAGCCTTGAAAAAATGGTATTTTTTCAATTTAACCTTCAGAGAGGATACCTGAACTTGCATATATTGTGTATTTTCCATTGTACTCGTCTGATGGCCACTTGGATGCCCAATTGAATTGAAACAGATGGCATAAGAGCATGTGTGCCAACCACTCACACAGCAGCATCCTTCGGTGCTCGCAGTTAGGAGACCCGGGTTCACTTCCCGGGTCCTCCCTGCGTGGAGTTAGCATGTTCTCCCCGTGTCTGCGTGGGTTTCCTCCTGGTACTCAGGTTTCTTCCCACAGTCCAAATACATGCAGGTTAGGTGCATTGGTGATTCTAAAAAATTGTCCCTAGTGTGTGTGTGTGTGCCCTGCGGTGGGCTTGCGTCCTGCCCGGGGTTTGTTTCCTGCCTTGAGCCTGGTATTGGCTCCAGCAGACACTTGTGACCCTGTAGTTAGGATATAGCGGGTTGGATAATGGATGGATGGATGGAGTTTAAAAAAGTTACTTCTCTGAAAATAAATGAAAGGGTAAGGCAATTATTTAGTCATATAATAGACTGAATTGTTTGAACAGTATTATCTGCAGATTACTATTGTAACAAACCAACCTTACCAACCTGTAACTAATTAATAACACTGCAGTGGCTTAAGCCTCTGATTTTTGGTGTCCATTCCCTGATCTTTCAGTCACAGATATACATGAACAATTATGGCAAGCACTTGACCTTCTTGCCCACAGTGTGCCATTCATATTCGTGTTATAGAATAAATCAGTTTCTTTCCAATTTCGTACTTATTTATATAATTTTAACAAATTATTGTTTTGTAACTACTAATAGCTAAATGGAAAACTTACTTAATTTCTTTTTCCTCTTTCATAGGTTAATATTGATACTGATTTTGTGTTATTCATGGTCATTTTGTATTAGTAGATATTTTTCAGTTATTGGATGCTACTCTATTGGGTATAATTTAAAAATGTTATGTTTAAGAAAATTGAGCACCAATTAGTTATAGACCCTCCACCACTAACACACATAAATCGCTGCCATTTTCACATCACTTAAATTGCAATCTGCTGTGTATGAAAGCTACTGAGCCACTACAAGCATCTTTGTGCTCCATTTTAACTACATTACAAAGTGCTGTTAAAAGGCACATACTTAATGTAGTCTACAAACACATGGAATTGCATATTCTATAACTAGTTGTTACAAAAGTATTTAATAAAGAAAAATGTAATAACTAACTCTTGAATGAAGTAAATAAAAATGCAAAATGCTCCAAATTTCTTATCAGTTGACTTAGCCACTGAACGCACCTGAATGTTACACAATATCTACCTTATTTAGGTTGAGTAGTACTGGCCATGGACTGAACAAGTACCACATTGTTACTCCAATGCATACAAATTTGAATAACTGAATGGATTATTCAGCTGTCTGGGACATATTCATATAAAAGTGAAATTGCTGATGAATAATAAACATTAGGAAAATTATGACGAGAACAGGCCATTCAGCTCAATAGGCTCATCCGTCCTATTCACATAGACTGACAAAAATAGCATCAAGTTGAGATAGATTGATGTATAAAGATAACATATATAAACGTCTACACGTGGAAGTGTGTCTGTGTCTGTCTGGCCCTGAAGTGAGAGGTGGAGTCGGGGTAAGGGCTCCGCCTCCAAGGAAACAGAAAACTCACTTAGCCACTAATAATACAAGCAAGGTGAGCACGTCTGCAAAACGAAACCTCCGAAGACAAAATCGCATAGCCGCTAACATCGTCAAAATGGTATCCCTTTTATTTTTCCTCTCGCCGCTAATACACAAGCGAGGCGAGCATGTTGGCAAAACGAATCCTCCTAGGAGAGAGATGCCCAGGGTAGTTCCTTTCAATTACTTGACATCTCTACATTTCAATTTTTTTTCTGACAATTTCAATAGCTTCTAAGACCCCGGGCTTTTTACAGTTGGGCTTACACAGCTAGTAGTATATAAACATGAGTTTCTGACAGGTTATGTGTCGTGTGATGGACTGAACTCCACTCTAATATTACCAAGGTTTTTGTATGATTAGCTTCCTTGGAACTTAAAAAAGAGACATTTGACCAGGAGATGAAGGCACAAATGTGGGTTTGAATGAAAAAGTAGTCAAAAAAGCAGGTGATGGTGGTATCAAAAGGTCAAAAAATGAGGATTTCTCAAAACTAATATAACTGATGAAAGTTGTACTGACAAACAACACCAAATTTTGAAAACCATAAGTAATCATTCCTTTCCCCAACTAGAATACAAATATACATCAACACCTTTGCTGATTTTTTTTTTGAAGTCCAAACATCTGAATGCCCAGCAATACATGGCACCTTCTGAATTAGAACTGATACGATGATGTGACATGCAACACTGGCATGTGCTTAGCAACGATGTGGTATCTACAAATAACTTGATAATAAATTGCAAGTACGAATCCCAAAAACCATAAATTCATAATGAAATTAATCAAAACCGCACAAAATCAATAGTACTTGCAATAAAACCATCATTTTAGCAGATTCTAGGTATGGCTCTTCCCTTATACCAGTTGTTGGTATAACAAACAGTAGGTTTACAAATGGGTTGAAGTGATTATATTGCAAAATAAAATTTAAGCCAGACTCCTTCTGCTGTAAGTCTAGGGGTAGCTTTTAGAACCCTCCAGGTCAAGCAACACAGTCACTTCCAGGGTCAGAGGGTAGACTTGGTGTCTTTGTTATTTTAAGTAGCACTTTATGAGCCTGGTCTCAATGGCAAATCCTCAGTTTTCTGTTTCCTTACATAAAAAATCATATTCTGCTGCATATCTGATGACTAAAAGTTTCTTGTTACCTGCCAGATCCACAAAGGACACAACACATTGAAATGTGACAGCCAAGTCTCATTGGCTAAGAGTGTAACTATCCAGGGCCCCTCTTTCTCTCAGGTAGAACACCTGACACCCCAGCACCTGTTCAGTCATGTGCCCTCTAGTGTTCCGGAGGTTTTCTGTATTCTTTTTCAAGGTCTGCTATTCCTGTTGTGGCCTTTGCTTTCTGACATTGGAGTATACAGGTAATCTCTTTTTTTTCTACTATACTGCATATTCCTTTGGGCCAATTTCTTGCTGTGTCACCCTAGTTGTGCACCTGCCAAACTTTTTAGTTTGTTAGATACAATGGCCAAGTGCCACTTTATTTCATGGCTCTACCAGTTCAAACCATGCTTGTGATTTATTATTTGAGAAAAATCATAATCTTACATAAATTATTAGATGTGAAGAGTTATATAAAAAATATACTATAATATAATCAAATGCATTATAGCTCTGCACTAGTAAAATGTCTTCTATCAGTATTTCCTGAAAATGCTTAAAAAAATAAATGTGGCGTGCCTTTTGTTAAGATGATTTTTATTTTTACCAATCCTACAATTAGATTACCAAGCCTTATTTTCTTAGGTCACCTTTAGATTGTCTTTATTATCTATGAAAAGAAAACCATGCTTATTGCATATTAAACCTCAAATTTGCCACGCTCTGCAGTTTCCAAACCACATACAACGAATAACGTTTCAATTTCTGTCAATCAAAATAATGAGAAAACAGCTATCCATTTGCAAGAGAATTGCAATTTAGTGTGGTAACTGTGGATCAACCACTTCCCCCGCAGTTTAGTGCCTTAGGTTTGCAAACTGGTTTAACAGCCATCATCCAAGAAATGAACATGTCATGTGCAAATCACAAATCAAAGATCTTGACTTGTGTGAAATGCTGAAGGCTTCACTGTGACCAGAAGAAAATTTAAAAGGGATGCAAAATCAGGAGCAAAAAGCAGTTGCTCTTGCCTCGGAGTCTAAATACACCAAGTTTCAATGCCACTGGAAAAAAAAAATACAAGAACACTCAGTGTCTCCGTCTCCATCATTTCTGTAAAGGTCAGATATTTTGTAGATGGATTGGAAGGCAGTGGATTGCAGATGCCTTTAACAGCAGGGTATTTTCCGCTGCCATGACCAGTTAAGGAAGATTTTTAAAGCACATCTGCCAGTAAACATTTTGGACCAAGTCTGGGTCATCTCCTTTATCTGTGCTCAGTATTGCGTGAATTTTTACCTGCCTAAAACCCCAAACTGTACATCAGTCATACTTAGGCTTTTTTGTACAGTCAATTAATTGTTTTACTGTTCACTATTCTTCTGTTCACTCTTAACATTTCAGTTGCCCTCAATATCTGGTGATACAGCATTTGCCCAAGATCATGCCGGTTGTGTTTGGTCATTTCTTTTAACTTTACTGCAACTGTAAACTTTTTTTCTCAAAGCTGCCATGCTGTGTGGAGAATTACATTGTCAGCTCCTCTTCTATCACTCTGGAAACAGTGAATCCTTTTTACATAGGGACCTGGATGGCTGACTATAACTATTAAATCATTGCTTGCTGTTTCATCAGAGTTTAACTGAATATAACCTTTTGAATAACAAAACCATTTTGTCAGTAACACAGCTTGCCAGGAAAAATTGAAGTTGAAGAACTTCAATGTACCGTGTAATTATGGCAGTTTTTTTTTTTTTGTTTTGTTTTCTTTTGGTTTGTTTTTGTTGTTTAATGGCAAAAATGCTAAGACTCTTCTACCTAAAACTCACCCAGGTTCTCATTGCCCTTTTCAAGGTTGTTTTTTATCTTGTGCCCAATGCTTCTGAAAAGGCTTTGCCCCTCATGATCTTGGCCTTGAATACCCAAGATTGGAAAATGCTAGGAAATTGTATTTTTTCTTATGCCTCCAATGATTGACCACAAATTGAATTTTTTGTGTATTCTTCATCCATTATCAAAAGCACTGAGCTCAGTTCAGGGATGCGGGGTCAGTCAATGAAGGTAGCATTGGGCACAAGGCAGGGACTAACACTAAACAGAGCATATATTGAATTATTGCAAACTTATGTTCACATTTTCTCCTTGTAAAAAGTACAGTTAAGCAATGTAGCTTACAAAAACACATCTCGTTTATTATTAAATTTCAGCTCTGAAGATTACGAGTATAAAATTGAATTTCTATTAAGCACATTTTAAATGCATTTCTAATGTGAATCCAGTGTCATGTGGCTCTACTTATTTGTGTACTATTTCTCAATATTGCTTTTTCTCTCTTTTTGCTACTGCATTGTAAAGTTGCATTTTTATTACCCATTAATTAATCACACCTTGAATAAATACCTATTGGAAACCCCAAAATATTTATGTGTTTCAATCTATAAAACTACATCCTAGGTTGGTTGTTTATTGTAGTTGACCAAATAATGTTAATGAATAGATTGCACACTGCTTTTAATCTCACTTAAAATACAACTCTATAATATTATTAAGAGGTGTCACACATTTGCGACTAGGAGGGAGCTGAGTGGACCAAGGGGAGGTAATTACCCGACAGGGCAGGGGGTGGCAGGGTGCACTAAACCTACCTCTGTTATCTCTGCAGGCCAAATATGGGAAAACCTACCTGATTCAACATCACGTCCAGTTTCGGCGCCCTGACTGACATCACTTCCAGTTCTGGCGCCCAGACTGACATCACTTCCAGTTTCAGCGCCCAGACTGACATCACTTCCGGTTCCTGCCAAATTACATAACTTCTGCTTTTCGGCTTATAAAGCCGCCATCTTTTCTTAACCTCATCATTTCAGTTTGGAACTCAATGAGAACACATCTCATCCTATTTCTATACCCTTTTGCAGCCAGGAAAAATATACGGGTAGCTGCCACAAACCTTTTTCGTGTTGTCACACACGTGTGCATGGGAAGCAGCTGAAGGGCTTAGGAAATATTGTTTATACATCTGCCCAGGGGGGGGCGGGGTGCACTGACGCTCTTTCTGAGTTCTCTGCAGGTCTTACCCGGGAAATCCCACCAGGAACCGCCATTTCCAGGAAGGACACATCACTTCCGGTTCCGGCCCCAAGAATGAGGTCACTTCCGGTTCCGGCCCCAAGGATGATGTCACTTCCAGTTCCGGCCCAGAGGATGACGTCATTTCCGCCCTCTGTGCTATAAAGCTCACTGCCTTGGCTTAGGCAGGCAGTTCTGTTTTGGACTCTGTTGTGAAAACTACTATTGCAATGCCTCAACGACTTTTGCAGCCGGGAAACCGTAATAAACGGGTGGCTGCCCCAAACCTTTCCGCGTCTCTGGTCTCCACTTATTACAGTGTGTTGAGACTTATTCTTTCACAGAGGGTATTGGTGAAGATCAAGACTGCTTAGTGGAAGTAGGGAAGAGGGAGAAGTAATGGCAATGCCATGATTTGTATGCATGTGTCAGAAAATAGGCAAAGTGGTGGAGGTTAAGAAAGTGAGAGTGTTGTAGTTATTAAGGTGATTGTTGGACTGTTCAGTACAGCCTTGGTATAAGGCACACAGACTGGCAGAAGCAATTGTGTATTTTGGGGCTTATAGATGCAGATGATGTTTTGGGTGCCCCAGGGAAGGTGATTATATTGGTATGAAAATGTGCTATATAAATAAATGTTGTGGTTGTTGTAAAGAATGTCTAGTTAAAAACAAATAACAGGATCAGTCTGTGTTTGGATAAAGGTGCCAATACGGAAGGGGACATGATAGTGGAGTGCCAGTTGAGGAAAAGAGGAGATGCTATAAGGACTGGCAGAAAACAAAGGCAGAGACTGGCAAAGTCATTTATAACGAAGCATAGCGAAATGGTAGAATACCAGTTGTGGGAGCTTGATATGCTCAGAAGAAGAATTTTGCAAGTTAGTTTCAGAATAAGGAAGGGATTAGGAATGTTTTCACGATCGCAAAGCAGATGGCAAAAAGAAAGATAACATTATAGGTATGAATTCCTTGAAAGATGCTGATGAGAACATTGTGATCATGCTGTAATAATGGTTATGGAACCTTTCTGTTTTCAGTTTTAGAGTTGGTGTGCACTTGTGCATGTTCTCACAACACATACTGTATCATTTTACTGCTATTCTGACAAAGCCCTTTTATGTTTTGTTTTGTTTTGGGAATTTTGTGTATAAATATAATTTCACACTGTAACACATCCTGGAAAAATGGTAGCTTCAATCAGATTTGAATGTAACACTTTTATCTGTAACCTTTACTGGTAAAAAGTTTCGTTTCTAAAAAAAATATTTCTGCCTTATGAAGGGGACACCCCAGGCCGCCGCAATATTACATGTATTTTATCACTAGGGTCACCCTTCCATCTCGCTCTTTGAAGCTTATGTATATAAATGCACTCAACAATCCAATCTGGCTTGAATCTGTATTCATTTTATACCACATCACAAGAAGTAAGAACAAGGTGACAGACTAGGGAGTACTGCGTGTACCCAAGGAGGCCACTTGCTAACCACATCTTCATTGAGCTTCTCCTTTGTCTACTTCTTATCTTATTATTCACACAGAAGCTGTGCTTCTTCACTCAGTGTCAGCTACATTTCTCCGCACAGTTAGTTTAGTTAGTTAGTTAGCACTAAATCAAAAAAGAATGTGCTGCCAAAGAATACACTTGCTACCACATTATTACAAATACTGACAAATAATAAAAACACAGGTCAGCTGATTTTCTTTTTCTATAACTTTAGAAAATTTCAATCAATTCAGGTTTTTTTGAGATGTTGTGCAATTTAGTTTTCCTACAGTAGGGGGATATTGGTGTATCAAATGCCTGTTGCCCTAGATGTACCATCCTGACAATTTTCAGCTTTTTAACTAAATGGGAAATAGAGATTTGTGGATGAGTGAGTGAGTAAATGAGTCAGTCAGTCAACATTGCATTATGTATGTATAGATTATATGAATTTGAAATTGCTACTGGTTTATTAGATGTTCCCTGTTTTATTCTTTGACCTCCCTGGCTTCTTGTCTGTCTACTTCCTTCACATGGCTTTTCTGTGAGTCTCCATTAGAATTAAAATACAAATCATGCCTCAAAACATCTGGGGCCTCATGTATAAACGGTGTATACACACAAAAATGTTGCACACATCCGTTTCCACGCTCACAATGCAATGTATAAAAACTAAACATGGCGTAAAGCCGTTTACATTTTCACGCCAGCTCAATCCCTTGCGTACGAAAGTCCTCCGTTCAGTTTTGCAAACTGGCGGCACCCAGCGTCAAAGCAGTGCTGCTGTTCCTGTGTGGTTTCGCTTTAATTTTTAGATTCACATCCCTGACATGGCTTTTTCAAATACACTGAAATTAACTGCATATCGTTCATTAGTTTAAGGCATCTGATTGTAATGAACCCGTAACCATATAATGGAGCACAGAATGGCCAAACTATTCCAAATACTATAGCTGTTTTAGGGTTGTTACTCTCAGTGCACCATTGAGTATTTAACCCACTGTATCTGATTGTGGAATCATAGCTCTACAGTAGCTGATCAGAAAGATGATTATCGGGATACAGCATTTAGCACACACTGCCTCAGCCAATCACACAGTCTATATAAACCTCTCCTATATAGTACGGCAAACGCTTCAGAGCCTTTCCTGTAGGGACTTCGCGCTTCAGAAACAGTTTTATCCCAAGAGCTCTAAAAGCACTCAATTAGTACATCAAGTGTCCCTGGTAGAACTGTTTGTACTTATAAGTACAATCACCTCACTGTAAACTTACACTACAGTTATAATATTGCACAACCTGAGCCACTTTCTAAAGTGCATATATACATATGATGATGACTGGCTTCTAAGCCTATTCAGATTTCCAGGCGCTATCTTCTTGGAGCTCTTGATATCATTTTTAAGATAAAATGTAGTAAAGTAAGCTTATTACATTATACAAATAAATTTTAAACTTCATTCAAATAATGTATTTTGTTAATAATTAAACATATCAGGACACGGTGGACAGCGGTAGCGATGAGCTGGTGCCCCTTTCAGGGATTGTTCCTGCCTTGCGCTGTATGCTTACTGGAATTGGTGTGACCCTGGACGGATAGGATAGGAATAGGAATAATTAAACATGTACTACGAAGATATTTCAATGTTCCATAAAAGTTTTGAAGAATCTGTGTTCTAAGCTTACAGATGGCTTGACATCTATTATAAAGCTGAATGTGTGGCGATTGTTTACTTGGAGAAAGAAAAGGAAGGAGAGGAATTGAAGGTTAGTGCGCTTGAGAGAGACAGTACTGCTGCAATAAAGTATTTCATTGAGGGTCACGCACAGCGCAGCAAGCATCTTGCGGAACAATCTCTGGACAGAGCGCCAGCTCATTGCTAATACTGGCAATGGTGTCTCCATGTTTAATACATGCTATAATTCCTAACATTATGAAAATGACATCAAGTATACATCTTAATATTTAAATTGTTCAGAGAGCTGTAATATCATGAATGTAATGTATTCTGTGTACTGTCAGTGGAAGAGAAAGCCCATTTAAGAAACACGTAGTGATTCACATACATAGAGCACAAAGAAAAACACATAGAATATGAAGCATTTAATGTGCTGCTTTAGCTATGATGGGATCTGAGAAACAAGTAAGTAAGCGATTTTAAGATGAAATTTATGATGTTCTACTTTAATGACAACATAAACTACATGATTAAAGTGGAAATTACAAGATTAAAGTTGACATTTGGACATTTTTTTCAATGGTGTCAGTATTTTGTTTTTCTTTTCTCTAATACTGCTCACCTTTTCACAGTGACTTTGATATCTGACCACTTGAACTTTTGAATTTCTCCACCATTCTGTTACACGATTAAATTCCTTTTGTTGTTTATATCACTGCCTAAACCAACAAATAGTACGTTTTTCCTTGCCTTTACTTGGCATTTGCTGAAATTCTTCTTTTTCCCCTGTGCTTTTGCCATTGTCTTTTCACAGAACACAAAACATAATGGGCTATTTATATTCATTTGCATATTCAAAGAGGTGTCTGGGTGGGGCAGCAGGCATGTGCATGTGCTTTACTTTTCACGCTGACTGGGATTTATGTAGCAGAGGAACATGGAAGTTGGCATATACACAGATTAATGCATCTGAATTGTTTTTGTGCGTACGCACATTTCTGTTTTTGTCTGTACGCCATGTTTTAGTGTAAATTCTATGCACGTCATTATGCATGAGGCCCCTGGTGCTCTGGCATCCCATAATCTGCCAACATCCAGTAAACCCATAACTGAAGCCTGTATTCAAGGAGATTGTGTTCAGAGTGGTTTTTTGATCTCTGTTCCCATTCATATTTGAATCACCCTGAATCTTGTAGTAATGGATCTTTGGGTACCAGACTTCTTGAGATGTTTAGTCAGGAAAGTTGGCTACACCTCATTGTTTGCAAATCTCTGACAGAATTGAATACGCTTCTACACAGTATTACTTTATGCCAGTGTCAGATTAAGACCTTAAAGTCACTACTGAAGGCTCAGCAGAAGTTAGACATCAGTTTTGGAAGCAGATAAAAGCACATCTAACCATTTTGGATGAAAAGAATATGGCAAAATCTATTTCAGGAAATTGAAGTCTTCTCCCTATATTTAAATCTTTCAGTGCTAACCCTTTTGCATTACTGATTGTAACTCTGCTGATGTGTCTGTGTACTGTTCATCAACTAGTGTATGCTAAAGCGTGTGCCAAACAAACCCAAAAAATCATCCCTTTGTCAAAGCTGCAGGGATCGCTTCTTTGAGGTGTGACAGTCAATATAATGCACTAAACACAGCAATCGACCCAGCACTTTTACCTTAAGCATGATGAGATGTTATTTACTTTATCATGTCATGAACAACACCTATTTGAAAGCACCTTTTTTCAATATAATTTGTAACTCATACTGTATACTCGAATGTGTACCTTACTTTGTCAGTTACCTGTAGAAATAGTGATATTAAGTCTGAAGTAAGTACATCTATCCTCCATTCAGAATAGACAGAATACAGAAGCTTTTTCTTTTCATTTGTTTTGTCTGACTCAAGATGACAGAGATGAGTTAAACTCCTTAGACACCTCTTGGTGCTCACGGTACACTGCAGTTGTCTGATTCTACAGTCTCTGATGAACTCCATCAAAAAAGGCATCAATGTAATTTTTAAAACTCCAAAATTCTCTACATACACACTAGATGTATCTGACATTCAGTCCAGTCTCTTTTTCTGAAAATGTCTTTTGGCTCCACTAAAATCAGAAGCTACAGTCTAGGATGGGAATGAAAAGATGAAACAAATGTTTTAAAGGCCTCACACTAATCAAGATGCTGCCCTCCTCAGTGACTGACCATTTGGTTTGCTTTTGTCACTGTACTTTATAGAGTGTTGCATTGAAATTGTATTTGCACTTTCAAAATGGGGTTCTAACTCTATCTGGGATCATTATTGTTTTGTGCCTCTACTCAAGTCTCTCAGGCCATGGAAAAAAAATTAAACTCAGCTCAGTGACTAAGCATACAAATCACCTGTAGGTTAAAGTTTATTTTGCTTCAAGCATTGACAGTCCTACAAAATGTAAGAAATAGAAATTGATACAATTAATCCTGACAAAATTTGTTAACTAGGTTCATATGCCGTTGGCTATTAATCCTCTCGAGGGCTTATCCCTAAGCACACATAGTATTTTAATCTAAAATCTGATTTTGCCTGCAGACACAGAATGCGTTCAGAGTAGAGCTTAAAAAAGATGCTGTCTTGTTAATACTATTGTCCTGTGTGAAACAATGAATGAGGATTTTGAAAAAGAAAAGATCTTTGTGATAAATATCTTATAAGGCAAGACTGCAGAGTAAGAAAGCAATGAGAACTAGGGGACTAGGAGTTGGATAAAGTAAAATGTTCAGATTCAGTTCAAATTTGTGTATCACTCTTCACTGAGTGCAGGCTCAATGAGTATTCTCATTGTTGGCTTTCTGGGTAACCAAAAAATAATAAAACAGTATGTGTTTCAATGACAACTTTGACTATTTATTGTCATTTGGTGGTATTTTCACTTTACTTACATTCAAGCTATGTCCATTTTAAGTCCTGTGGATTCATAGAAAGTTTTTCATGTTTTCATTTCATGATGTTTTCCATACAGTCAAGGATGAGCACCAACTATACTTGACTGTTTAACTTAGTTGTTCCCAATTAGTTTCCCAGAAGGGCCAAATATGAACATCATGACAGAGTCAAGGGCCACTGCATTGAGGTCATATTGTTTCCTAATTATTTGATAGATAGATAGATAGATAGATAGATAGATAGATAGATAGATAGATAGATAGATAGATAGATAGATAGATAGATAGATAGATAGATAGTTTCCAGGGTAGTTTTTATTACAGATGCCTGAAAGTGAGATGGTATTCTGTTGTAGAAATCCAAAGGCACTAACCCAGGTGTGCACAGGAGAGTCTGTTCCTGTTCTATGTTTTGAAAATCTTCATTCCAGAAAATGATAATTTACAGATATAGAGCACAGAAATAACATAAGGAGCAGCACTGCGATCACTCTTCTGCATCTGTATTGGCAAGCCCTGTTTATCCACCAGTCGTCCACACTACAGTACTTGTTTTACTTTTCAAGCAAAATTAATTTTGACATTTCTAACATCTTCAGTGGGAGAGTTACTTCATCCACAGATGAAAGTAGCCCTTGGCCTCAACAGTTCACTGGCCATCTGCTGAAACAATGAATGGCATGTCACAGAAACATGAGGATTTCATTTAAGAGGTTGAAGCTCTCAAACTGCTACCAAAATTCTTTATCAATCTTGTTATGAATATGGGCATCAAGGACTCTTGCGGAAAGTGTAACTTTATTTTCTGTAAATGTTGTTTTTACAAGGCCAACTTTAAGAGGACAGTCTCAACAACCTCATCCATGTCCACAGTGGTATGATTCTTGATTTGAAATTGCATATTAAGATGATTAATGTGAGACCTCATAGCTGAAGAAAAATACACTTATGTCATTTCCTTGCAGGAGTTCAAAATTTTCAGAAAGGCATGAGTCTTTGGACTCTGCAGTCCACTTAAAAAAAGAACGAAATTAACCTTGTAGTTTATATACTCTTTCCAGTTCGCAGCCCTCACTAAACTAGCACAACAGCAACAGTTCTCCTGACACATCCTCCAGAAGGGTTGTGAAGAGGCAGCATTGCAGACAGGAACTCCAACAAATGACGTTTGCAAGTCTCATCAATGTACCCATGGAGTTTTTCATTTTCCCACACAATTTGGCATAAAATACTGAACTGTGAATGATTCATTAGAGCAGGGTTAATAGCAACTGCACTATTACCAGGCAATTATGTTGTCCACTGACAGAGAACAGGCAGACGGGTCCTTCACCAAAACTTCTGCTCTTTTCTATGAGTAACTGTCCGATAATACTACTCACCTCAACAACTTTTTCATCATGATTTAAACCTTCTTCCATTAAATCTTTTGTACATATTTTTAATAAATGAACATGTATGAATTTATTTTTGAAATCTATACTAATAAAAGGCAAAGCCCTCACTCACTCACTCACTCATCACTAATTCTCCAACTTCCCGTGTAGGTAGAAGGCTGACCCCATCTTCACGAAATTTGGTAGGTGGCTTCCCTGCACTAACCAAAACCGATGTACGTACTTATTTCAATGGTATGACGCCACTGTCGGCCGCCATATTGAACTTTCCAACGTCACTAATTCTCCAACTTCCCATGTAGGTAGAAGGCTGAAATTTGGCAGGCTCATTCCTTACAGCTTACTTACAAAAGTTAAGCAGGTTTCATTTCGAAATTCTACACGTAACAGTCATAACGGTCGACAACGTCTGCCATGTTGAACTTTTTTATTTATGGCCCCATCTTCACGAAATTTGGTAGGCGGTTTCCCTGCGCTTACCGAAACCAATGTACGTACTTATTTTGGTGGTATGATGCCACTGTTGGCCGCCATATTGAACTTTTCAACGGTCTTTGTTACTTATGGGCCCATCTTCAAGAAATTTGGTACGCAAGTTCCCAACGCTAACTGATTCCTACTTACATACATATATATATCCATAGCCTGCAGCTCGGTCACCGTGTGAGGTGGCGTTGGGTCCCCCATCCCAACGCCTCCCACAATGTTGGCTGCCAGCCTATATAAGGCTGTCCATTGCTCCAGTCTCTACATTCCCTTCCTTGCTACGCCAAGGGATTCACATCTCCCTGCTGATAACTACAGCCTTTTAATTTAATCCACGGCTTCTCCGCTGTTTTATTGTTAATTTATTACGATTATAGTTATTGTGTAGGTATTTTAGACTTACTTTACATTGTTCAGGTACCCATTTCCTTTATCATTCCAACCGTACCCCCATTAACATGTCTATCGAGGCGATCACCATCGATCAAAGATCTGTCACTTACCGAGTGGTTTCCATGCCCGGAGTTGGCACCTGCCTTTTCCATTCTCTTTGTTACGTATTGCATGGCCATATCAGGCTCACTCTTGATATCCGGAGGAACATTGTGTCTTATGTATTGAATGACTGGGACAGGTTCAAGGTGTGGACTGATGACAGTACAGGAGATAATTATACTACACAGGAGCACTAGAAGAGTGAAATGCTTAAGCCCTTCACCTATGCATCTGCATGTGAGTTGATGGCTGCCGCTGAATTGTTCGGTTGTCGCTTTCAAGTGTACCAAAATCGCCAAATATTTTACACCTTTCGACAACCGCCAATGCCTCTTAAATATCTTAGATTCACAGGTGACGATTTCAGTAGTGGACACTTTGATGTTTATGAATGTTTAAACTCTCAAAAGATGGATGTGAAGTTATTGATGAAACCGGTTGTATGCTTACAACGCTTGACAGATGCCAAATGTCACTTCAACAAAAGTCCTGCAAATACTGTCGTAATTGAATCAAACCATGAAACTCAAACCGATTATGACAGCAGCAATCCAAGCTGTGAGATTTGAAACAAGATTACTGTTCACATGGCCAATTGTACGTTGCATACTCAATAGTAAGCTCAGCGCACAGCTTGGTCATATTACAACCGGTGGGCCGAATTCACAATGTGGTATACAAAGAGATCCTTAACAAATAATTATTGGTATATTTTCCCTCAGTTTAAAAAGGTTCAATTTTCTTCTTAATAAAAATTTTAAGGCAGTACTTCGCCGCTGCGAAGCGTGGGTATTTTGCTAATTATTTATATACTGTAGTACTGCCAATATGCAGCATCCACCCGGCTGGGTGATGGCAGCCATTCTTGCACCAGTATGCTCACCAGGGGTGAAGCAGCGAGACAGATACTTAGCCAATTACCACAGAGAGTCATGGCGTCAGTGTTATTTTTACAGCATGCTGTTCCCATCATTGCACTGGAGCCTTGGGATTCACACACAGACCACAGGGTAAGAGCCCCTTGATACCCTCATGAACACCTCTTCCAGCTTTTCCTAGATGGTCTCTGGAGTACTGGATGTGCTGAAGTACTGGATGGGCCAAAACATGATTAGCATCGGTTAGATTACCTATTTTAATGTTGCATTCTCATGCACAAATTTAACTTATGAGAAGTAATAACAGAATAATTATATGCCACATTTATATTGCCATTGTATTTCAGCCAACTTGCTAACAGCTGCAGTCTGAGAGCACAGAAAACATGTTGACTTAGCATTCTTTTTAGCAATGGCAGGGGCTTTTATGCAAGTAAGACTTAAATGTACTTTGGTCATTCATTTTCAACAAACCAGTTGCTGTAGTGACTTAACAGTAGGCTATCTAGACCAGATTGGTAAACAGGCTTAGCCAAAGAACATGTTCTTAAGTAGACCTACGTGTTGTCAGCAAGCCAATGATTTGATACTGCCATCTATTGGGGAACCCTGTCCTGTTTCTGTATTTGTATAAAATGACTTTGGGCCAAATTGAAGTGTTTTGCGGGCCAGCCATTGGTTTAACTTGAGCTTGGCTTATCATCTCATTTAGTGTCATTATACTCTTGTTTCTGTAGTCCAGGGTTAAGAAAGATTGCCTGATTTTCAAACAGCAAATTTTCTTTCATCTTTTGGGTCCTGAATTATCTTTGCTATGTTACACATTCTTTTCTAACTTGTAGTTAGAGGCATACATCCATGGTTTAATAAAACATTGAGGATGCAATCTAAAAGTAGGATATAGTGCCACTGATTAAGGGCATTGGCTTTCAAGTGAACAGACTTCTGAAATATATGTACACTTGCTATCTTTCTTTACTAAATATCTTCTTTTATAGAATACGATGTACACACAGGTATAAAAATACTCCTCCCGTTTGGCCACTTTATTATTATATCCAATTGCAATCAGTTTTAAAAGAAAACTCTGCTAACAAGGATGATATGAATATGAACGAGAATATTGTTTGTATAAAGAGAATGGACATTATCATTAACTGCTGCGGCTGACATTTAAAAGAAAACTGATTAATCGTTTGTCATTTGCTTAAGGCTTGATGGTAATCTGAGCTAATGTCGGTCTCAAGATGCTCCTTTTGAAAGTGGAATTAAAGAAGACTGTGTCATAGGTATTTATTTATTTATTGTTTTATGTATGTACTGTATGTATGTATGTGATCCCGTAACTCCACAACTTGAAAGGGATGTCACTGAGAAGAATATACTGTACCTGGTAACATTTTACAGAAACATTACAAACTTCGCAAATTCCAGAAATAGACCCAGAACTGCCAAGTCTAATTAGACTTTCATTATGGAGTCACCCCAGAATTGCAGCATTCAAGGCCAGCAAGTTAAACGATACCACCTAAGGCAAGGCACATTTTTCCTTAGTAGACATGAGTCAATATACTTTTAATCCATATGAAATATGGATTGCAATACAGGGAACACAATACAGTACATCCTCAGAACAACAGGTAAAATAATAAATAAATAATTTGATTTTTGGAAACAAATTAAAAGATGAAAAGAATTAGCTTAAACACAAAATAGGCATTTAAACAATATTTCTTCTTCTTCCTCTTAATATTCTCCCAGTCCTATGTGTGGTCGATGTCATTGATCAACTTTTTCCATACAACCTGGTCAAGTCCTTTTTCTTCAAATCTTCTTTCACTTTATTCATACATCTCTGCTTTGACCTCCCTCACTTTCTCTTCCTCTGTACTTCCATTTCCATCACTGTTTGGCCCACATATTCATTGTCGCTCCTCATCACATGTCCATACCTCTTTAACCTACTGCCCTGTACTTACTTAGATATCTCTCTCAGTTTTATTGTACCTCTGATTGCCTCTTTTCTTATTCTGTCCTTTTCTGTAACTCCACACACCCTTTTCTCATTTCTGCCACATCCATCTTTTTCTCCAGTGTTCCTTTCATTGGCCATGTGTTACGTACCTACATCATTGCTGGTCTTACCACTGTCTTAAAAACCTTACCTTTACCCTTCACTTTAATTCTTGCGATCACACAATAATCCTGATTCCAACTGAAATGTATAAATTCTTAAGAATTATCTTAAAATTAATAAAACACACCATTTTAACAATACAAATGTATAAATTCTTCAACACTATTTTTATTGAGTTTAGCAAAGAGGAATCAAAATTCTGCTGTTTCACTCACTCACACTTCTTTAAACACCTTGACAGTTTCAAAATCCTGTCTGCAAGCTAAAAGGCACCAATCCTTTCCAACTAAACTCATGCACTGCACATGTACAAGATATCTAATAGGAATTGTACCTGTGATCAACATCTTAGTAACATTGCAGAAATTATCAAAACATCTTGCAAAACATCTTGCAAAATAATCAAAATACAATGTGTGAAAAATCAAGAAAACGAATGCCAATGTCAGTTATTGACATGAAGCTTTGAAAAGTGTTTTGGTGCCCTGATGCTTGAAGTGTGGCAAAGTGTTGCAAATTGCCGTTCTGCAAGATCTAAAATTATTAAAATGAAAATATTTTAATAAATTAGGCACTTGATGTGTATGTACATTTTACAATTCATACTTACCTTTCATTTTTTTGCATTACTATCATTATTATTATTATTTCATAATGTTAACAAAAAACTCTTGTATGAAATGCCGGCCTGACCAAAGTGCCACCTGAGACGATTGTCTCACTGCCTCACCCTACATGCTGGCCCTGATACCTGTAGGCATCTAGCAGACATTGGTGACTTCCTTTCTCTGATTATCCAGTTTTCAGCACGAATTTCTCTCATTTTGAGGTTCAGACCAGTCATTAAGATAAATCATGCATAAAGAATGATTACAGAAGTCATTATGCTCATGGCTTAATTTACTTCAAAATTCTAAAATAGTATAGAGTATTGCAAAGTGGCTCCTGCTTTGCACAGGAAATGCATTCATCTACCTTTCAGATTTCCACAGGGTAATATTGATTAATTTAAAAATAAAACCTGAAGTATCTTCTGATGATCTCTTCAATTATCATGTGTTTTTTACTCTTCTTAATCATTACACCTTTTTTCTGCATCCCTCTATTAATTATTATTGTGCAGTCAATGAGAGTAAAAGTCTTCACGGTTTGGCAGCCATACAGTAATAAATAAATAAATATATATATATATTGCAAACAGCTTTTGAACCTTACATGAAATATAACAAAAACAAGTGAACCTTGCTAGTATAAAAACTTCAGGGGCTCTACAAGCATTTGTCTGGCAGGTGAAGGAAGCTGAATTATTTATTTAGTTATAAATCACTGACTGTCATTACAGTAGGTTGGAGTGTCTAAATGGAATGGGTTTTAGATTAGGACTGAGTTACTTCAAGTAATTAAAGTGGCATTCTGTTTAAAAGACAGGCATTGCAGTGCATTAAAAGTGTTGGAAAAATTATTAAAAATTTTCCTTACATTTAAAAGAATTTTACACATAAGTAGTTTTTTTGCTGTAATCCATTGGTACTTTTTCATTGCAGCTTAGTTTTTGTCTTAACACCAGTTTGGCTACATTATACATACTCAGGTTAGAGAATGCAAAAAAGTCTCACTTGCAAATAAAAACTTAATACAATCATCCATTCATACATTCCTTAAACCACTTTTTTATGGTCAAAATCCTGATTATCTAAGGTGACATTTGTATTAAGGTATGCAATGCTATCTATTTACTCAAAAAACATGTCTATGATGATTTCTGGGGAATTTTTCCTGCACACAGTTGTCGACACATCCTATTGTCCTGCACACTTTTTCATGCCACCTGATTTCACTGGTGTCCCAGGCAGAATAAGTATTATGTTAAAGCCAGGGTCTTAAGTGACCGTCCCTTATATATATTTATTGTAATGCCTGGGAAGCACATGTGTGTATGGGTTTTCTCCCACTGTCCAAATTTATGCAGGTTAGATGTCAAGTAGGTTAGGCTAAAGATATGTGGTTTAGGTTAAATTGGCCTTAGTGTGTGTTTGTGTCTGTGGACTAGTGCCCTGCCCAGGGTTTGTTCTTGCCTTGCACCCTATGCTAGGTGGGAAAAGCTCCAGCCCTTCTGTGACCCTGGTCTGGATTTAGTCGGTTAAAAAAATGACATGATGTCTTAATTCTTTTTGTGTATTCTTTTGCAATTTGTTTTAAAAAAAAATTTGTCTTCTCCTTTACTATGTTTTACTATTCTTTACTGAGTATTTTGTGTGTTTATTTTAAGATAATATTTAAGCATTAAGTTATTTTATCCTCTTTGTTATCATCCATGTTCCCTTTATGTTAAGCCTAAGGGGGTAGGTCCCCTCAATACTGGCTGTCCCAAGGACTACTGTGCATACGACTGAGTAAACCTTAGTGCTAGCGTTTGTTGGCATTTGTATAAATTTCTGGTTTTCAGCTCACTCTTGATTTTTGGATTAAATCTGTTATAAATGCTTTTCATCTTCAGGTTACAGAATTTTGGCTCTTGTTTATAGGTTAGGATTACTGGATTATGGACAGAAAAGAGACAGATTAATGAATGGATAAATGGCTTAAATTTATTTCTATGGGTGTGTGTTGGTTGTCAAGATTTAAGTTATTTTCTCATGTTTGCCTTAATTTATGAACTTTTTTCAACTTTCAATTTCAATTTATACATTTTTTAAAATCTTTTCTCTGATGTCATTATCAGCAATGCTATTTTGTGTCATCTTTTCACAGGCACAGCTGTCTTATTTACAATTGCTATGACCGTAAACTTTCTACAGATAACCCCGAACAGTTTCCGGAATAGTTAGGCACTGCCAATTCCAAGTTAGCATTAAGACTTTAGGCAACATTTATCTGGCCTTTTGTGCTTGTCTGCTGTTCGGACCCCTTTCTGCTCTTCAGCCACAAATTCTGCAAGATCCTCTAGAGCACTAAACCACTTTTCACGGGGCTGGGGGAAAATGTGACCACATCAGAGTGATAATGCAGTGAAGTGGGAGAGCAATTAATGATTATATATTTAGCATCTCTAGAAGAGAGATCTAACAATCCTGCAAGCAGTCATAGGGATGAGGCATCCATTAAGTAATTGTTTTTGCTTAACATTGTATTCATGTTCCTGATTTTCTCACTTTCAAGCAATAATTCCATCAATGTAATCTGGATATGTCAGGTGCAGCTGTACTTGAGAATGTTGCGAGACATCAGTGGCTTTAGTGACTAGTTCTGTGTTTTATACAGCAAGTTTTGCTCATCTCTGGCAAGCACAGAAGACAGTGTTCAAAGGTGACATGCCTGGAGCTTGTTAGGACATCCAAAGAGAAAATTCTCTTGTTAGAACCTGCAGATATGAATAAAAGATCTGTCAGCTTCTGAGTTACACAGAAGGTGAGACATTTTTTTAGTCACTAAAGAGTGCATTTATTATTAGTCATGGTGGTTGCTTTGCTCATTGTGTTCCATTTATGACAGCTTTTGTAATAAGCTGCAGCGCATTTTTAGGTGTAAGAACAAACAGCATAGTCCACTCAACTATGTATGCCATATGCCAAACAGACCTTTTTTACATAAGTAACTGACTCTTGGGTTTTAATTTTTGCCTTCCTGTTTTTTCATTCCTAATTACCGTTTTAAATATACCCTTGTGTTTGTTTCTGAATACACATATCAAGAAAATAAATCCTTTGCTTCAATATAAAACTGTCCGCTAATTGGACTTGCTAAGCTGTTAAGTGAGCTCAGTGCAAATGCCTTTTACTCCAACATAAAACTCATGCATTTGGCATGCATTAATGTTTAGCAAGCACTTTGGATGGCATTTGAAAAAGTTTGTGCCGTGCTGCCCATAGCTATCCCTTAACTGTAAAATGCAGGAGAGTGGTGGACTCTGGAGACCTGTTCATTATCTGTCATTAAATGTTTTAAAGTTTGCATAATTGATCCGCCCAATAAGTCATCATTGATTTATAGAGGTCTTTGCAGAAGAGGAGCTCTTTAAAAATTCATAATGCTGGTATGTGTCTTTACAATCCATTAGCTGTTTTACGTACCTAGAGTCCTGAGATTGATTGACCTTGGACTGAGATTCTCATGGACTCTGTGTTTTCTCCAATAGTGTGGGAAGAGTTATATTTCAGCTGTCTCCCTTGATAGCTATACTTTGATTTTTTTCCCCCCTCCATCCAAATTGAACCCCTTACTTTGAGACGATGAATAAATAAACATGTTCCATAAACAGCTTTCCACTATTATTTAAGCTTGCAAGCCGGCTCTGTCAGCCTCTCTTCCCTGCCATCAAATTCAAGTGTGTAAATTTTCTAAAAGGCTCTGAATGTTTTATGATGATTTCAGGGAATGATGGAGTAATAGCCGAATAGTGAAGCTATTAGTTTTAATATTTATATTGAGTGCTCTGAAACATTAATGTGACAGGATGTAAGATCAGAGCAGCGGGACATATTTACTTCACAACCACTGCCACATGGTGAAATTATTTGTTTTCCTGAGCTCTGAGGCCACATATTGTGCGAAGGAAATACAGCATAGACAATGATAATGCATGTCTGAGATTCGCTTTCAGACTCTACTGTGAAAAGAAATAAATGCCCTTTCATGCAGTTATAGACCCTGAGAAGAACTCTCCAGCCTAAATGAGGGTGTTGCCTGCTGCGACTTAATGTTGTATCAACAGGTAGTGTGTCGAAGTAAACATAAATATGATCTTTATTAGCAGAATTTCTTTTGCAATTTAAATAAATTGCCCAATCCATCTTGAATGAAGTATAAAATCAAAGCGAGCCAAACTGTCACTTGCTGTCAAAGTCCCTTGCACTGGTTGTTACAGGTTGATTTTAAGTGCTGTTGATTGTGATGAAGATGTTTTCAAGTAGCTTTTTTGACACTGCTACATAAAGTGGATGGCATTTATAAATCTGTCATGCCATCACCAGGTTTGAGGGGATAACTTCCTTCAGGCACTTTTTGCATATCATTCTAAATGTGTGCATTCTCTGAAATGGAAAATCTGTGTTTCATATCACCACTGTTTTATTGTGTCATGTACCCAGCAGTAAGTGGGTCTTGTGAACACCTTCAGAATTCTAACATAACCTGGATAAGCTATATAAGATATTGCGGATGGCCGGGTCCCATGCCCGGCCACAACGTTCCTTCTGCTTATGTTCCGGGGGAGCAGCCATGGGCTCCTCAGTACCTCCTTTGGGACGCTTGGTGGCAACCTCCCTGGTGAACGATGGTGCATAAGTTTCCCACAGGGTTCCTTGGAAGATGAAGTTCTCCACAACGCTGTGGGGATCTGGGGTGGCCGCCAGGGGGCACGGCATGGATTGCTGAGCCCAGCTGGTCTAATCTTCGGCCCCACCTGGGAGTGCAATTGGAAGCAGGTGAGCAAACACCAGCAGCACCTCCGGGAGGGCCATAAACGTAACCAGCAACCACCACTCAGAGACAGAATTGGGAGGAAGAGGATGAGGTTGCCTGGGAGTAGTGGTGCCGCCAGAAGGGCGTATTTGAGGTGATTAGATATGCTTTATTTCAAGTGCTTTTGGGACTGTGTTGTGGCTGGAGTGAAGACGTGCCCTCCCGCTGAAGAAAATAAAGTCTGTGTTGTTATTTGTACACGTACCTCTAGGTCAGTCTGTGCCGGGTCAGGCGCAACATAGTGCCTTTATCACAAAGATCAAAGTGAATTTTCTGTGGGTGGCATGGTGCCATATAGACAGTGTTGATACCTCACAGCTTCGTAGACATGGGTTTGATTTTTGACCCTGTCACTTGTTTGTGAAACTTGTATGTTCTCCCGGTGCTTTTGTGAGCTAACTCCAGACATGGCAGGTTTTCCAAAGATATGTGCAGTATCATAGCTCTTGCTGCCTCCATGTGATATTCAGAATAAGAACACAGAGAAAACCCAGGGGTTAGATAAAAGAACTCAAAATGTCTCAGGAAATGTTTTCTTATTTCCTCAAGTTATGCATATTGGACACACTAAGGAGAGTCAAGGGAAACATCTAGGGAGAAGGCACACCCCAGAAGATCCATAGTACAGCACTCCAGGGCCACGCTTTCCAAGGGTGCCATTTAAAGGGTGCAACTATTAGGGGAGAAGTCATTTCACATCTGGCTGTTGAGCAGGAATTGAAACATTCAGAGGACATACTCTTTGCTTGCTGTAGTATCAAGCCTGTAAAGAGCTGGGCAGCAGACCCCTAATGAAAAACAAAACTTGATATTAACTCATGGGGGTCTAAATGAAGCCTGTTAGGTTACACATGAACTGTTTTTGTTCAAATTGCCCCAAGTGAATATGTTTTATTCACACAGGATAGCCTGGTTGCTGCATTCTTTCTCGTGCTGTTGGTCAGAATAGTCCCAAGAGCTGACATCAGTTGAAAAGTTAAATCTCACTTAACCAGCTATGACAGAATGTAAGTGTATGTCGTGATGGACACTCATCAACAATGCCCAAAAAAGGATTCCGTTCAGCTCAAAAAATGGATGATGCTTCTATTAAAAAAAGAGAGAAAAATGTACTTTTTTTTGGTTTAGGAGATTTTCATCTTTAAGGATTTACATTTGTTACGAGTCATATATTACTAAGAACTCACTGATTCAGTCCATTACCCCCATTTTCTCAAGAGAGAGTCAAAGGAAAGAGACCAAAAAAGTTACAGTTTAGTGCCTTGACTCCTCAACATTGGGCTTTTTCTTTGGAAAATGCATAGCACTTCCCAAGTGACTTACCTGGCTTAAGACACGCTGGGATTTGTGTTGCATGAATGAACACTACGGAGTAAGCACGTTGGTTCAGAGCTTAAAGACTTCAAGCTGCCAGGTTCAGAAAGAAGATGAGATGTGACAGCGGTTGTTGCTTTATCATACTTTTCATTTAATGTGCTCCAGGTTAATAGCACCCCCAACGTGTATTGTAATTCAGCTTATTTATGAAAAATATTTATTTTTAAAGCCCAATCTTTCTCCAAAAACAAATTAGTAGCAGGCCTTTACTTTGTCAATTTTTCACCTTTATAGTAATTTTATGGAATTTTTGTGTAAAGTTTTTTCTTGCAATGACAATTATATGTCATGAAACCCAACAAGGTCCTTGATGTTTGCTATAAATTTTTAAATCATTAGGGAAAATTAGAATTGTACAAATCCTCAAACAGAAGCAGATACTAACCAGGTAGCAATGGGCACACATATCAAATTCTGAATCATTAGTTACCTGATCATAATTATGCAAATCAGAAAAATTCAGAGTTACAAATCTACAGAGTCCAGATATCCTATATTTCCTAAGTGAATTCTTTTTTTCAACATTTTAATGAATTTATTAAAAGCAAGTAACATTCCATACAAGCAAGTCAAACTTGACAAAACGTAGCTCAAATCATATCAACCCCTAGGCCAACAGACAGACTAAAACTTTAAAAGTAGGGAAAAAAAATAAATAAAAAGAGGAAGAAAATCCTTTCCCCCAATTTAAATACTTATTCTAAAATGTTATTGATTAGATTCTTCCAGGTTTTAAAAAGGTTTTGCACAGATCTAATTTGAAATAGTATATAACATTAGTTACCCACTGACTTAAAAGATGATGAACATTGTAATAAGTCCTTATTTTGCTTAGGAAAGACGTTAATTAATGCTTGGCGAAAAATCTGAGGTAGAATGTTATTATCTCTAGCTTCTGTAAATGTTTCTAATAAAAGGGAAGCTAACTATTTTTTTATTAATTTTATTACAATCCATACATAGCAATCAAGTTTTTACAAAAAGAAGAATTGAGTTATGAACAGATTGATCCCCACCCTTGAGAGAGAGAGCAAGCTAAACGGTGTAAAATTTAAGGCTTGTAAACATACCTAAATTAATAAATTCTCTGTGCTTTATAAACTTATTTTAAAATATTACTGATTAGATCCTGCCATGTTTTGAAAAAAGACTGTACGGATTTTTTCCAATTTCAAATAATATAACACATCGGTTTCCCACCGACTTAAAAGAGGAGAGTTTGAGTTCTTCCAGTTTATCAGAATGAGTCTGTGTGCCAAAAGTGTAGTGAATGCAATCACAATTTGTTTGTACTTCTCCACTTTAAACCCCTCTGGAAGAACCTCAAACACAGCTGTTAATGGGTTAGGAGGGATTGTGAGTCCAAGGCTGTCTGAGAGATAATTTAATAAGTTTTGTCCATAATAATGTTAATTTGGTGCAGGCCCAGAACATGTGACCCAGTGAGGCTGGGACTTGGTTGCAACGTTCGCAGGTTGGATCATGTCCTGGAAACATTTTGGAGAGTTTTAGTCGAGACAGATGTGCTCGATATATAATTTTGAGTTGTATAATTGTATGCTTTGCGCATATGGAGCTCAAGTGAATTCTCTGCATTGCTACTTTCCACTCCTTTTCTGATATATTAATTGAGAGATCTTTTTCCCTTGGATCTTTGAAAGGAAGGGATTGTAAAATGATTTTATATATTGTAGAGATGGAGTCTAATTCCTTGAGATTGAGCAATATTTTTTCCAGCGTGGATGAGGGTGCAAGATGAGGAAAATCTGGAAGGTTCTGTTTAACAAAGTTCCTGATTTGAAGATAGTGAAAGAAATGTGTAGCTGGAATGTTAAATTTGGAATGTAATTGTTCATAGGATGCAAAAACGTTGTCTATATAAAGATCTCTAAGCAAGTTAATTCCAATTTTTTTCCATATATTAAAAACTGCGTATGTTTGCGAAGGTTGAAAGAGGTGGTTCTCTTGCAGAAAAGGGAAGCTAACTTAATTGAGAATTTTTTTATAAAATTTGGCAGGGTAGCCATCAGGGTCTGCTGCTTTCCCACTCTGAAGTAAGTTTATAGCATCTAGTAATTCTGAGTGCCAGAGGTTTATCCAGTTCCACGGCACTAAGAGTATGTAGCTGTTGTATCTGTAATGCATCCAAAAATGCATTAGGTTGTGTTTTGACTTCTTTAAACTGAGTAGAATATAAGGACTTATAGTAGTCTCTAAATGTGTGCATTATATTTTTATGGTCAATGATTTTATCTACGTCTGTGTTGGTAATTTCTGGTATTGCATTGTAAACTTCCTGCTTGTGGATTTGGGTAAACTCTATTCATTATAAAATCCTTATTTGTCCCATATCTCAGAACTGACTTATTACTTGGTTCAGTAATTTACAGCCACTTCTCTTACAATGTTGTTGCATAGTAGCTTGCCAGGTACAACTTTGCATTAAATTTAGTTGCCAAGCATATCTGTTCTATTCAAAACAGGCAAGATCTGATCAATCAGATGTCCTATGATTGTGAAGTTTGATTAACTTAGGCAATGCTACTTCTGTCCAATACAATTGATGGCAGGACTAAAACAAAAAGCCTTGCCTGAACAATAATTCAATTATTTAAATACATTTTTTAATTAAATAAGTGAGAAGTTAAGCAAAAAATGACACCTTTTATTGGCTAACTAAAAAGATTACAATATGCAAGCTTTTGAGGCAACTCTGGCCCCTTCTTCAGGCAAGATGTAATTAATAAAGAATTTAAAAATTTTTCATTCATATTGTCAAAAAAATCAAGAGAAAGGTATAAAACAGCTGAACTTACTTAAAAAAAAAAAACAAAAATCCACAAATCCCATTTTCAAAATTATAAGCCTCAAGAATAAATCAAAACCCAGAAAAAATATTGCATTTTCAAAACACTGCAAGCCCCCTGCAACAAGGGAAAGTGCAAAATGAAGTGAAAAAACTCAAAGCAAACTAATGCCTTAGCAATCTGGCCGTGGCATGCAGGAGGCTGTAATAGGACACTAATGTAGCTGCAGATTGAATTAATGCTGCACCTGTTGATAAAGGTTGGAGTAAGCAAGAAAAGAAATAAAAACACAGCATAGAAGAAAAACAGGAACTGCTATGAACTGGACATTTTAAGAATTATTTCCTCAATTTTAGAACAATATATTGCATACGGGTTTGGGCTGCTTTTCCCCTAGCACCTTCCTTGTGAGTTCTTCACAGTTTCATATGTTTCCTGAATGTAATGATTACTTATTCATGCTGCTGCAACATTATTTGGCTTTGCAATTGGACAGTGCCAGATTATGATTCCTATTACCAGGACATGGGTGCCATTTGTCATGGAAATTGCACAGCATGGCACCTTGCCTGGCGAGAAAGAATCATTTGGTATCTGTGATTGGGGAAAAAACTCTATCAAACAAAATGTGTATACTTTCTCTACTTTCTGGTTTCCAATTCAATCTTTATGGTTTTGACTTGTTTTTGGTTTGACAAACGTTTCATCTCCTGGTACTGTTCTTACCTTTGAGCCAAACAGAAGCAAGGAAGATTGAAAAAAATGACAAAAACAAAAAACATTATAAAAGACAAACATGGGCTGAAATCTTAACATGATTGCTTGATGCAAAACATCACTTCAAGTGGGAAATATACCTTTCAGATTAAACACCCATCCCAGCCACTCCAGTTAAAAATGAACATTTTGAGTTTTCTTTTTATAAATTACAATGCAAACAGGTTTCTGTGATTTTTGCTCATTTATACTACTGGTCAAAAGTTTTAGAACGCCTCAGTTTTTCCAGTTTTTCTTCAAATGTAATCAGCTGAAATGCTATGAATGACCTTAAATGGTTAGAGTAAACTGCTAAAGGTTTAAATTTAAAGCTTAGGTTAGCAAAAGCTGAAAAAAAGGTAATTTCAAAATATTACAAATTGGCCTTGTTCAGGGAACAACTAATAGGATCCAACCTTATGATGTTCTGCAGCATTTAAAGTAAATTAAGCCTTGCAAGGTGAAGAACATAATTTGCACAGGCGTTCCAACTTCTGTTGATTACTTAAAAACCATCTGTCTGTCTTAAAGCAGAGTTGGAACAGACTGTGGTACTACACCCTCTGAAGTACTACTTGGACAGTATTACACTGGCATAGAACAAATAAACAATGGCAAATCAAACAATAAGTCCAGGAATCAAGTGTACAAAATTTTAGATCTTCTTTTAAAATAAGACAGAGAGATGTCTCTGTTCATCAAAATAATATATTTTGTCTCGAGTCGCTTTTGAAACTGCATTGCCTCTTTACCAGACTTTCTTTTTTTTGGCATTTGCAGCAGGTTAGGAAAGCTACCAGCAGTCATGGAATGGAAATGGAAATCAACAGCAAGTAAAAAAATTAAGTCAGTGCATGAAATTGATTGAGAACGACAATCCTGGCACTGTGAAAATGTGTAGCTGAAGTAAAGCATATCTGTGCACACCTGCACTAACATGCATTGTGATTAATGTCACATTAGCCACATTAAAATAACAGGTCTAAATACACTGGTGATGCACCATACAGACCACATTTGGAGCAGAATTACTAGCCCTGACACCTGTGCAGCTTTGAAAAGTCAGTGGAGAGGTGTGTGTGTGAAGCTGAGCTACCATCTTCTGCATGAAACTTTAACATTTCTGGCATTATACTAAAACACTCAGTTCTTTATGGTAGTTCTGTCCTGCACAAATAAGCATGATTGAATGATGAAGATGCATTTTAATGTCAGGTATAAATGTAAATTTTATATGGATTGAATCCACATATGAAATGCACAATAAAGGCGTTCTTTGACAAAACTAACTATTATTGCAGGCTATATGTAACATGTCTTGAATATTGATGAAGCTGACTTCATTAAAAAGGTCCAAGGTTTAGATCTGGCTTGTAGCCCTGGCGCTGAAGCCTCTCCAGTTTAGGTGAAAAAGACCTATTTGAGACTGTGTTAAGTCAACCCTGCCTACTTCATGAGAATTGTTCTACCAACACTAGTCCCTAACCCAGCAGAAGAGAACAATATGCTTTGTGAAATAACCAGCAGGGGTATGAGCCAGAAAATCAAGAGAACAAAATTACCAAAGACAAAATATAAACCAAACTTGTTGTCAAAAGAAGCATGCAAAAGACCTGACTCCCTAAAAGGATCGCAAATAGCTAAAGGCACCTAGAAGAAGAGTATCTAGCATCACATCACATGGCCTCTGTGATCATTTACTTTAAAGGCAACTGTAAACAATATGGCTGCAGCCATACAAAAGGTTACAAAATGACAGCTCCTGCTGTACAATTAGTGATACAAAACTTACCCCAAAATTATAACAAGACCATTGGAGTCAATTTAAATGTTGCTATGGCTGCACACCTTACTTAATTTTTCTGTATTATGGTAATTAAATTCATTTATAATTTAAAATCTTCCTCCACTCGGTTTACATTCCATCCAGGGTAAGCTCTTTCCTTGCAATTGTTCCTGCAATGACAGACCCTTACCTCCTCGACCCTGTGTTGGAACTGGCAAGTTCAGAATATGAATTAATGAATGTAAAAACTCATTTGTTTAATTTGCATAATAACTGACTCTAAGCCAAGTCTGCATGAAACAATTTGGAACACATTTGGCTTTGGAGACAAGCTGGCAATTTACCTCTTGTACAAAATAATGAGGGTGCCAAATTGTCTTAACATAGTTTGATGATAGAGTGTTAAAAGAGTTCAGAATATTCCTTTATTGTATGCCGGGTATCCACTACAGCACAGAAGTTCATTTTGTTACATATCAGATTGGTTGACACTTCTCATCCAAGACTGCCATGCCTATGCAATAGAGTGTAAATTCTATGAGAGTTACCATTCTTTATCCTTGACTGTTCTCTTCTGCTTCACAGATGCATGTCCTCTGTGCTATTGAGCACCTTATTGAAAATACCATGGGCAAAGTGAAATTTAATCTTGAAAGCACATCACATAAAGTTAAAGAAGACAGCAAACTCTTGTTCACTTCCAAATTAGCTGATTACATTTGTACTCAAAGAAAGTGTTGGCAGCTTGCACACTGATGCACTATTTCAAAGCAGGTGACAGAACTAAGAGCATGGGAAATGAACTGAGCCTGAACTGGCCCCCAGAGTAGGAGGTGAGCAGCAAAGGTTGTTAGCAGCTGCCAGTGACTGCGATTCCTTCTTTTTCTCAAGTTGGCTTTAATAAATTACAGGAAAAATCTAAATTAGAAAATGGAACCAAGGCTAAAATGTTGACCACATTGCACAGCACTACTTAAGTCTTAATTTTTACACACCTTGTGCTGAACCTTTCTTACTATTTTTGTACTCTAAATCTGTGCACAGTCAGCACAGTTATACATTGGTTAGTGCTGCTGCTTCACAGCTCCACTGACCTGGATTCCTTTCCTGACTCCATTCACTGCGAAAACTTCGCCCCAAGTTTGTATGGGTTTTCTACAGAAACAGAATTAACTTTATTGGCCTGGTGTCCTAGTAGCATTGACGCAACAAACAAAGACAGCACAAAATAATAATAAAAAGATTAAAATATAGAATGATAAAATATGACATAGCATACAAGGGCAAAACAAAATATGAAGTGATACAATAGGATTAAAAAAACGTCCAGGCAGACTAGTGTGCAGGCATACCTAGATACTGATACATGATACATAGATAGGCACATATAGATAGACAGAATGATACATATCATGATGGTCCAGGATGACAGCCATGGTACTTTGGTGCTCCTTCTTTTGTCTGTCTTTTTGTGTTTTCTTCAAGTTCTCCAGGGTAGGTTGACAAGCTAGGCCTTTATGAGTTAGTGTTTGGGGGGTGTGTATGTGTCTGTGTGTACCCAAGAATAATATTCTTTGCTTTTTTCACTCTGACAAGAAACTTGCTTCTTTGCAATGTAGGAGAATATACTCCAAACTCTAGTAGTATTATGCCTTCACCTGGACTTGAGGATTGTCAGCCACAGCATGCCCACTAGGCAATGGGGGCTTCCGCACTAAGTGCCTGTGGTGTTATGGGTCCACAGCTCGTTGAGAAAAGGCCATTCATTTTAAATAAATAATCGATGTGCTCGCGGCTTAGTGAGGGGACGTTGGGCCATAGTGGGCCGCGGGACGATCCGTAGGGTGTGGGCGTTTCTCACCTAGTGCACAGGTGAGGAACTGCCCACATTCATGATTGTCCCGTGGCTAATGCTGCAGCTGCTGTGGCCCTCGTCATTTAAAAAGAAGCGCGAGTCGGTTGTGAGGGGGGGGACAAAATGGAGAGAGAAAAAAGGAAAGGAGAGGACGGAGGTTACCAGGAGCAGGAGAGGAAGCAGGCGGTGCGTGAGTGTGGTGAGCGCGCGATCGAGCGCTCGTGGACAGCTGCGTGGAAGCTGGGTGTTAGGCCGACACCCAGGTGTTTGTGTTGATGTCGCTCCCGCTGAGCGATCAGGTAGCGGGAGTGACCAGGGAAGGCGACTGGCCGCAGAGAGGCCATTGAAAGGCAGCGGAAGTCGGGAGACTTGGTGGTGGGAATCCCCAACGTGAGCGACCTGGCCGTTGGTGGAAACCAAGTTCTCCGGGACTGGGATGAGTGCCATACCGGAGCCAGGGATCGGGAGGTCTCCAGTCTCGTGTGTGTGTCTAGAAGAGGGCAGCTGCAAAGAGCGTCTTGCCTGCTGCTTGGCCCAAATGGGAGCTTGTTTGTTGTTTTTAAGACTGCTTCCATAAGAAGATTTTAACCTCTGGTTTTAAGGATGTGTTTTTTTTTTCTATTTATTGGTTTTATCCCCCACGTTCTTTTATGGATTTATTTAATGAAGAACTTTTGAAAGAACTGCACTATTTATGGAACACTGTTTTTGTTGACTGTTTTAATAAAAGCACTTTTGTACTTTCAACCATCCCCTTGCTCAGATGCTCAATTTGCCTCCATTGACTAGCTCACTCGGTAACATTATCGACGGTGTTGGGTTCAAGGGTTCCCAAACATCAAAGGGAGTGTGGAGCCAGAACCCACATCGTCACAGTGCCACTCCTACCTATTGTGCAGTTTCACCAAAGACTACCCCATATACACATTGTCTATTAAGAGCATTCCCTCCTACCTCTACTGACCTGGAATTGATAATAAGCTGTTAATTCTCTGGTAAGAAACCACGGGCAGAATAGCAATGAAGGAAAACACATCTTACATTTAATATAGTCTAAGTGTAATGGCATAATCAGACACATAGGCAGACATCTTACGTGACATATACAGCTTGGACTCTTCTAGCTGTAGCGGTTTTAAGATGATCTTCATTCGCTGTCCAGGTGGCACATTTCTTAGTTACAGAGCCTCTCCAAAGGCAGACTCACATCAGGCTTATGTCATTCTCAGATGTAAAAGAAGACACCCTCTTAACTCACGAGGCTGTTGTCAGGTTTATATGTTTTTACTAGGCAGGAATATACCCATCCTAAGAGTTGAGCCATGCTTCCTTGTTATTTTAACCTAAAGAAAAACACCCAGTAAATAATTCAAATACAAGTCGGACTTTTGATTGACTGATCTTTTTAACCAAAAGCAAACAAATAATTTTTAAACCTTAACCACATCAAAGAAGAATGTTAAAGCAAAGTCTTAATTGTTAAACCCTAATTAGGTTAAGCAATTTCAGTATTTTCAGTTCAGCAATTTCAGTCTATGCAAGCAGTAATTACGTATGATCCCTTTATTATGCTAGATCATTAGCAAAACATTTTAAGGCAATATGGGAAGAAAGGCATACTTAAAGACAAATAAAGGTCATAATTGAGAGTTTAGCTACAATAATTACCAAAACAAAAGTTAAAAATTCAAGGATCAGTGAAAAACCAGAATGGACTTTTAGGAATGAGAACATTCTTTGAAAAGAGTCGAAAAGCAAAGGGTTTTGAACTTGGATAGGGAAGCAATCTCAAGGATGACCTTTTAAACCTATCACATAATTAGTCAAAGTTCATAACCTCTGAGGATACTCCCCTAACAACACAGCAGCTGCCCTAGTGATAAGATACACCAAAATATTTTACAAATCCTAAAGTAAGCAGAAAATAATAATAATAAAAAAAAAACAATAAAAGAATTGAATTCTATGGCACAGCTTGAGGGATAGAAAATGACAAAATAAAAAATAAATATACTCAATCATAACATTCTCGTGTGTGTGTGTGCCTCATTAACAGAATAGTACAGAATACATTTAAACATAATTCAGTTCAAAATTATGAAAACTAAATGTTCCAAAAATGTTATTCACATTTCACCAGGAACGGACGGATGTTCTATCTTTAATGGCTCTTGCCTTGAAGCCAATCCAGCCTGGGTAGATTTAGGCACTGTGCCACCTTGTAATGGAATAAGGGTGCTCAAAAACATGGTGACCTTGGAGTGCTTGATAGATTTGATTATATATACTGGGGATTATTGAGTTTTTTTTTGATTAAATTATTGCATTTGTAGTATGTTATTTGATATGTGCAAATACAATATTATGGTTGTTATTGTTTCTCCTTAACAGTCCTTAAATGTGCACTTACCTTTTACTAAGTTGTCATCTTCATTTGTCATTCCCTAACTTTCATACGTGGGATTTGTTTTCCTTTTCCATTATAAAATCATACTAGTGTAGCGGCTTTAAAATGGTTGCTGATGATTTGAAAGAAGACAGAAACACCAATATCTGGATTCTGCCGTTTATTCTGCAACAACGTCTTCCAAATACAAGACAAGCAGTAAGGGGCACAGTCAGCACACGCAGCGACAGGCGCTCTCTCAGTCTCCTGTAGCAAGCCAAACAATATACTAATGAGGCTGGATCTCCGTTAAACCAAATACTTTTAAAATCCATTTCTACCAACCAAAAGTAACAGTAGAACTTCAAGACACATCAATAATCACATGACTTGATGTTTCCATGCAGTTTCAGACAGAATACACTATTTCAAAACTTAGCTTAAATGAGAGACGGAGAGTATTGAGAAGCGCCATACCTGCAAAAGCGTCATCCAGCTTTTGCCAGGCGTCTGCTGTACGCTACATGTGCGTCCTATGGGTGTTACATTGATTAACCCCCACTACAACAGGCAAACAGGAACTATATATACAAAAGATACAATGATTGCATTTACATTAAACAAAATTCCCAATATATAAAACAGAAGAATTTCAGTATCAACAAAAACATAGTTTTGAGATCACAAAAATGAAACATAATAAACTAACTCAGTCACACTAGCAACTTGAATAAGAGTCTCTAAATAATCGTAGTGGGGAAGAAAGTGTGTGTACATGTTATGTCCAAACAAAAATCCTGCCTATTGCCAACTGCTCCCAGATCAGTAAGCCATAAGCGAAGAGGCAGCCTCTGCAACCACAAATGGGATAAGTGGTTTGTAAAATGGATGAATGGTTAGTATTTACTTATTTATTCCTTTAGCTCTTTGATGGTCATGATTTATTTATCTTTGAAAAATGTAATGAAAATTACTCCACTTTTGCAGTTTTCACTGCTATAGCCCATTTCTCACAAATGTAAGACTGCCACCTAAAGCAAAAGTCCAAAAGCCTCGTTTTCATCATCTATTCATTTTCATCCCATTCATTAAGAATGTCTTGAAGGTAAATATCCATTTTGCACTTCTGGACACAAGTAAATGATACGTATTCCTCTAATGTTCATGTTTCCCAAAACAGACTGAAAGAGTCGTCAAACAGGGGTGCCCCTATTGTGTAATAATTGATGAATAGATAAAACTAAATTTCATTTAGGGGTGGAAGCATATAACTGTAATTTAAGCTGAAGCATTTAGTATTTAGAGAATATTAAGACAATACTGGAGGCAGCATCATTGTAAATGAAAACACGAGAGAGGGTAAAGGGTTAGAGGACCAGACAGTACCCTATGTCCCATATGTGCGTTGCAGAAGCTCCTCACAGGATCAGTCGAGATATGTGATAACCCGCTGAGACAAGACAGGGCGCTGACGCTAACACGGTCTTCTCCTTCTTTTTCCACAGTGTCAAGAAGCTGCTTGTTAAAGACATTTAGCCCCATCCCTTCTGATCTCACCGCAAAAAGATCCCAGGCATCCCAGAAGGTGGCATCACTCTTTGACCAGAGCTCTACTAAAGACCAGATACTCCAACACTTGGTTTAATTACGATTCCCCATTGAAGCACTATTTTTGTTCTTCTTTTCTTTTGTTTTTCATCTTTGAGCAAATAAAAGGGATGACCCAGTTGTCATCCCAAAATCTTTTCTGCTGTCTTGAGCTGTCATTCCTGCACCCAGCCACATGTGTTTAATGCAGGATGAAAATAGAAAGGGTAATTAAGAATGCAATGAATTATTGCAGAAATAGTGGGTCCATTCGTACCTCTTTCTTCTACAGGCTATATCAGTGTGTTAAGGAGCTCCATGCCCATTTTAAGGGAATGGCATCTTCCAGGAATGTTGTTCTTTAATTAACCCATGGAGTGGAAGTGACATCAGCAACATTCGTCCTCCAGGTTGTGGGCCAAAGACGTTTCCCCAGTCACTGTCCACTCTGATCTTACCATAATATTGTCGCGAGGATGCTCCTTATTCAAGCACAAGCAACACCATGACCAAACTATCAGGGATGGCAATATGCAGGGGAACCAGAACACAGCACCTCAATGAAAGTATAAAATGGCATTTTGTCCAAGAAAGAGGAAAGACTCTAAACAGAGCTGGTATTTTATCATATATTGTCTCTCTCTATGAAGTGTGTCATAAACAATGTCCAGTTCATGAGGCCAGCAAGTATTTAAGACTCGCAAGAAAACAAGGTGGCTGCAGTGGGTAAGACAATGAAGCGCATGTCTTGTTAACAGTCTAAAACATTATAAAACTGACTATGAAGCAATCATTCGAATAACCTAGCTGACAATGCTGACCTGTTGATAATCACAAGAGACACACACTGCCTGTCCTTCCACTCCTTCCTTTGCCATTCCAAATGTCCCTTGGCACAAAGGAAATATTTTGTTGCTTCTTATCTAGGAGCCCAATATTCACCACATAATTAGAGGTCATGTTAAGATTATAGATTACCATGTAATACTGAGTACAAAAAAGCCATTATTTATTGACAACTTGTAACCCTGCAGGACTCTCAGGAAACAGAGGGAGCGTGTTTGATAAACGTAGCAGTGCTTTACAATATAAACAAGCATTAGCATAAGCTCACAGACAATTAAATGAAGCAAGTGCTTCTTAAAATAAGTTGTACTTCCTAATACTGCTGCATATATGCTAAGAACGAGATTTGAGCGAAGCATCTGGTGCTTTTCTTTAATGCAGATATACATTAAAAACATCCTTTTAGTTAGAATTATGAAAGTAATTAAAAAGTACGTGCATATCAAAAACATGTCTTGAAAAAATACTGACACATCTTATAATGAAGTCTCTAAACATCTTCAACTGCTTAGATATGCCGATAATGTGATCACTTGCACTGTAACATCCCGATGGCAATCACTGTTAAAAAAAAAAAAAAAGTGAAATCCTGTAAGTAAATGATGTTTTTCAACAAAACACTTTCCAGTGTGGTTTGCCAGCTGTTTAGAATACATTAGGAAATAAAATCTTATCACCTGCTCCATTATTTAATCTATTCTCTGAAGATAAGAAATTCACATGCAAAGCCAAATGAGACTAGCAGTAAGGGAAGAAGTTGTACTTTACCAAAACATGCCTTTGCTCTAGAGGCAGGAGATCACTTGCCTGGATTTGGAGGGCTAATTCAGAAATCAAGAGCGTGACTGGAACAGATGTTCCTTATAGACTCTGCTAGTTAATAGGCTGTCTAGGCTGCTTCGTAGGAAATAAATTAGACGGCTTACTTTTCTTGAATATTTGAAAAGATGTTAACATTGTCCAAACTGTGCATTAACAAGGCATATTAGGCAGACTCAGGGCCTTGTTGCACATGTCTATGAATGATAATACAAGGCATTAGTCTGAATTCTGATGGAATTCCTACAGGCCATAACAAATGGAGTGCTTGTCCTTTCAGACATTTACCCTGCAGCCTACCTACTGTCAAGATATGCAGTTAAACATTAGTTCTTATCTGCTGTCTAAAGAACTGTTCAGTCATTTTAATGATTTCACTATCTATATGTTCTATATATATGCATTAATATCTACCTAAAATGAAGCCTACGCCATCCTGCAGAGTCGTTTTTTTCTCTCCTTCCTTTTTGCACATGGAGTGGGACCATTGACATTTCTACCACTAAATTTAGAGACAGTATCTGTCAGCAGGTCATTAGGATACTGATCAGCCAATCCTAGTGGCAAATACTGTATAAGTGTTCTTGCATATATATAGTATTTAATTGCATATAACAATAATTAATTTAATTGCATATTACACCTGAACACCAGCAAAACCAAGGAGCTGGTGGTGGATTTTAGGAGACCCAGGCCCCAACTGGACCCCGTGATTATCAGAGGCAACTGTGTGCAGAGGGTGCAGACCTATAAATACCTGGGAGTGCAGCTGGATGATAAATTGGACTGGACTGCCAATACTGATGCTCTGTGCAAGGAAGGACAGAGCTGACTACACTTCCTTAGAAGACTGGCACCCTTCAATATCTGCAATAAGATGCTGCAGATGTTCTATCAGACGATTGTGGCAGGTGCCCTCTTCTACGCAGTGGTGTGCTGGGGGGGCAGCATTAAGAAGAGGGATGCTTCACACCTGGGCAAACTGGTGAGGAAGGCAGGCTCTATTGTAGGCATGTTGCTGGACAGTTTGACACCCATGGCAGAGCAACGGGCGCTGAGCAGGCTCCTGTCAATCATGGAGAATCCACTGCATCCACTTAACAGTGTCATCTCCAGACAGAGGAGCAGCTTTAACGACAGACTACTGTCACTGTCCTGCTCCACTGACAGACTGAGGAGATCGTACCTCCCTCACACTATGCGACTCTTCAATTCCACCCCAAGGGGAAACATTAAAAGTTAACATTATACAAAGTTATTGTCTGTTTTACCTGCATTTTAACGCTCTTTAATTTAATATTGTTTTTTATTGTTTTTTTATCCCCTTGGGATTAATAAAGTATCTATCTATCTATCTATCTATCTATCTATCTATCTATCTATCTATCTATCTATCTATCTATCTATCTATCTATCTATCTATCTATCTATCTACATTCAGCCCATAAAAAGAGTATTCACACCTTGGATCTTTGTACATTTTATTGTTATACCACATGATGGATATAATTTGCCTTTTTGACACCGATCAACAGAAAATACTCTTTAATATGAAAGCAAAAAGATATCTCTGCAAAGTGGTCTAAATTAATTAAAAAATATGAAACATGAAATAATTGATCCCATAAGTATTCACCCCCTTTAATACATTATGACACACCTAAACCATCACTTGGGCAGAGAGTTAGTTTTAGAAGTCACATGATTAGTTCAAAGGAGATCACCTGTCTGTCCTCAAGTGGTTTTAACTGATTGTACTATAAATGCTCCTGTAATTGGCAGGTCCAGCATAGGGTGAGTGAGTATGCTGGGCTAACCTAAACAATGAAGACACAAAGAACACTCCACCCAACTCTATGTGGAGGTGATTGAAAAGCACAAGCCAGGTGATGAATACAAGAAAATATCCAAATCACTAAATATCCCTTGAAGTCCATTTAAATCATCCATTAACAAATGAGTATGGCACAGCTGTAAATCTGTCAATCCAGGAAAAACTGAATGATTGTGCAAGAAGGTTGCCAATGAAGGAGACCACCAAGAGACCTATGAGAATATTGGATGAGATGAGATGACATTGCATACAGGAACTATTGTTAGGGTGCTTTATTACATGCAAGCCACCGGTAAGAGAACGCAGCTAGAGTTTACCAGAAGGCACATGGGGGACTCTGTAGTCAGCTGGAAGGAGGCTCTATGGTTTGATGACACTAAAATTGAGATTTCTGGCCATCCGGCTAAATGCCATGTTTGGTATAAGACAACTGCTACACATTGTCCAAAACACACTGTCCCCTCTGTGAAGCATTATACTGTAGGGATTCTTCTCTGCAGCAGGCCCTGGAAAGCTTGTGAGTGTAGAGGGTAAAATGAATGCATTAAGATACAGGGAAATAATGGAGGAAATACCTGATACAGTCCACAAGAAACCTGTGCCTTTTTTTCTAGGAAGACAACCCCAAGCATAAAGCCAAAGCTTTGCAGAAATGGCTTAAAAACAACAATGCTAATGTCCTGGAGTAGCAGAGTTAGGGAATATGTGGCTAAACTTGGAAAAGGTTGTTCACTCGTAATTCCTGTGCAATCTGACAAAGCTTGAGCAGTTTTTCAAACAACAGTGGGGAAACAATTCCATGTCCAGAGCTGCAAAGCTGAGAGAGAGAGAGTCCTATCTACATAGAATCAAGGCTGTCATCGCTACAAAGGTGCACCTACTAAATACTGGCTTGATGGCGGCAAATACTTATGCAATCAATTATTTTGCATTTTACAGTTTTAATTAATTTAGTGCACAAGATATCTGTGTTCGCTTAATAATTAAAGTTGTTTTCTGCTGATCAATGTCAGAAATGACATATTAAATCCACCGTGATTCAATGTTGCATAATAATAAAATGTGAAGACTTCCAAGAGAGAGAATAATTATTATAGGCACTGTATTTTTGCATTCTATGTGTGCTCATTTTTGGTATTTGCTTTTTGTTGGTGCTATCACTATGCAGAAGAGACATGCAGGTAAGAATTTAATTGTGCTATACACACATGACAATAACTTGAACATGAACCTGCCTGATGCGGATAAGTTGATCCTTAGATAATCATGTATAGGTGAGACAAGGTTCACAGCAAATAGTCCTGCTGCTTCATCGCTCCAGGGCACTGAGTTCAACTCTGAACTCTTTTACTTTCTGTACTTTCTGTCCACTTTGTTTGTGTGTTTTTTCCTTGTATTTATTGCCATGTCTTAAAATGGGGTAGTTGTCATGTTAGTGACTTGAAATCGATTCTGAATAGATGAGTGAAGGTGTCATACTGCCCTGTAGTAGACTAGTACACACTAGTGTCTGGCTCACCCACAACATTGGGATTAAGTTGATTAAGGTAATGAGTGGGTATAGTGTACAACAGGTAACACCCTAGTAGCATCCCCATACTTAAACAATGCTAAGGTAGTAAGGAACCAAAATATACAAAAGAGGTACATTTATTAAACAAAAGCAAGGTTCAAGTCTCATTCTAAATGGTAGCAAGGCTGGTCTCTCCCACTCCCCTTCTCTGTTTCTCTGTCCGCCAGTAAGATGCTTGTCAAAAACTACCATCCCATTCAACACTTAGCTTCAGCTAGTGGGATGGTTTTACACTCCATTTCTGGACTACATCTAAGGCCATGGTCTGCCATTTGATTGCTCCAGGGACTTCAGGTTGCCTATTTTGTTAAAAGAACAAACTAGTTTAAAATCTAGGGATGCATACCATCCACCAAGCAGAAAGTGTTGAAACTTCTTGCCTCTCTGGGAAAAATCTTTTTATTAAATGAGGGTCAATCTAATTTGCTAACTGTTAAGCTGTCTGCCCTTTGGTGTTCTGGAGAAATATTAGATGCTTCTGCCAAGACTGTGACATCCATCTTGTGCAGATGCCTTTATCTTTAAACCTACCATGACTTATAACTTCCACACGCAGCATAGCGCCTCCTAGTGGTACTCATATTGTATGCTGGAATTGTAACGTATATTATCACAGTCAGTCTTTGCTTAGCTCTTTATGTTTCAGTGTTGGTGAGCTCTGCCTCTGTCCCGTGCTGCCCTTTTCTGCCTGTAATCCCCCTATTCACCAAGCCATCCATTACAATAAATACATTAGCTTTACAATAAAGATGCATATAATATTGATGACTATGCATAAATCCTGTTATTTTATAACACAATTAGCAACAACTACTAGATAAAATAACTTTGAATATTAGCACCTCACATGCACACATTCACAGAGACTACAATCAAGACTAGCTGTGGACAGTAAAGTCTTCTATCCATAGATATCCAATACTGTATTTGTAAAAATAATGTTTTGGTCATATCAGCAATAAAATGAGAAAAAGCAAAACATTGTTATTCATTGTTTTTTCTGTGCATTCTCCTTCTTTTCCTCTTTAAACCCCTTAGCTATTTCGAAAAGAACTTTTAGTTGAGTATCAATTCATAATTTATTTTATTTTTATAGTGTATATTCACCAACATTTTATTTCCTTCTAGTCTCCTCTGTGATTCAGCTCCATTTCGTTTTGGTTTTATTTTCATATTGTCAGTGTACTATAAACACAGTGTATTGTCAACGAGACAAACTGAGGCAATTATTTGCCAGCCTACTGCACTAATAAATGCCCCAGTTATCAGGTTATTTGTAACATGCTTACATGGCAACCAAGGCTAAATAATATGAGCATGAAGCTTGTATGGGCATCCTGCCCCTTCAAAGAATGCTTGAGGAAATACAGTGTATACAGATAGGAAATCCAAGAGCTATGACAGAGAAAGACAGTTGTGGACAGCTCGCTAGGAGTTGAAAATAATTAGAGGCTGGCTGTCTAATCCTCCAAAGAACGCATTGTAAGGGCCCATTTTCATTAGACTACATTTTAGTCAACACTGTTATTTTCTTTTTATTTTCCATGTATTACTTATACTGTTTTCTGTATATTTCTGTTCTTGTATTTTGTAGAAGCTGAAAATGAATGTGATGGACTCACATCCGTGCCTTTTAAAAAGATCATGCTATGTCATTCTTGCTGTATTTTGCTATATGCATATACTACATCTTGTTTGCAGATTTTAGTGCTGTAGCCTCTTGAATTTTAATCTCATTCTTGTTTGTTAACTGCAAATTCTCCACATGTCTACCTGGATTTTTCTTGGGGTACTTCAGTTTTCATCTCAAAGATGATCATGACATGTTGATTGGCAACTTCAATTTGACTCCCTCTTAGCGTGTCTGATAGCAGGCCCTGCGATGGCCAGGTGCCTTCCCTGGGTTGCATCCTGTCTTGAATACAATGCTACCAGAATAGGCTCTGGCCACAATGAGGTTTTGAATGAGATTAAATGGGTGTGAAAATGTTATTTCATCATTTACCATTCTTAGTAAAATGTGAAACTTGCCTGTAGAAGAAACCTGTAGAATCTGACAGAGATCATGTGCAAAATTAATGAATGTAACAAATAGAACATTTTAGACGTCATATGACTAGGTTCAAACAATTCTGTAAGAAATTAGTAGTGTGGTGCGGGAATGACAGGTCTTCCAGAGAGCAAAGGAAACTTTGGCACATCAATCAGATCATCCTTTTTATTGTCCACAGACAAACAAAAAGGAAAAGAAAAGAAATGAGGATCTTTGACGTGCATCCTGTATGTGGGATATTGCATAACTAGAGAAGTCAATTGTTGTCGCTTCTAGCGGAGCTCCGTCCGGCGGTTGCTCAAACCAGTAAATCTCCTTCTAGGATGCCCGGGACTTTATGACAGCTGGATGGAAGGGGCAAGGTGAAATGCCTTCCCTGGATGGCTTCTCAGCTCTGTGGGAAAACAATTAGAAGGTATGGTTAGTGGCAGCGCCCCCTCTTGTCTTGGAGGGTTACTACATACCTCGACTGAGCCAGCAAGGAGGTCTTCTGAAGCACATGCGTGACACTAGTAATAAAATGGTTGTGTTGTAAAACTCTGTGGGCAACCTTCATCAATTGCCCCTTTGCAGGTGTATGCATAAGTGCACCCTGTAATAGATTAAGTAGGTTCTAGAATGGTATGTTATGATGTTGCAAATGTTTAAGTTAGGATATACTAGAAACTAACGTGTACTCTAGGCCAGCATATTGGCTTAGTAAGTTACAGTGTTATCCAGGTGGAATCTGAAACTTCTGCTCGCTTCTTTGTGAGCTGTTGTGATGTGAAATTTTGCATACAAGTTGATAAATATTTTATATGTCTTTATTTGTAATTTAGACAAAGCAATGTAATTTTAGTATTACATTAGTGAGAAGCATTCATGTTTACAACCCCCACCCAGGACTGAGTCTCTTTGACTTTTATGGCAGGATTTTGGGGGGAAGTGCCTGAAACAAGTTTTGTAAATGTTTGTCTGAAGTCTCTCATCCCTGACACAGGGCCAGACTGCCTAACTGCCAAGGTGCACCTTAACATATAGCTTTGGGGATGGCAGGTGTTACGATGTTCTTTGCCCCATTGGTCTGAAGAATGGCTGTTTGGAATTGGCTTGTATCAAAAGCCTTAAAGTACCATGGTGCCCTATTGGCTGTAGGGGTTGGACAGAACATCTATAAATTTACTTGATCTCTCTTACTAACCTCTGATGATGAAGAAGTATCTCTCTCTTACTAACATTTGATGAAGAAGACAACACAATGAAGAGCACAGCTCGGCAGCCATATTGAACAGGCTTGTGGCCTGTTCTGAAGAAAGCTGAGCCACCAATGATGCCTTAACTAGAGACATTTTAAGTAACAAACAAGTCTGTGTGCCGCCTGAACTACACATCACCATTTAATCAGTTTGTATGGTTGCCAATATTCAAATGTACTTTGCAATTTGTTATTATTTATGAATATTATCAATAATACATTATTTAAGTTGTAACTTAACTCCTGCTTGTCTTTTTACTATACCTAATTGCCTGAGGTTATAGATATAGAAGGGAAGGTGGGGAAAAGTTATATACTGTACTATAATACCTTATAAACAGTGGTAAGTCTGTGAGATTAGGCATTCTGACAAAGGCTACATATTAATAATACAATAGGGGAAAGTAGAGCAATATATTACTCTACCAAGTGTGAACGCTGGCCCCGGCACAGACAGACGGACAACATTTTTGCACCCAACACACTTTTATTTACACTATTTACAAGTTCGATAGTCACGTGCACTCACACAAACCCCAGTGCTGCTGGCACTGAATCCCCCAAAGTCCAGGGCCCACAGTTTCTGTGCCTTGCTTCCTGGCCGCCTCCTGTCCTCTCTCAAACTCCGTCCTTCTGCCTCCCGACGTCCACCAATGACTGGAGGGAGGCGAACCCTTTTATGGGGAGCCGGATGGGCTCCAGCTGCTTCCCGGCACTTAACACACCCCTGTGTCTACCCGGTCGTCTTCCCCCCGGCACTTCCTGGTGTGACGGAAGTGCCGGGCTCCCGGGACAATTAGGCATCGGGGCGCCGCCTGGCGGTGACCACGGGCCCCTACAGTGTAGGGCTTCCATGCCCTCGACCCGTGGCTCCCAACAGAACCAGGACGGACGCCCCCTCGCGGTCTGGAGGAGACACAAGCCCTCCTCACGTCCTCCTGGGCGTCCCGGCTCCAGCCCCGGCCGGGGACCACACAAGATAAAACAGGGCTTTCCTTCCATATATCCAAAAAGTGCTGATTATGTTGATGAGGGACTCTATATTGGTGAGTTGGCCCGTGTCCAGGCCTGATTCTTCCTTGCACCTAGTGCTGCTGGGATAGGCTACAGCCCAACGTATCCCTGACTGGATTAAGCAAACCACAGGATGTTAGGTTATGAAAATTAAAATACTAAGTAGGGAGAAACTATAAGGGACAGAATACTGAATATTTTCTGCTGCAGCAATGCACAACTAGAAGTAAGAGTTTAGTGCAACAAATCTTCTTACTGGTAACTATAATGTAGTTTAATTTAATTTAATATAAAACCACTGTAATTTATACTGTAATCACTATTATCAATGGTAATGGCCTTCCATTAGTAGGAAATATATTGAATAATTTAAGAGGAAAGTACAGCTATTTATTCTACTACATTTTACTTTAAAATAGAAAGTGTCACATCCAGTTCAGGTACTTGTTCTCAATGCAAAGTAATGCACACTCCCAGCTCTTCGATTTTGGTTTTGTCATTGTACATTAATTCACAGTCTCTCAGGTTTTTAAATGACTCATCACTCATTCAGTTCCAGACACTTTGCTGGTGGTTGCCTAGCACCCTACTAATAAAATGTATGTATATATTTTCTTAACTGTGTCAGTTTTCTGTCTAATACATAAGATTATCAGTCTGAGTGTCATATGCAGAAGGAAACAAATGCTTCTTGATTTTTGTACTCTTCCACATAGCTTATGCCTAAGACATGGTCAGCAACAACTAAAGGTGAGCTATTGTAGAACATAACATAATGCATTATAACATGGCATAATTTAACTTTCTTAAATCTGTTTAATCCAATTAAAGGCTATTGGAGGCCGGAGAATAACTCATCATTAAGGCACGTAAATCTAATTTTGTTAGCATTCCAGGCTGCTTGAATCATACATTTTCAAAGTAGTTTTGAGCCTGCCTGGAGTATGAATATGTTCCTAGTCAAATGGTGTTCTAGCACTTTACCAGTACAATGGAAAGGGGGCCTTTTGGTAGAACTGGTGTGTTTTGTTATTTCACCAAGAGTTTCAAAGAAAGTGAGTATTTGACTAATAGTCTGTCACATGCAGTTTTCTTTTTTTCTTCTGACATTTTGGCAAAAGGTTATAAAGAGAGACTGAGGAAGACAGAGCATTACATTTTATTCCATCTCCGAGTCTGAACTTAACCAAGCTGTTTCTTTTTATGTTGTATGAACAAACACCAATGTCGGCTGTGGTAAAATATCCAAATGAGATGCTTTTAGGTTACCAAAATTCCACAACTATTAAGAATGGAAAGGTTCAAGAATGGAGTATGACGTGTAACATAAGCAATGTCTTCGTTTTTAAAGATTTTAGTATGGTCTGACAATACAGTGGTGCTGTTCAAGAAGAGCCAGAGCAGGCTGAACTTCCTAAGGAGACTCAGGTCTTTTGATGTATGCAGCAAACTGCCAGAAATGTTCTATCAGTCCATAGTAGCCCATGTGCTGTTCCACACAGCAGGCTATTGGGGAAGCAACCTGAGCTCAAAAGAAGCACAGCACTTGAACAAACAAGAAAGACCGTTCCATAACAGGGCTAGCCCTGGACACACTGGAAGCTGTCGTGGAAAAGAGGATGATGGTAAAATTGGATGCCATCATGAAAAAATCACCTCCATCTCCTCCAAAAGGCACTTTTAACCAAAGGCTCATTCCGTCATAGTGTGTGCCTCTGGGGGTCTTTTCTACCTACTGCTGTTAGGCAATTCAGTGCTTCCTCCTGAAATATTCTAAGTTCATTTTGACATTTCTGCACAATATGCATTTATTTTTTGATTAATTGGTTGTATTATTTGTTCTGTGAGTCTGTATCCTTGCTTTTTTATGTTTCTGCTGCTGTATGCATCTAAATTCCCTCATTGGATTAATAAAGTTTATCTAATCTAAACTAATCTAAAAGTGAAAAATTTCACTCAAAAGAAGAGAAAACTTCTATAGTACTTAAACAAATTAGACAAAATGTTTATCTTTGATGTTTCTTTTTCTGGCTTATGTAGATTTTCTGTATGTTTCTTTAAGTTACTATATTATTATATGGCTACATGACTTAATATATTGTAATAAAGGTTAATCCATCCATTCTATTCACTTTCCTAAGCCACTTATCCAGTTCAGGGTCTGGGGCAGCTGGAGCCAATATATACAGGTTAATATAAAGTGTGGTCCAGATCTCATTATGCAATTATGAAAAGGCAAACACATTGCACCCACTGTTCGACTGCCAACCGTCTCCCCGCCATTTTGGAATGTTGCATCTATTGGCAACAAAAATAATTTTTTTGTGAATTCTCTATGTAATAAACTTAATAAGTTATAGCGTAATGAAAATCGCATAATTAGATCTGGACCACCCTATACATGTTAATATATACAGTCATAAAATTGTTTGGCCTTATACCTTGCAACTTGAAAACAAACACTGACCTTATTTTACTATTTTATTTACATGTTAATTTATGGACAATGAGGCTGAATTTTCCATTATCTACTTATGTGTTGTATGTGTCTATGTGCGCTGTAAAACAATCACTCATGTGAATTAAACTGAAAATGGTTCCTACATATTGTGTTTAACATAAAATGTAGCATATAAAGTCAAGTTTTACCAATAAATCTTTTCACCAGTTATGCTAAGCTTCATGAAAATGTGCTTTTCTTTTATATTGAGGTGATTATTGAAATACTTGTTAATAAACCTTCCTCTGTAGTACTAGGGAATAAGATGCCCTTATATTTCACAAATTTTTATCACAACGGGCTACAACATTCCATAGCCCTTCACTGAAAAAAAATCAAAATCAGTAAATAATCAGAGTTATGTTTACAAAGAGAGTTTATTTGATAATACCTTTCAGTAGTGAGGGCAGGTGGAGTGACTTCTGGGGGATATGTATTTAGAGTGAAGCCTGAACAGCAGCCATATGCACTCATATCCTTCAGTTTATTTACTGGGCTATACTGCCTACACAAGAGTAAAATGCTGATTCTGTTTATTCATGTGCCTTGTTTACTTGTTCATTTTGCTTTGCCGTATATCTTCTTTTATTGGAATAAGAAAGAAAATACCAAAGTGAATATCATTATTATAATAACTTTGATTTAAAATGCAAACTGAACACATTTCAATGTATAAATTTACACTCATATTTAGCAAGTATTTTTTATAAAAAAGAATCTTCCATGAAATGCATAATCCTCGGAGGTTACATCATTTATTTGAACGGAAGTGCTGAGATTTTGCATTTCATGTTAAAATTCTTCTTTTTTTTTTTAATTTCAATGGAATAATTCTCAAACTGCAAACCTAGTCCTTAACCCAAATATTTTGCTAAATCAAATGATTATTTTATTAATGGATTTTCAATTGTATCTTTCTGTATTTGGAATATGATGCAAATATGGAATGGTCTATTCGACCAAAATGACATTAGAGAAAAATTCCCTAAAATACTGGTGCAATGTTTTGCATTTGCTGTGTGTACTTTCCCATGGGAGATCCAGCCGTTCCGTTCCTTTAAGCGGAACACTATACACTGGAGGCTCGCAAAATCCTCGGTAATAATGTTGTCCAAAACATCAAAGGCCTGGAACATCAGCAGGAACATGCTCGCCAATGTTAGTCACCTTTTGCACCCACAAAGCTTAAATGCTGTACAGGTCTGCTACAGTATCTGAACTCCTTTGTCTGTAATGAACAATTAATGCGTGTTCAAGAGGATCAGGAGTCACCAAAAGCTTATGTAGTTCACAAAATTGAATTATATTATGCCCTTCTCAGAAGGGTGCTTCCTGAATAGGCTATGATAAAAAGCACTGTTGTTTATTGCTTATTACGGATGAGCTTTATTCTCCTTTGAATTAACTGCTCGGAGGGAAAGCTGTCTTACCCGTGTCCTAATGTGCTCAATGCACATTTCCTTCTGGTAACTTCCTGCCTTTGGGAACTCCTGTCAAGCCTAACTGTGCCTATTTCCACACACACTCAGTCACACACACACACGCACACACGCATGCACATTCACATGGGCCTCGTAAATAAGTTAAGAGATTTCGCCTCTGTCACCTGCATCCACCTCCACCCTCTGAATTATTATGTAAATGAGCCAGCAAAGGAGCAGTGGTGGTAATACACTAAATGGTCCTTCAAAACAGTAATTAGAAGTTTTTCATCATACTAATTTGACACAGCAAATTAGTAACGCTGTGCTACGGGGGGTTTCATCAAAATAGGACAAAGTCTAGAAAGCTAGGTCTTGCATTAGGGAAGCTTGGGAACATGAGGTAAGTCACCTTTTACAGAAACTGCAGAAAATTATACATTAGCCTGCATTTATCCTCCTATTTGAAAAGGAGGGTGTATCGTCTCAAGTAAATACATTATGACTCGCTGTGCTTAAATCATTGGGTACATTTAATATTTTGTAGAATACATATTGCATATTTTATGGATATTAGGAACAAAAGTTTTTTGTGCATTTAAATGATATACTTGCATGCATATGTAAAAACTTGACTGATATTATCAAATTGGAGGCTGCTAGCAACAACTAAGAAGCTTATGACAGCTCCACAATGAAAGGTACAAGTTCATTCTGATTACTTCAGAAGCTCGAAAATAATTGATTTCAAGTATGAGGATTTAGCTATATTTGTCCATGAGTGTGTGTGTGTGTGTGTGTGCATATAACTCTGCAGTAACTGGTTGGCACAGTACTTTCCAGTGATAGATTGTAAGTAGGCTGCAGAAGACATATCATTGATACTATTGAAGAAGAAGTCACATTCGCAAGCAGATAACAAAACTATATGCTTAAAATGGTATACATAATCCAATGTAAAATTCCATGGGATATACAGTAGCTTGTGCCTGACTGGGAATTCAGCAAGGCCCCAACTTTCATAGGATTGAGTTGTGCTAGCTGTATTTTTTCACAGCAGTAGAGAGCGCATCCAAGAATCCCAGCTGACTGTATGGCAAAAGCCAGTCATAAAAACATTTTTGGGTGCCTATTCCTTTGAAAGAACACACGGCTTGAGGGAACACCAATAGGCACTGGTCTGATGGCCCTGGCATGTTTACAGACCATCCATGTCTGAAAATGGAATGACCAGGCCCTAAGAGCATGTATGCAGGATAGTGTTAATTTGAGACTTGAGTCAAATGCTCAACTAGCAGAGAGCATGTGGGGCTATTGTGCTGGAGAAAGAAGTGGGTCTGTGGATGTCTGAGCACCTTCCACTTTGTCCATCACCTGAGAAAGACCCCTTTTCATTTGGTTATTTCACTTGATTGAAGGTAGAGTATGCATATTTGTAGTGAGATATCTCTGTTCTTTTACTTACTGGTGACAATAATAGTTTGAATTTGTTGCATTAGATATGACCTATAGTAATAAAAGTGTTACATGTATAGTCAGACATTTGCATTTATGCACAAAACGTGTACTAGTTTAAAACTACCACCAACAGAGAGTGACATTTAAAGGAGCTAATCAGGATTAGCAATGGCAGGACACAAGGAAGAAACAGCAAGTCATGTAATTCAGAGACAGTTCACTTACTGTAGGTGGCTTATTAACTGCACATAATTTCAGGGGTGGATTTCCCGATGACATGCATGACCTTTTGTCTTAAACTGCACTAATAACAGCTTCAGTGAGCTTCTATATCCTATGAAGCTTGAATGTATCCTGTACCCTAGAAGTCTGAATAGGGGATATTGCTGAAGCAACCACATCCACAGAAGATATGTGTGGTCATCCATAAAACAAAAACGACGACCAATGTACCAGCTAAACACTTCAAAAGTAGTCAGATTTATCAAATAAAGTGACTGTGCTTTAAAAGGCTACTTTCACAAAAGGTTTTGAGTAGTTGCGGTGACACAGTCATTTGCACTGATCCCTCATTGACACAATGCCCTTGGATTGATTTTAATGTACACCTTTATCACAAAGATGAGTGTGTTATTTTAATTGGTGATTCTAAATTAGCCCCATATGAGGGCAAACATGAGTGAGCCTTGCAATGGACTGGTACCCAATTCAAGTTTGGTTCCATATGCTGCCAATATAGGATATGATCCCTGCAATCCTAAGTTGGATTAAGTAGGGTATGGACAGGCTTTCAAAACAGGTTTCAAAACTGTCAACAGTAAGTCAGTACAGGTATTGCAGTAATTAAGCATTCACAGAACACAGAGCTCAACCGTAGTGATCTGGCTTAGGCCATATAGGTTGCACAAAAATTGTAAAAAGAGTGTTATACATTATATCAAAAATAGGAATTTAAAGAAACTCTTTGAATTGGCCAAAATAAATGTAAAATGCTTCAATTTCAAAGAATCAATACTACTCATCTTATCTCTTGTCTTGTTTTAGCCAGGGTATTAACCCCAGTATAATAGGTTGTTATTTTTGTTGCTTGTTAAATGTTTTTATTTTGTGTATATTATGTATACTGTATTTTGTTCAGCATTGTTTTTCACTATTAATTGTTTGTTATATATTTTCTAATTTGCATTAATGTGTTATATTTGTGCCCTGTCCCCTTTGAAATAGTTTTATGGGGTAAGGCCACCATGATGCATAGCCAGAGGACCACTCTCGACCAACATGTCCCTGACAGGTGGTCAGATCCTCTAGCTTGGTAATGTGGGTTGTTTGTGGAAGTTTGTTATTGGTGAATAACTGGATTTTTCTGGGTTTTTTTTCACCTTTGTCACGGTCTGTCTTGTGGATTCTGATTTCTAGATTTGTATTTGCTTTGTTTCATTCTGGGCTGGTTTTTAGGCACGTTACTTGAGCTTTTTTATACTTTTGTAACTTTCTATTTTCGTTGTAATAAATCTTTATTATTTATAAAGAACCACAGTTTTATCTGATTTTCTTACTTTTTTATTATCTTTGGTAATGAAGTTTACAAGCACTGTTTTTGCTGCTCTGGCCTTTTTTTCTTTTTGTGTTCGTTTAGGCCACAGCCTTTCTAAAGTCTTGGGGAAAAGCCCATTTTGAATACTAGGCCTAAGGCCTGCACTTGTGGGAGATACCTTACTTTGATATCTGATGGCAAAATAATCACAACACCTCAGCTATAAATAAATAGGCTACTTTACAGAGGTGACCAGATATTCCAATTTAACTAGAACAGTCTCGATTTCAGGTTCTGTGTCCCAGTTTGACATCCCATATTTTCTGTAACAGTCCTGTTCTTAGGCATTGTGTCCCATTTTATGCCTAGTGTCCAGGAATTGAAAAAAAAAAAGTCCCATTCATCCCATTTGTCCCATTTGTAGGCGGCCAAAATGCGAAGGGGGGTACTTCCCCCCCCCATCCAATATTCAATTTGATGTACATTTTTACAAGTCATCCATTTTAGAACCTTTGAACAAGTCTCCCAGTTTGGGACCTAGAAAATCTGGTCATCCTTACTTTGACACATCTGTCCCTCCAGTGTAGTTGATGGTTCATTTTTTTTGTTGCTATGTATATTACACATGAAGAATGTAGCAGATTGTGTGTGTGCAATTTATATTAAGAATGAGCAAGAAGGGGCTTTGAGTGCCTACAAACAGTACTCATGGGTGCCTACGTTTATCAGGAAATCAACCTGCAGGAAATGTTTGTGCACTACTTGGACATAATTGAATTGAGAATAGTCAAGTATAGGTTGGCAGGTTTTAATGATAGCATCTCACAAAGTAAATTTTTAAGAAGATGTGTAGAAAGTATGATCACTGTTAAAGCAGTTTAGCAATTCTCATTTCTACAAGTGTGGTCATGTTGTGCACTTTTTTCGCAAAGACAATGAAAAATAATAGTGTTAAATTGATCCTGTGTGGATACAAAGCTATTGTATCAAGTCTTCTAATAAACTAATTATTTGGAGCATGGTAATGCCATAGAGTCTACATTTTGTGAAACTGCGTTCTCTAACTGGCTGAGGCAGGACCAGCCTGCAGGATGGGTGAAAAGGGTATTTGCCTAGGGAGTGTGTTTGTCAGTTTTCTTTCTTTTTTGGCATAGTAGTGACCTGTAGCAAAGAGGATTTAGAAAATCAACACTGTTTTTAGAGTCAGATGCTGAAGGGGGAACTCTTTCTCTGCCTAGGTGAAGGTCCTGAGCTGCTACATTGAGGGGTCACTTATGGAAGTTCCTGCCCTGGGGCCAGTCCTGGACTGCAGTAAGGTAAATAATACTAATCTGCAATGAAAATGATTTTAATCAAACCTTATTGTTAGATGTCTGAAATATTCCAATATATCAGGCATGGAAAGTTCCTAATATTTTCTGATGAATGGGCATATGTATTTTATCTACTCTATATATAACATCCTAAGTCTAAAAGTGCAATGATTTTGTGCAACGATTTTATGTGATGTTTTTATGTCACGCTATTATTTTAAAGCCTACATATATATGTTTGGTATCATTCTTTTCAGAATTTATCAATCTTTAATGTGATGTTGTTAGATTTTCAGATTCTTGTTCTGTTTTTAAATTATAAACTAAAAAATATCAAGAACTCACGTAAATAAAAAAACAAGGAGTAGGACAGCTGCTGTACATGCTTTTAAATGTTTGAAGCATCGCGCAAGATGCAGATCATCCAGCAGCTGATCGAGCAAAGAGCCCCCCTCTTCACAACACGAGCTGCAGAGACGCAGAGGCTGGCGCGTAGCATAGGCCAGGGGGGTTGGCGAGCAAAGCGAGCAGGGGGCAAGCCCCCTAGTATATAATAAAAATCAATGTTATTAATGGGCTTCTATGTATCTTATATTGCATATTTCATCATTTTACCCCCATACCCATAACAACAGTGTGTTAAACTAATTAGAACTCTAAATTGTCTCAATAATTGTGAATGTGCCCAGTGATGGACTATCACCTTTTTTTTTTTTGCCTATGTGCCAGGATAGGCTCCAGCCCCCCCATGATATTTGATTGGGTGTGTTTAAATAATGATTAGCATATCGATAGATATATATTTAATTTTGTTTTACTATTGACAGTTTGTTCATGTAACAATATTCCATCCTCCTACACACACACATAAGAGCAAACTCTCTTGTAAATTCTGTGATTTATATTTATTAACTCCATCTTAAACCACAACATGGATTGAAACTTAATAACCAGCTAAATATTTCTGCCTCTATTCTTACTCGTGTTAAATCTAGTGTTAGATCTTCATGGTGACATTTTCTCAAAATATATCCCCCCATATCAGCAATTATACACCTACCCCTTATGCATAATCTCACACATATACTGAAACAAGCAAAATCAAAGAAAAAAAGAATTAAGAATTTATTTTTATTCTAGCAGGTTCATTGCTGCATTCAGCAGTAGAAACACAACCCACATAATACTGAAATGCTGGGTGATTGTTACATGAATTGTACATTACTCTGGCCTCTGACCTACTCGGCCAAAGGGTTTAGTGCTTGGTCGTTGATCTCTCTGTCGAGTATCAAGCATAGCTGGTCAAACTGACAGCCCCCAAGTCAGCAGAGTTTACCAAAAGTAAAAATATAACATGTATCGTAGAGAACTGGACCCACATATTTTTGTAAGAAATGAATGGTTAAAGAATTATATGCACACATACTGTATATACCTTATAGTTTAGCAATTAATATTATAAAACAGCAATTAAAAGGGTAGGACAATGAAAACAAACTTACCTTTTATGGCCTCTACCCATTTAATTATAAATGATTCCACAAAGCTAATTCTGACTTTGTTGCTGCTTTGTCTTCATTTCATTATCACTAGATTCATCTTGGCTATAGGTGAAGTGTAACTGATCACAATGCATGGGGTTCTGTCCGGCTGCAAATTATGAGGTCTCAGCAATACAACAAAGCTGGTCTGAGAAGAACACTCTTTACCAAGAGATCACTGGAACCAGAAACTGCTTTGAAAATAAAGAGATTTGTAAAGGCAATGTGGTATTGACCAAGTGTAGCAGGGCTCAGTCATTAATTTGACTAGAATGTTTAACTTTACATGGGTGACTATATCTGTTGAAACTGGACAGGGATGTGCATGTTCACATTGAAAGGCAGCCCTGGATAGTTAATCTTATGCTAGCTGTGTTTTGGTTTGGGTAGATTTTTTAAACAATCCCATTTTAAATTAGACATATCTTGTGTTTATGTATTTTACTATATATAATCGAAGGGTGGCGTGGTGGCGCAGTGGTAGCACTGCTGCCTCACAGTTAGGAGACCTGGGTTCGCTTCCCGGGTCCTCCCTGCATGGAGTTTGCATGTTCTCCTTGTGTCTGCGTGGGTTTCCTCCCACAGTCCAAAGACATGCAGGTTAGGTGGATTGGCGATTCTAAATTGGCCCTAGTGTGTGTTTGTGTATGTCCTGTGGCGGGTTGGCACCCTGCTCAGGATTGGTTCCTGACCCCTGTGACCCTGTATTTGGATTCAGCGGGTTAGAAAATGGATGGATAACCAAATGTATAAAAATAGACTTAGGAATAATTTGTTTTAACACCAATTAAATAATATGTCTTCTTGGGAATGCAATTATTTAGTTGACAATTTAGCAAATGAATTCTTTAAAATCATTCTACGCAAATGCTAATACACATCAAATTCGGAAATATATTTTTGAACAAAAACTGCTATACACCCTTTTTTTAACCTACTTATTCAACAATAGATTCTTAGGAATCACAACCTATCCTTCTAACTGCCCAAGACATGTACGTTAGGTTGATTGGTGACTGTAAATTGGTCCTGTGGGAGTCCTTGTGGGTGTACACTTGAGAATGACCAACTTTGTTCCCTGTTTTCTCCCATGATGCTGGTTATACAGTCCACAGCCACACATGACCTTATGTTGACCTAATTGGGTTCTCACATGTTCCTGAAGTCCAGGACAATGCAGCTGTACAAACCTTGAACCATTGCCATCAGCATTCTCAGAGGCATATTCCTACTATGGCTCATTTGTACTGAAGATGACAGTTAATATAAAACATCATGTTGAGTTATTACGTATAGAAATATCAGTAATAGTCATATAGCGAGCTTCACATATACATCAAACATAGCATTACTTCAAAAGATTCATTCACTAAACAAGCTTTTTCAGTAGTATCAAAAGCCAAGAAGAACCAGATTTCATGTAGTCTTGATTACATTATTTAGAAAGATTCATGAAATGTGTGGTTTAGTTGGTCCCTGCTCATAATGCCAGCTCAGGAACACAACTGATTGGTTTGACCCTGTGCCTTTATACATATGAGGAATCCACGACCAAAGCTTAATTGCATTTTGTTTTTCAACACTCACTTTAGATATTCAAATTTTGTTGTGTGTGTGTGCGTGCATGTGTGTTTAATGCTTTTGAAGCATACTAAAGGAAGAAACAAAGACTACTGGACTGAAAGAAAGTGCAAACATTATTGACAGCATTCAAGAGAACTTGGAAACATTGATCCATATCAAAGAGCTACACATGAGTAAAAAATCAAAATTGAGGGAGAAACAGGCATCTTGCACTGCATTAAACTGTGTCAAGGAAAAATAAAACTCAGGCAACAGTTTATACCATACTAATTTCCACTGTTCTAACTACATCATATGGCCAGACATACAGTATGTGGACATCCCTCCCAATTACTGATTTGAGGTGTTTCATCTGCATCCATGGCTAACAGATGCATAAAATGAAGCACATAGCCATCCACTCTCTTTTGACAACCACTGGTAGTAGAATGGGCTGTACTGAAGGGCACAGTGCCTGTCATCCTTTGCCACAAGTCAGCATGTGCAATTTCTGCTCTGCTAGATCTTCCCTGGTCAACTGTAAATGCTGTTATTGTGAATTGAAAGAATCTAGGAGCACAATGCCAAGTGTAGGCTGGAGTGGTGTCAAGCACATTTCTTGACTTTTCTTTCTTTTTAATTTTATTGCTTTACTAGGGGCTTTGCCCCGTGCTCGCTTCACTCACCAACCCCTTTCCCCCAGCCCCCTGCCAAGCGATACGCGCCATTGTGAAAAGAAAGACTGAACGCACCCCAAGGAGATATAGCCGCTCCCCCGAAACCCCTGTTAAATGGTGATACAATGGGAAACAAATTCCTTTTTTTTGCCTCCTCTTTGCTCAGTCAGCTGCTGGTTTGCTATTTCTGCCGTGTCATGTGATTTGCACTTCTCTCGCCTACCCCTTCCCCCCCCCAGCTAGTGCTACGCGCATTTGTGAAGAGGGAAGCTGAACGCACCCCAAAGAGACGCGATCGCTCCTCCAAAACCACTCTTACAATGGGGGCTGGCTTGCTGCTACTGCTGTGCTGCATGGTCTGCATTTCGTGCAGAACTTCAAACATTTAAAAGCCTGCACAGCAGCTGCCCTATTGTCTCTCTGCCTTGTCTCTCTTTTCCCCCAGACATCCTCAAACACTATTCAATCTCTTCTCACTGTTCTGTTATTTTACCGAGTAATAATTTCTGTTTGTTTGCGCTAATGTCAGCTTTACTATAATTTTCTTCAGACTTTAGAATTTTCCTACTTCCATTATTTCTAACCTGCTCTACATGTGTATCACAGGACTTGCTTCCAAAGGTTGCAAGTATCATGTGACTTTCCTGTCTCATGGAAAGTGAAAGTGTCTCTCTGTTTCTGTCTCTTAAAGGTCACGTCTCATCGCAGTCTCGTCCCGTTTTTTTTTTATAACAACAACATTTATTTATATAGCACATTACCATGCAAACAATGTAGCTCAAAGTGCATTACATGATGAAGAAAGAGAAAAAAAGCAAAATTAATAATTAAAATTAGGGAACACTAATTAACATGGGGCGGCACGGTGGCACAGTGGTAGCGCCAGTTAGGCAGTTAGGAGATCCGGGTTCACTTCCCGGGTCCTCCCTGCGTGGATTTGCATATTCTCCCCGTGTCTGTGTGGGTTTCCTTCATGTGCTCCGGTTTCCTCCCACAGTCCAAAGACATGCAGGTTAGGTGCATTGGCGATCCTAAATTGTCCCTAGTGTGTGCTTGGTTTGTGTGTGTGTGTGTGTGTGTGTCCTGCAGTGGGTTGGTGTCCTGCCCAGGTTTTGTTTCCTGCCTTGTGCCCTGTGTTGGCTTGGATTGGCTCCAGCAGACTCCCATGACCCTGTAGTTAGGATGGATAATTAACATAGACTAAAAGTAAGGTTTGATGGCCAGGGAGGACAGAAAAACAAAACAAAAAAAAAACTCAAGACGATTGGAGAAAAAAAAAAAATCTTCAGGGGTTCCAGGCCACGAGACCGCCTTCCACCTAACATAAATTACCTCAATCAGTCCTCATTGTATTCAGTGTTCTCATAGAATAATAATAATAATAATAATAATATAAAATAATAATAATAATAATAATAGAGAGATATTCATTTGGGTGTGTGTTAAGACCAACATGTGTGCATATATTTATTTACTTACTTACTTATTTACCTATTTGTGTATTTATTAATTTATTTAAAGAGATTCTGCAAAAAGCCAAATTTCCCCCTGGAGACAAATAAAGTTTTTGGGGTGACAAACTGAAGCAGCACTTATCTATTATATAGTGCCTTTCACATCTATCTATCTATCTATCTATCTATCTATCTATCTATCTATCTATCTATCTATCTAACAAGTTCAGTGTTTGAATATCAAGCATAACAAGATGCGTTTCAATGAATCATAAAGAACATTATGAAAAATTTCATATACAAATAAAACAGACACAGAGAACTATATTTCAAAACAAGCAAGGGTGAGTTTTGGGAACAGGTTTTATCGTTGGGCATTTCAGGACCTTTTTATCAAGGTAATAAACAGCAATTTAAATAATAGTTACAAAACCTTTCAATAAGTTGAAATAAGTTACACCCTTTCTTTCTTTTGGAATATATTAACATTAACTGTGCTACCTGTCTAAGATGGGTTCAGATCTAAGCAATTAACTTAGACCTCATCATGAACATTTGCCACGCACCTTTCACTGGAATGTATTTTATATTGCATGTAATAATAAAATGCATTGCATTTGTTATTCCAACAGATGGTGCATCACAAACATAATAATAAAATGTATTATTACAAATGTTTGCGATGCACTTTCTGTTAGAATGACAGAGACAAAGCAAAAGAATGAACACACAGATACACAGGCACTTGTCCTTTTATTACACAGTATGTAAGAAGTTTAATATAATGGATGCTTTATTATATAAAGTTTAAAATAACATAAAGCAATACAGTAAACTTGCTGCCCCTCAAGGCCTAAAACAATACATCATGTACCTCTCCAATTCTTCTTACTTTTTTTTCTGTCAACCTGTTTAGAAACTGGGCTCTCTTCTTTCCACTAGTTGCACTCAGTTAGCCTCTGAACATGGAAGTGCCTTTAAAATACATTTTGGAGTTATGGATAATCTTCTGATGCCAGGTCAGAACTTCATCTGTCAGACCCTGGTGTTCATGCACCCCCTTAGCCTTGTCCTTTGCATTGGCTGTTTGCATTATCGGAGGGACAGTTTAGTCCCATATATTCCCTGCTGTGTCTTCTAGAAATCCAGAAGTGTTGTCTAATAAGTTCCTTCCATGGCCTCATTCTTTCTCCATGGAGAGAGTTAGCCATCCCTGACCTCTTCTGGACTTTCAAGGCACCAAATGTCTTATGGGAGTATTGCATGCCTCCACATAGGCTGTTTCCTCTCTAATATTTGTGCTGGTACCTCTGTGTAATGTCCTTTTAAGGCATGAAACCCACATGCAAGTCTTGCAGCAGCACTTGAGTTTCTGCACCAGCATATGCACAACTTTTGCTGCCATTTTTTAGAGACTGTTGGAGAAACCTAACACTGTCCTATGCCATGAATGTTGTATCTTTCACCCATCAACCTGCCAGTTCGTCAGTATTTTATACTATCAATTATAACTGCATTCTTAGGTACTTACTATATACTGTATATATTAGCAGTCCATCTATCTGTTTTACTAACCTGTTTAATTAATAAGAATAAAGGACTGTCTACAATAGCAGTTTCTAATATTAGTTAAGATAAGAAAAAATGATTTTAATTATGAAAAGAAAGTATAAATATCAGTATAAAAATTAACAAGGGCAGAATCAATGTTCTCTTAAACTGCAGCAAGTCAAATATAGTTCAAAAGCAAAACCTGAGAAAGTCGTGCAATTAAAAAAAAAAAGTTTAAAATATTATACAAGGCTGCACCTTAGATAGATAGATAGATAGATAGATAGATAGATAGATAGATAGATAGATAGATAGATAGATATGAAAAGCACTATATGATAGATAGATAGATAGATAGATAGATAGATAGATAGATAGATAGATAGATAGATAGATAGATAGATAGATAGATAGATAGATAGATAGATAGATAGATAGATAGATAATTAAAACATAGGAAATTTTCTTTTCTGTTGAGATTTTTCAAATGCGCTCTACATTTAAAAATTTCTTATTATACCACTTATTTTCTCCAGATTCTTTCCTGAAAGAAATTAGTGCTGCATTTAATTGTTCCCATTAAGATCACTCCGGTGAAGATACAAGAGCTGGAACTCCTGTAACCCGGAGTGCTAATTAGGCTTTGCCATGATTTCCAGGCTGAACTTTAAGCATTACACAGCAAGGACCAAGGCCACCGAATGGGTTAAATAAACATATAATGATGACACGTAATCATATCTCTTTGCTTAAATCCTGCAGAGTCAATCTGCTCCAGGCTGTGGGACTACCAACCAGCAAAGACGAACTAATTAGGCACCGGCAAACACTTAGGCTCTCGCACCTTGTGAATATAAGCTTCTTCCTGTCATTTGACGAGGCTCTCAGCTGCCTCTGAGCGTGAGACAACAAATCCCCTGCAAACAAGTTCCTCACTCTCCCTGTTAGTGAGATCTAACAGATTACAATGGCTGGAGGTGAAAGGTGGCAAGCTCGTCAGGTAATGACATAGTCTCCAGCATCTTATATTAAAATACTGGCACTTGTTTAGACTAGCCTATTTACACCTACCTGCAGAGGGCCTTTTTTAATGTAATTATTAGCCTCTGTGGCCCTGTCATGGTTACGAAAATATCATTCATTTTCATCTCGCTTCAGCCACCGCTGCTATCCCCTGTTTGGGCGCAGTCAACTCATCTTGCCAAGACTAAGTGTGGACATGAAGGCAGGCAGAAAATAGCTGAATTAACAAGAATGAGCCTGCAAGTGAGCTAGGTGACAAATAGGGAAATGGCAATTTATTCTAATCCTTATCAGATTGCAGCAATGGTATAGAAGTAGAGAGCCCCGGGAACATGTGGATGAGGGCCAATATATGCTGTGCATGTACTGTATACACTGTAGATAAAATGCTTCAATAATTGATGAGCACTTTACGAAAGAGTGTGTGACTTGGTGGCTTGGAAAGCCGTGTTTTGGGGTATGTTCATTGAGCTTAGGACAACCGTAATTGGCTTCCTGTAAACAAATTGTAATTACTCGTTAAAGAATCTTGCCCTGAGCTGTCAGGAGTGCCTTATGTTGTTGTGCGTTCACAAGTCTGTTTTACAAAACTCTGTGCCAATTTGTCGGGAAGCAGATTCTTGCCTTTAAACTCGAGGCACAGAAGTGTCACAAATCACAACGACACCCTCCATCTGATTTCATTTAGACAGATCCTACAGTTAATAAAATGATCTTTATAAGAGCAAGTCAGTCAGTGAAAGCATTCATTCAGGAGGACAGCCGGTTTGTGTTATTAATATATGATTACCATAAGGAAATTGATGAATAGGGACCCCAGTCAAAAGTGTGGCGTGGATCTGACTGCACACACTGTAATGTCTAATATGTTCATACTGTGCAGCCAATGACTGAAGTGACTGAGCCTGTTCAGAATCACCCTGACTATTCACAGTTGTAAATCACAACACTGGTTATTGTGCATCCCTCTGGCTGTTAGCTATCAATGCGATCCACTGCTACATTTGTTTGGCTCTCCCTTATTGTTATGTCAGACTACAGACACCTTGAAATGTATGAACCTTCTGCCCATAAAACATCAATTTGAGCTCAGTGCAAAACAGAATCCCCATGTCTTCTATTAACGCGTCTTTGGACTACAGTATGTCTCACTTCTGAATTGATATTTGAGATTATCCAAATTCAGACTGAAATCATGGTCATGCAAGAGGTTTTAAAAAAATTAAAAGATAGGAACTTGATCTAATGGACCAAGGCTTGCATTATCATAGATATAGCTAAGTAGACAGTCCAGTACTCAACAGAGTGTAGAGGGTAAAAAAAAATGACCCCACTGGTTGATGCCACACAACAGAAAACACCAGATTACTAAAATATAACATTTATTTCAAGCAATTACCTGCTTTCACTTTACTATTCTAAGAATTTAATTAGGCAGAAATGAAAGTGTCTTATAGAGTACAATACAACATAACTTACTCAGTGTATACATTTTATGCTTATTCTGTATTGTGATTCCAAACCTGAGACTGAGAACTTCTTTTAGGCCAGTGGTGCTTCACTCTGTCCAGGAATGGTTACCCCATGAACCCAATATAAGCCTGACTTAGGTAAACAGGCTAGGAAACAGACAAATGGATGAAAAAAGGCAAAATCAGGAAATATTTGCAGCTAGTTTTTTTGTTATATGTACCACACATTCATATTAAACATAGACATAAATGTGCACGTTTAGGGCAATAATTTGGAAAGGAGAAATAAACGTATATGACAATAAACATTTGTTGATAAGTTTAGTAAGAAACTATCTGTGTTCTGCTAAATTTGAAAACCAAACCTAAAACACAAAGGCAGGCAAAAAGGTAGGAATTAACCTTTGATTAAGAGACAAAATCCAGCTAGCGACAAGAAAACAATGGAGGGTTATTATCATAAGCAGGTAGTCTTGAACAAGGGCTGTGCTCCCAGAAGGACCAGGTGGCAAGGCTGAGGCTAATCCTCTAGGGTTAAGATTTGCATAGATTAAAGGCTTCTGGGAAAACATGTATCTTATAAGGACAAGCTAATAAAAATGGGAATAGAAAAAAAAAAACACTTGGAAAATGTACAACACACGGTCTTCAGCAGATCTCTTTGGTATTTTTATGTCTTAACTCAGTTCACATTACTCTCATTATGATTCCTGAGATGACATATACACGGTACTCTAGTGAATAATTAAAAAAAAATCTATTTTATTGCAAAACATTGCTACAGTATGTTGTCTGTATTCCACCATTATAATGGCAGCTTAACATCTTTCAACAGCACTTGGAAACATTTTTTTTCCTATTCTATGAAATTTTATGGGCATATAATAATTCATGACGTGCACTGCAGAATTTTTATGACATAGGAGACACAATGTTGCAAGCCATAACACTGAGAAGAGATCCTCAAGAACATATTAAGGGATGAGCAAAGGCTTATCATTACTTCCTTATGGGAAATGAGCGTTGCTTTGGATGATATATACTGTATATATTTATGGCAGGAAGGTATGGTGGTACAATGGTTGCTTTTTGCCTAGCAGTAAAAAATAGATCCGTGTTCAGTTTCTGGTGTGGTCTATACGGGTTCTGCATGTTTTACCCATGATCACGTGGCTTTTTGTTCAGGTACACTGCTTTTTCTTCCACATGCCAAAAGTGTTAGGTTAAGAGGCAACTCACAATTGGCCTACTATAATTGAGTGTGGGTATGAAATCAATAATAAAAGTATAGAAAATTAATAAATGAAGAGATTCTAAAATGCAATTTTAAAATCTGTAATGTGCAGCTTTTGCAAATCAAAGTGTTTAATAATTGAATTCAAGAATAACAATGGCTCAGGAGAAACAAAAGGGATGGAAAAAATACCTGTCCCAGGGGCACTTGAGAAGAATAATTCATTATTCACACTAGCCTCACTGCTTGTACTGAGGAGAAGAAGACACCGTAAATCAATCAATCATTTCAAAGTAATTAACAAAATTACAGTATCTATCAATTGTTACAGTACATACAGACAGAGAGCTCAGCAAGACAGTAGTTCAAAAGAGCAAGGATGAAAAATGTTAGAGAGAAGTCTTCAGTAATGGCAGCATTAAAATGTGAGAATGAGAACCTTATATTGGGCAACACGGCTAAAGGAGTTTCATGGGCAGTTACTGAGAGAGAAAGGGGTTGGGAGAATCCGCTGATTACAGCACGTAGCCACAACAAGCACATGATGAACCACCCAGATGGGCACCCAAGTGCAGCCGTGCAATGGGTGACACCACAGCACCACACTCGAACCGTGTGAGGTTTTTTATGGTGACTGGAGTGCCAATCCTGCCACCAACCCCCGAGGAGGACCTGCTTGCACAGCTTGATGCAGATTAACGTCATACTCAAGACAAAGCAATTGCAGGTTAAGGGCCTTGCTCAAGGGTCCAACAGAGTAGAATCACTTCTGATGTTTATGGAATTCGAACCAGCAACCTTCTGATTGCTGGCACAGGTACTTAGCCTCAGAGCCACCTCTCCACCCAGGTACTGAGAGGCCAGGAGAATAAGGTACTGAGAGCCACATACAGTAGATAATCATGTGTTCATTAAAAGATACCATTGATATTTAGGCAGGCTAAACAAAGACAGACTGTAAAAATGAGTGAAATATCCGTTACTCATTGACTAACCCTAGTGTACATATAATATCTTTGAGACTTGATAAGAAACTTGAGTACCTAAAGTATCTAGGCACACTGAAAGACTGGGCAAACACCACCAAGACAGTACCTAGGTCAGGCTTTGAACCTAAACTTCTATACCTATGGTATTAGGCAGTGGTGCCAATCACTGTACCTTTGTTTTACAATGTGAAGCTAAGCCTTGATAATAATTGTAAAAATGGCGAGTACATTTACACAGTTTGGAGAGCTGTCACTTTTGACTCACTAGAAACTAGATGAGTCAGGTATATCAATCATTGTGTGCAGCATAATTTTCACTTAACAGAGTTAAGGGTGCAGATTTTAAAGACTTCGGAAACAGACTGTTAAGGATTGAAGACTGTATGGCTGGAGATACACTTAACGTTACACAACGCATGAGCTTGAGGACACTGCTGCTATGCAAGCAGTGTACTGTCTATACTTGTGTGTGTTGGTATCAATGCGAGAAATCGTGATGGGGAGAAAACAACGTTCAGTTTTGCTGTGTTGTGAGTTGAGGAAATAAAGATGCTAAAGATAAAATTATTTGCATTCTGATCCTGTTCTGAAGGTGCAAAAAAAAAAAAAAGAAAAAAGATGGCAACAGCAATTAAAATGTCAAGACAGTATGTGATACCTTCAAATATACTGTGTCATTACGATGGTGAAAGTGCGACGCTTGTATTGCTTGTATTGCCTATGCACGAAATGGATGAAGAAGACCACCATGAAAACATTTGCATGTCAGCATTTAAGTTCACTGCATCGAACTCTTCATCATTTACTGTATTTCAAGTCAAGTCATGTGAAGTTGGGAAGCATGCACTGGTGCAGTGCATTGCTGCACCCACTACACAGTGAAACAACTCGGGATCCCGGTTGGCAACCCCCCAGGCAGACACCAACAGATGCCCCACAGCCGCTGGACCCCACGATCTTGCCCAACACCCAACACCCAGTCCATACAAGCATTGAACAGAAACTGTACTTCGTAGCTCAAAAATGGAAAAATAGACTTGGAATGGAGTAAAATTCAGATTAGATGAGTCAAGAGTCAATCTTTTTAATAAAAAACACATTGCAAGGTGGGCGGCATGGTGGCAGCGCTGCTGCCTCGCAGTAAGGAGACCTGGGTTCGCTTCCCTCCCTGCGTGGAGTTTGCATGTTCTCCTCGTGTCTGCGTGGGTTTCCTCCGGGTGCTCCGGTTTCCTCCCACCGTCCAAAGACATGCAGGTTAGGTGCATTGGCAATCCTAAATTGTCCGTAGTGTGCACTTGGTGTGTGCATGTGCGTGTGCCCTGTGGTGTGCTGGCACCCTGCCCAGGGTTTGTTTCCTGCCTTGTGCCCAATGTTGGCTGGGATTGGCTCCAGCAGACCCCCGTGACCCTGTGTTAGGATATAGCGGGTTGGATACTGACTGACTGACATTGCAAGGTATAGTGCAATTGGATCAATCCAGAGGGAGTGAGCAACATGACTACAAATGGACATGAATGAATAAGTGGTGGTTTCAGAGAGAAAGCAGCAAGTCTGGAATAAGAGACGAGGTGAGTGACACAGGACTGAATAAAGAAGGAGAAGAACTACATTCAGAATGAGGCTTGGAGAAGGACTTTGGAAGACAAAGGATTGAAGATAATCAAGAAGGAAACAGAATATTTGAGGTTTAATTATGATCAGAATTTAGAAGTTAGTTTGCACGGAGAATTATTAAAAAGAGTGGATAAATGAATATACCTATGACCAGTGGTATCCCCCGAGATGGAGAACTGAATGCAGAAATAACCCACAGGGTGCAGTATGGAAGGAATGATTAGAAGAAGGTATCAGGAATAATGTGCAATAACAGAATCAAGGGATTAAGGTAAGTTTTATAAGAAAGTAGTAAGACCAGCATTGATATATGGTGTGAGGTATTGGCAAGGCCAGCAGGGGGAACTTACACTGTGGTTTGAATGTGGATCCCAACGCCCCAGTACAGCGACGGGGACACTGTGCTGTAAAAATGGTGCCGCTGTCCTTTAAATGAGACATACATTTGAGGTCTTGACTCTCTGTGGTCATTAAAGATCTCTGGGCATCCTTTGCAAAGAGTAGGGAGTATCCCGTTGTCCTAGCTAAACTGCCCACCATGGCCTAGTTATTCTGGCCCCCTAAACATCCCCTGTCTTTAATTGGCTAACTATTTCTTACCCCTTCCCCACCTAGCAGCTAATGTGTGGTGTATTGGCACAAAATGGCTGCCGTCACATCATCCAGGTGGATGCTGCACATTGGTGGTGGATAAAGTGGCTGGCCATCTACTATGTAAAGTGCTTTGAGTAGTGAGAAAAGCAGTACACAAAGGTAAAGAACTATTACTATTATTATGGACCTGAGACATGGGCAGTAAAATGGAGTGGAGAAGAAGAATATGGATATGGTAGAAATGAGAATATGAGATGGGTAAGTGGAGCTACAATGAAAGACAGTGATTAAATGTACATTGTTTATGAATGTTAGGAAATAGTTCTTCATAGAAACATTACAGACACAAGATACCAAGTAGTGTATTTAAAAATAGCATGTTCAGGACCATTGGAAACATTAACAGAATACTAAATTAAAAGGTGAATTACCTGCTCTTCTCAAAACTTTTTTTACTCTTGTTCTGGCACAGTGTGTTGTTCTTTTTTTAAATTTGTTTCTGTTTGTAAACTATATAGGGGAATATCATTTATGTTAGAAAAACAGCCATTCTATTATCAACTACATTTAATACAGGGTCAAGCCTAGTATTGTGGTATTGGGTGCAAGACAGGAACCAGCCCTACATTGCATAAGACATCTTACCGCAAGCCATGAATTCTCAGACAGAAACCCACATAGCCATGGGGAAAACATGAAAACTATACACAGGTAGTGTCCATTCCAGGATTCAAACTCGGGGCTCTAGAACTTTGAAGCAGCAGATTTGGCACTGTGTTCCTCTGCCACCCTGTTGGAAAACCATCAAAAACATTGCTGGTGAGGCCTACCAAAAGAAGCAAATGATTATTTGGTTAAGCTTTCCATTCAAACCTCTTCTACAGGCAATCTGCAAAATGTTCTTTCATAGGAGCAGTTCACTTTCCACTGATACTGTAAATATGGCATGGCGATTAAAATCTGTCAGCTGCAAAAAGCAAACAGTAAGACTAAGAGGAACCATAGGACAAAAATAGCCTTTGGCTCCATCTGTTTCAAAGGTCTGTTGCAGTGGTGGTGCTGGTCCTGAGAGATCATCAGTCATGACGGAGTTGGGTGAAATCAGAGCAGCAATGGAAGCTAAGAACTGACATCTTTAAAGACTGCCTACATGCAAATTTGCAATTTGCCTGAGACATTTGAAGACATACAGTAAATACACTTGTTTTCCCATAAAATCATGAACAATATTTGTACCATACACCAAACTGATCAGTAAAACAAGACTTAGCAAAATGAATTAGGTGTTACTTGTTTCAGTAAATTGCCGTAAACAAGGAATGGGGGAAAAATAAGATGTTATGTGCACTTGGTTTGAATGAGAAATGCTGCAACATAAAAAGGGTGCTGGCAGATTTAGAAATCACCATGTATAATGCATGTCACCCTTTCAAGTGTACACAAAATCCAGATGTCATTTTATCAGACGATGAATATACTATAATCATATATAATGAAAGACTGCAGAAGCCTGAAAGGGCCCAAACTTCATAGGCATATGTTTACAATATTACACTTTCATTACTACTTTCATACTGTATATCTCATTTTGTCTAGCTGCTCTTCATCTGGAGTAGCATGTCTGTGCAGTGGTTATCTCTACTGCATCACAGCTAAAAAAAAGAAAGGGATTCAATTTTGTTTCTGTCATTTTCTGTGGGGAGTCTGAAATTGTTTCCCTCATTTTTTCCAGGGAATGCCAGTTACCTCCAACTGCCCAGATTTGCGAGTTTTAGGCAAATTGATTATTCTGTTCTAGTCTGCTATGAATAACTGTACTTAGTATATGTACATGCATGTGTGCGTGCATGATGGTCTTCTCACCTGGGCTTGTACACACTTAAGGTCACTTATTTGTGACCTCAAATGTATAAGAAATAACAGACACAGGGAGTAGACGCAAACCCAGTCTCCAGGAGCTATGTGCCAGCCATATTAAAGAGTGCACCACCATGCCAGCTGACTACTGTATACTTTATAAAAATTAATGAAATTAATGAATGACTGACTGACAGACTGACTGCAAGAATTACATGAAGTCATCAGTCATTGCAATTAAGGTAGTTCTGTCTGGTGGCCAAGATGTCTGGCATGCAATAATCAAATATTTCTGAGCAAAAATATATACTGTAACATATATGTGACCCAAAAACAAGATTTCAAAGGAAAAAGGTAGCAAAAGTCAGAAGTTTTTAGTTTTCATCTCCTTGCAGTGGGATAGCCATCATTTTTACATTTCATGATATTGTTGCAGGCAGGTTTTTGGCCCTAAGGCATGTCCTTTATGTCTGTCTGAAATCTGGAATATATTTTCTTCACATAGTGGCCCCAGTTTTTTGTCTAAAAACTATTTTCAAGCAGGAAGATGTGCACATTGAGTGACAGAGGCCTATCAAAGTATTTCTTTATTTTATTAATAGAATTGAAGGCCAAATTAGAGTGAACCTCTGCGTTGACACGAAACTCTTTTCTCAGTCACACAGTGGACAGTGCGATTGCCTAACCACTCTACAAATTTGGGTTCACTGCCTGTCTGGAGTTTGCCTGTTCTCTCTGTGCTTACATGGATTTTCTCAGAATAATCTAGTTCTAATGTAGGTTTCACATCTGTAAATGTTGCCTCTACTGTGGCTAGGTATGATTAATTGTGGGAACCTGATTGACCGTGGCATTCCTGCTTTGTACCAGGTGTTATTGGGATAAACTTTGATTTCTTGCAACCCTACAATAAAAATGAAGGCTTGGAATAAAAAATAATGTTTGCTCATGCACCTTGTAGCTTTAGGACCGAGCTGAGAATTAAGAAGTTTTGAGAAACTGATGCAGCAGTGGACATAGTATTGACCTCTCACACCAATACTGAAAAAGAAAGACTAAACATCTTGTAAATCTGATGAATCCCAGCTCCTGCTTATGTATGCTGTTGATTAGTGCAGACTATGGTGAAAACTCTATCAGTGTCAACGAGGTAGGTGTCCATTGCTCATTGAGGCATTCCTTGTGTGATTTTGGGCTATACATGAAATACATTTCTGTTACTGTTGTAATGGCATGGGGTATAATGCCAAGTTTGAAAGGTACAGGGTAACTGAACATTGCTGTGATCAGGTGCATGCTTTTATGGTCACAGTGCTACTCATCTGAAAATTGAGTTTATTTAAAACATACAAAGTGCCCAGCAGGAAATTCCAAGAATGATTCTAGGAATATTAGAACTTTAGAACAGTTAGAACCAAAATAACATCAAGTCTAGTTTTAAAAGTCCCTAAAGTCCTACTGTCTACCACACTCTATGGTAACATATTCTAAAGTATGTGACTATGGTTCTGAGCTTAATGTCTGTACAAAATTTACCCCTAACAACTGTTCTTAAAGTCTCAATCCACTGTTCTAATTCTTTTAGCAATTTTAAACACTTCAATAGTTTCTCCTCTTCAGCTGAAAATGCTCAGCTCTTGTAATCTTTTCTGTAGCCCATGAATCAGCCTATTCACTCTTCTCTTGACATTTTCTAGTGCTGCTATGTCCTTTTTGCAGCGTGGAGACCAAAACTGCAAACAGTACTCCAGATGAGGCCTTACCAGTGTGTTATAAAGCCTGAGCATAACCTCCTTGGATTTGTATTCTACATATTAGGGCATTATATAACCTAACATTCTGTTAATCTTCTTAATGGCTTCTGAACACTGGCAGTTGATAGTGTCGAGTCCACTACGGCTCCTAAATCCTTCTCCAAAGGTTTACTCTCCATTTTCAGACCTCCCATTCTGTATTTAGACCTAACAATTTTACTTCCTACATGAAATACTTTACATTTGCTTACATTCAATTTCATCTGCCAGAATTCTTCTCAAGCCTATATGCAGTCCAAGTTTCACTGTAATAATTCAATGGATTCTAGATTATCTGCCAATCCACCTAGCATGGTATGATAGTGATTCTGCCTTAACGCAACAGTCTTGTCAGTCAGCAGATCGCAAGTCGATTGAGCATCTGGGGGATAAGTTAGATAAACCCATGGAGAGAAGAGATCTTGCAGCTAATTATGAACCAGTTATGGGACACCTTACCATTGAAATTGGATAGTATCCTTGATTTGATGATTTGATAATGTGTTGATTCCATGTGCTTATAAATTAAGACTGTTCTGGGGTGAGGAGGTTGTGAAGCTCGGCCCAGACACAGACAGGCAAACATCGTTTTAATCACCCACACACGTTTATTTACATGACTATTATTTACAGTGAAGCACACAGCCCCAATCTCCCCCAAAAGTCCTGGCCAACAACACAATGCCTCTTTCTCCTCAGGCCGCCTTCTTGCCTCTCCTTCCGAGCTCCGTCCTTCTCCACTCCTGACACAAGCCAACGAACGGAGGGATGCAGCCCCTTTTATGACCACCCGGATGTGCTCCAGGTGCCTCCCGACTAGCAATCCCCAATGTGGTGAAAGTACCGGCTGCGCACCCAGAAACACTCCGGGTGTCCCCGATCCTCTTGCCCACAGCACTTCCGGGTGTGGCGGAAGTACTGAGGTCCAGGGCTCCATAGGCATTGGGGTGCCCCCTGGCGGTCCCCATAGCCACCTGGGTGATCGCCCCCACTGGGCGAGGCGTATGCCCTCCTCTGGTCCTCCAGGGCGTCCTAGCCGTGTCACCCCCACAGGCACCTGTGACAAGGTGTATCTAATAAAGTGATCAGTCAGTTTGTACTGTGTGTAGTAAGGTAAGACTTGCATGTAGGTAAAGTGAAAATATTATTACCAGTTGGATAGTGCTAAGTGCATGTAATAAAAGTAACAAAAATGAAAAACATGCCAAGCATTAAGCATTACGATGAGACATATTATACATAATGTTCATGAGTGTCTTCTAGGCCTGCACATTGACACTGAGTTTTTGCCATTGTAACTGGGCAGTGTATGCTCTAGTGCTTAAAGACATGGACTTCAAAACTCAAGGCTGGCAGTTGAATCCCAATCTCTTTCTCACTGAGTGACTCTATCAAGTCATCTAATCTGCCTTTGCTCTTCAAGAAATGTATGTAAACAGTGGTATTGTACTTGTGACGTTCTTGGGAAGGTGGTGTTAATATAAAGGTACCATAAAAAAATTCCTATGTGTGTCCTCAATTTAGATATGTGCTTGTGATGCTCTGTAGTGGCTGACATCCTGTCCAGGGTTGTTTCACACTTTGTGCCCAGTCCTTAGAGAGCATGACTTGAATATAACAAGTTTGAGAGTGTATGTATGTAAGTTTGTAATATCCTAAATTGTTAAATGCATATATAGCAGTGCTACATGACAATTCATTTATCCGTTGGTTTAGCAGCTTCATTTACCTTCTGATTTCATCAATAAAACCCTTATAACCCTTATACTATGCAGAGCCATGTGAGCAGACAGTCAAGATGACGAAGATTTCATGTGAGGCACTGGTTTATTGACGTCTCTGTTTAATTTAAGGTTATTTCTCCTTCCTGTTAGAAGAGATGCTATCAAAGGATGAACACTTGTTTGTGTTGAAAAACACCTCTTTAAATGCCAGCTGTTTCACAATTTGCAATAATGTATCTTGAAGGTGAGTGAGATGCTTATTTATTTGCTTGTTTGCCTGTTTGCAGCCAGCTGGGAGCTAGATTCTATTACACAGCCATGATTTCCATCAGGATCTCAAACATTTCATCATTCTGCCCTCATTTTCTTTTTTTTTAATTAGTTAATCAGTTTTTCCATTTCCAAACCCTCAAGTCTATCTTGTGTTAAAACATTTGGTAATAAGGCTTCACTCCAACTGTGATTCCTGCCAGCCAGGGCCACCCAAAATGGTGCTGATTTTCTAATTTTATTGAAATTATGCACTTTAATTGGGAAAGAGTCTGTAGGGGAGAGTGTTGATCATGTTTCCATTTTTACTATCAGTTATTGGTTTGAAAAATAAACCTTTTTATCATCTTTCTACAATCTCTTAACTAAAACCCCCTCCACAATGAAGTTCTTTTTTTATTTCTTTTTTCTTTTATTTTCATCCACGTACTTCCTCAATATGCCTTATTATCCAATAGCTAGTAGACATTAAAGCGAGCTGTTTAAAGAAACTGGGCTCCAATATGACACCAGAAGAGCTGATCTGAAGGAGAAAACCCACTCTGAAAATCCCAACACATTCCGTTTCCTTTAAAAGCCTAATGGTTTTGCTTACCTTTACTCTTAAATGTTTTCCTTAAGGCTTCCTTAAATATATTTGACTTCAGGAAACATTTTATCAGATTTTATTTCCTAATGCTTATTTATTCTGTTTGTTCTCGGTTTCTGTTAAGTTTTCTGCAGTTTGGCAAGTGCTACATAGTCTGAATTTGAAATGTGTCTGTAGGCACATTTTTGCCTGACAAGGGATGTTAAGGATGCAGTGACAGCAGCAGCTTGGAACTCTTTTTTCCTTTGTGTTTCAGATAAGTAAGTGTGCACAACACTGCTGTGATTAATATTTTTCTTTAGATATTTCTATCAAGATTTCTATTAAGAGACAGATTTTGGGAAAAACCTGCCAAATAGTAGGCTTACAAGACAGATACTGGTGGCGGGGGTGACGGTGAAGAGTGGGGGGTGATGCAAGTGCATTATACCTGGGAAATGGCAATGCAAAAGAGTTGCCAAGTATTTAAAATATTTATACCCCCTGTTATTTTTTTCTTTGTTTTGTTTGTTTTTGTTTTTCTTGTAGCACCGCCAGTGAATGCTTCCTGCCTTTTAATCTTTTCACACTAAGACATTAAATGACATTTTACATTTCCAAACGGTGCGCCTCAATTTTTTTTTTTATTGTTTTAATACCATGAAATCTGTGAGACATAAACATAATGATTAGCCCAGAAATATGTCATTGCAATATACTGGAGAAAAGGAAGCCTACGTATGAAATGTAGGCTAACAATCTGAAGACATACATTACGAGCAATCAATGTGTCGTGTGCACTCATGCACTATATTGCAAGTTTCAATTTGCAAAACACGTTAAGTGAAAAAAATTCCTCCTACGGTTTTGAAATGTAATTTCATTTAATCAAATTTACTAATTATATTCATGTGTTTAATTTGCAAGTAAAATTAGAGCTGACTTTAGAAACAAATTTAAGCATGCTGTTTGACAGGTTTACATCAAAGTCACTGCAATTAATATGTAATTATGACAGGTTCAAAATAAAACTCTTGGAAGGAGCACATGTAAGTTAAAAAGAAGGTAGATTTCCTAAAAGGAAAAATAAGGCAAACATTCAGTGATAAGAATCCAATCTCTACTTGCTCAAACAAATCTACCCCAGCGTACATGCATGTAAAAATCCTTCTTTCTAATTACTTACTGAGGATGCTTACTTCAATTGGTCACAGCAGCACTGGGTTTCACATCATGTCATTGTTTAACCTGCTTAATCCAGACTAGAGTCACCATTGGATGGGGTCCATCTTAGCTAGCATAGGATGCAAGGCAGGAACAAACCCTGGACACGGCACCAGTCTGTCACGGGGCAAACACACACTAGGACCAATTTAGCATTAACAATTCACTAACCTGCATGTCTTTGGATAGTGGGAGGAAACCGGAGCAACCAAAGGTAACTCATAAAGACACAGGAAGAAAATACAAACTGCACACAGAAAGCACCTGAGATGCAAACCCTGGTCTTCTTACTGCAAGGCAGCAGCACTACCACTGTGCCACCATGCCGCCCCAGCACTTTCTGCAAGTTAGGACTTCTTCATGGATGGGACACCAGTCTACCCCACATTAATTTTACAGTCAGCAATGAACCTTTCTGGGAGGAAACCAAAATACTCAGATAAAGGAAACACACAAAAAAGAGTAAGCAATCTCTGTAAAGACAGTGACCAGGTTAGGATGCAGACCTGGAGTACCAACCATGCTAAAAAAATATTATCTATTCATTATTATCATTTACTGTATATTAGCCTGTTTCTTCAGGCTTCTCAAACACTCTATTGACAATACAAAGGCCTCTGTACTCAAGATGGTATTACTGTATAGCTAAACATGTAAAAGTAAAGGAGAAGACTATAGACCTTAGTCAGTTTAGTCAGGCTTTTCAGGGCTCTAAGCACCTCCATCTTTCCACCCACCAGCAACATGACATACAAGCACAGTATATATGGGATCTTCATACTTGCCACAAAGCTCCAAGTGGTGGTAATGTCAGGAAACAACACACGCTATCGAATACTGTAGTTAAGTAGATGCCATCAGGGTTGGATCCCAAGTCCACAGGCCACTAGTCCTGACAAAATATTGGGTATCCTCTCCCCCAAAACCTGCCTCAATCCAGGACCAACCTACTAACAGATCAATTAAACAAATGCTGGTGTTTACAGTACTTGTGTATATATAAGATGTGAGACAATCCAATAACTTCATTGTACTAGATAAGTAGTCAGCACAGATTACATTATGTACACAACTATAATTTGCATTGGATTGGATTCTTAGTTGGTTCAATCTTCATGAAGGGCCCTTCCTAAATTTCGGGCCCCTGGCCCTGGGCCCAACCTGCTCATTCTGGGATCCATGTATTGGTCCTTGAAAATTTTTCTTTAGCCAACCATTCATTCTGTTCCCAAATTAAATCATCTTTATAAGGATTTTGACTGTAAAAGTAAAGAATGCAAAAGTATCAGGGTTGGTCAGTAAACTTCTGTTTTATGTGAAAATTAACAGTCACTGAAAGTTTAAAATGATTTCATTATGAAATTAATGACAACTATGTAGTATTCAATTAAATTATTCCTACTCTTGGAATAAGGTATTGATGTTTGGTGTTACTCCATAAAATGTTTAAAATGTGAAAACATGCTTAATAAGAAATTCTAAAGTAATCCATAGCATGCCCACTTCCGGAGTTGTAACCAATGCTGACAGGAGAGGCTCCTGTACCCCATCCTTGTACAGTAGTGATGCAGGCTTCTAAATAGCAAGACGGATGTTACAGATGTTACCACTGGTGTCATCCATATTTACTGCCGAACTGCTGACCCAACCTCAAGACCCAGTCACCAGTGTTTCAAAAGATGAAGGTCTATCTAACTAATCAAAATGTCTAAAATTAATGTAAATGTATATTTTCAGGTAACAATACTATTGAACTAGTGACGTAGTGGTGATGATCCATCCATCCTCTTCCGCTTATCCAAGGTCGGGTCGCGGGGGCAGCAGCTTAAGCAGAGAGGCCCAGACTTCCCTCTCCCCGGCCACATCTTCCAGCTCTTCCGGGAGAATCCCAAGGCGTTCCCAGGCCAGCCGGGAGACATAGTCCCTCCAGCGCGTCCTGGGTCTTCCCCGGGGCCTCCTCCCGGTTGGACGTGCCCGAAACACCTCACCAGGGAGGCGTCCAGGAGGCATCCTGATCAGATGCCCGAGCCACCTCATCTGACTCCTCTCGATTATAGTGGTGATGAGGACATGTAAATACCTCAGGGTGCTTCTGAACAACAAGCTTGAGTGGATTACCAACACAGAGGAGGAACATAAGAAGGGTCAGAGTCACTTTCATTTCCTGAGGAGGTTAAGGTCATTTTGTATATGCAGGCAACTCTTACATGTTTTTTACTAGTCTGCAGTGGTCAGTGTAATTTTCCATGTGATAGTGTGCTGGGGAAATGACATTTGCGGTGGTGATACCAACAGACTAAATAAACAGTTCAAAAAGGCCAGTTCAAATGTGGTAGTCTGTCCAGACTCAATGGAGGAGGTTGTAGAACAGAGGTTACTCAGGAAATCTGTTTACTATCCTGTAATCTTAATAACAATAGAATGGTATGCTGGACAATGGCTTTCACCCGCTGTGTGATGTTTCGGCTAAAGAGAGGAGCACATTCAGTAACTAACTGAGACCTCTGAGCGCTATGCGAGGTTGTTTCTACCCTTAGCTATCATGCTCTATAATGAATCGCCTCTAGGCTAAGGTGGTCTTGTTCCCTGTGTGCTGAATGGAGTTGATCTAGCAGACATCAAAACAGACAATCATGCTATGTACAAGGTAGTGTGTCAATATACTATGTCAATGATTTACATCCTGTACTGTGAAATTATAAGCATGATTTAAATCACTTTTCACTAAATAAATTGATATACTCTTATTTATAGATAATTCTATGTGTATCTGTGCATTGTTAACACACTCATATGTGATTATGATCATTCTTGTTATAGGCATAGTTGTGCCTTTTTATGTTTGCTGTTGTAACCCTGCAATTTCTCTTTGGATTAATAAAGTTTTTTTTTCCCTCTACAGAATAATTCAGAATAGTTATGCTTACCCTTTATCCATTGGGAGGGTTAGCAATGTAAGCATAGAATGTATAGTCGAAAGACCAGGATGTTGGATGTGAGCAGAGCCAAATCAGGCCCTTAAGAAATAAAAGGAAACTCATATTTGTGTTAGTATCTCATGACATCATGCCAGTATAAGAAAGAAAGCACTGCCAGGCAGCAGTTGGCTATTACCTATATCTGGATGAGGTGCAGCACAAATAATTACTCCATGGGCACTGAAGTGAAAGAGGGGAAAGGTCCATCTTGTCTCTGCTTGACAGATGGCAGTAAATTGATTCAGTTCTTTATAACTGGAGTCATGTTGCATGTGTTGCACAGACTGACCAGGCTTCAGGAGGAGGGCCTGCTCCTGTAGACAAAGGAAAAGTTGAAGAGTTCAAAAGAGGTATGACAGGAGTGATTCTGATGATTGCCCTGGAAATAATCCCACAATGGTGTTTAAAACCTCCACTCAGTGGCCTAGGGTGTGTAAGATAACCAGAAGAAAGGAAAGTCTTGAGGGAAATGTGGGTTCAGAAAAGGAAATGGGCATTTCACACTTTAGTGGAAAAGCAGACCACCAAGCCATATAGTTTGTTTGACGAGCCCAGAAAGGCATTTGGATTTGTGTTCTCTTCAGTGTATGTTGTACTATTCATACTCATTTTATTTATCATCCCCCTTGTGCTCTATTGTCAAAATGAGACACACTTTTTCCTTTGATTTTAGCTTGTATAGTACACTATGTCTTCACATCATTCTCTGTGTGATCTCACCTTTTTCACTGAAGGATTGTGTATGCCTAGCAGCATAAGAATGAAAGAATAAAAGCACCTTGAATAGGACAACAGCTCATGACAGGTCATACACACACTCATGCCTAATTTAGAAATATTAATTATCAACCAAATCTTTTGGGAGTAGAAGGAAATCAGTGTGGACAGAGGTTAAACCATTCAGAATTTACACAGGCCAGGATTCAAACTCAAATCCCAGGAGCTGTATGGCTGCTTTGCTAACTGATGTACCTTTCTTCCACCCTCCTACCATATTCAACAAGTCTTATAATTGCTATTTCTCATCCTTATGTATGGGCATTGCCACTGTTTTGTCTATGCCTACCATGAGCACTTTGCCTCTGACCATACTTCCCGTGGACTGTTTGTCTCTAGTAATACCTTCCAGTAACTTCATTTTGAAAAGATGTGCCAAATTATCTGGCAGTCACCCAAAGCCATGATATATGTTAGTATACTTTATGATGCATGGACCATCGACTTTTTCACATTCTTTTTATTCTGTTCTTTTTTGTATATTTTCATGCACAGTTTTGGATTGTTTGATTCTGACTTTATGTAATATTATCTAGCAATTTTTCTTAAGTTTGCTTTATGCTGACCTATTTGTGTTATTATTAAAAATGCACTTTTTGTAACTGACCTTTTCCCATATTGCCATGTCTTCTTGTGTTTGCTTTTGTCAGCATTATTTAAAACGTTACCAACTAGTCCGGCACTTTTAAGCATAACATAAGCTCTATGTTTATGAATGCAATACCAAGCATATTTATAAAATGAGTCCATCATGAGGTGGGAATTTATCAAAACATGTAAGATATCACTTATTTATTTTTTTTACATTTCAGTCATCTTTAAAGGCAAACATATTACAAAAATATGATCCATTTTTATGCAATGACAAATATGAAATAATTGGATGTATATTTTTACCTAAATTTGAGCAATTAATAAATTAATTAACCGGTAACTACATGATTCTTTAGTTAATCCCTTTATTCATGATTTGTTTTATTTAATATGTTAAAAATTACACAATGTCAGACTATGCTGGTAGACTCAAATGAACACAAGCCAGATGTGAGATGATTTAAAGGTGACCTTCTTTCTGTTTCAAAGCTACACTAATGCACCATTAATTAGGCATTTATGTTTGCAGTGAATGTTCTTTAAAAATCTGTTTCTGTAATTGTACGTTAATTACACCATTCTCAACATTTATATCCAATCTCAGGGCAGATTCTATTATTCCCAATATACCCAGTTATGTATAGCATTTATAAAAATATAAGATACGTTTTCACAATTAACGTGTTATAAACTAAAATTGGGATGGCACCTTGACAAGATTGTCTCGCGCCTCTTGGACACTTTGTGTAAACCTTGGCCCACATCACTGTCTGAATGGAGTTTGCACAATGCCTATGTGGGTTTTGTGTATGTGCACCCCACAATCAACTGGGATCCTAGCCTATCCTTTCCTGCCTCCTTTCTAATGATGCAAGGACAGCTTCCTGCAATGTACCAGAAAACTGTTGGATGGACAATGTGTAATAAAACAAATTGTACTGATTTTTATAATTAAATATAAATAAAGATAGCTAATTTTATATGCATTCGTCCTCATAATATGCACTAAACTGTTTTTACTTTGAGCAGTAATTATAGCCATGAGCCTCATAGGATAAGTCGGATAAGTCTCTACCAGACTTACCTATCTGTATACTGAATTCTATTCCTTATTCTTTTTGCACACATTTTTGGTTTGATTGAGTTCTTAGACATAACTCTAATAGCCTCTTCTAAGCATTTCCTCTTTAAGTTATTGCTGTAAGTCTAAAGGTTACAGTCCTACTTAAAAATGAGTCTCTACTCAGATCGCAGGGTTCTAGCCAAATGTAAGAGTGCTTCTTCCAAGCATTTTCTATACGTCTGTTTTTCCCTGTCTCATTAGAGGTCCTCCTGATCACAACAGAGATTTTACAACATATTTCTGTCAGCTTTATATCTTCTCAGGAGTGATTAACGTTTGGCTTGTTTAGAATTTCTTATGATAGACCCTTTGTCTTCATGATGACGTTTTCCTTGATTAGTAACTCTACTAACCAAGTGAGGGTCTCCTCAGAGATAAATGGTTTTAATAGGAATTCAAGAGAAGCTCCTTAATTACATGCAAGAGGAATCCATTTGGCTAATTACAGTATGTGACCTCTAAAGATAATTAGATGCACCAGAATGTGCTTAAATGTGTCATTGCGGTGAATGCCTGTGGAATCAGTCTTTTCTGTTTTCTTAGAAACTTACCATTTCTTTAGAAATAATCATTTTTAATTAATTCTCAAAAATCCTGATTAGTTCAAATGATTCAATTGTTACAGCACAACAAAAATAAAATAGGGAGAACACTCTGTAGTTACTTTAATTGAAAAATATTTGGTATTACTTTAGAATAATAGGCTACCTATAGTGCATCAATTTGTTTTATTCTGCTACCCCAACGTGACCTTAACAAATGTTGTGTTTTTGTTACACAGCAGTAAGAAACTAATAAATGCATTATAGGCATAGAGGTTTATGGAGTCATTATTGTCACACATACAAAGTACAGTGAAATTCTTACTTATATGTGCTAATCCTATAGCAATTCCTTACAGCTCCTATTCTAAAATGTTACTAAAAAGATGACTGCTTAAGGACCAGCTAATTATTTTAACATATTGCTCCTGGTAAGGCTGGTGTTATGGCTTTTATTATTTTTTTCAATGCACTGTGATCAGTTGTTCCAAAGTCTTGTTCATTTTCTTTTCTTCATGGCCATTGCTATCATTTTGATCCAAATAACCCTGTTGATCTGAGAACAGGATGGTTTTGAGAAGGTAAGAAAGACATCACTGTCACTAGAGACAAGCCCCTCATAAAGAGTTAGGTACAGGTATGTGAGTCTGTGGGAGGAAGGAAGACTAGAGTACCCACAAACACACAAGGAGAACATGAAAACTCCATAAAAGCACTGCTTAGATCAGGATTTGGACCAAACGCCCTGGAGCTGTGCTGAAGAAGCAGTGCTAATTACTATGCCACTAATTAATTTGTGTCGACTATTAGGGAATAAAGATGACACTTCTGTAGGTTTTGATTTCCAAATTCATCTCACCTCTCCACCCATTCCACTCCATATGATTATTCCAAATTATGATGTTTATCTTTTTTATGAAATTTTACGTTGTTTTTGTTTATTTTACATAATTTATGTAAATTAGTAAAACACTATGAGCCATAAATAGTCAAGGACCACCAAATATTAGCAATCAATCTATTTTCAAAACCACTTAACCCAGTTTCACTGTTACCACCATCAAAGTTACCACTCTTAAAAGTCAGATTTAGTGCTGCCTGTCATCCGGAGAGAAAGATGTATGAGGAAAACACTCAATGGGAACAGGGAGAATGTTGAAACTCCAGACAGACAGTGACTTGAAAACCTGGAGCTATACACACTACTCAACTCCTGCATTCATTGTCTCAAAGCTTATTTTATCTTTGCCTAATTTTTTGTGGATTTTCATCCTTAACCTTGCATCTCCTGGTATTGTATTACTTATTATGCAATGTGCAATACTGTATATGCATACTTTTAGAATAGATAGCTAGATCTGTTAGTGAACATGATTAATCTGGGTCAGAGTTATAAGGGTTGGAGCCTATCTTGGCAGCCCTGGGTGCTATGAAGGAACCAGTCCTGGATGGGGTGCCAGTCCATCAAAGTACATACATTCATTCATTAATGTGATACGAATCTAGAGTTTCTAATTACCAAAACTAATTGGGCTTGAGACATAAATCACAGTCCTTGTAAAAAAAAAAAAAAAAACACCAACACATGGGAAAACATCTAAACCGACAAAGAGCAGGTTTGAATTTAAACTAAGGATAATGGAACGATGAGACAAGTTATTTTTGATCATCATTATCAGTGTATAATGTAATCCGAAGTTATCTTTTTATCAGTCTATTATTAAAAAGAGCTTTATAACTGAGAGAGGAATTCTCTTCCACTGGGAATTTCCTTAATGGATACTGAAGCAAGATAACATGGTTGGAAGCAAATAAGTAAATGATAATCCAGGCAAATCTAAGAATGAAAAAAAAATCCTTTCCTTAAATAAAGTCTGTAATTATGTTTTAAAAGATAAATAGCTTAATTATATAATTAATAGTTTATTAGAACAATTGATATAGAAATAAATACACCTCACTGAATCACCACCTGGGCATGGTAATTAATTAGAACAGTATTTAACACCATAAGAAGGAAACATTTCCTTTAGCAGCTTTACTATATAGCACTGTACCAAAACATAATTAACTAAAATAAATGTGCTTTGTGCCTATACTTTAGTACTCTTAATATGCCTGTATGTATTTAGATTTACAAGTAAAATATAAATTTATATTGTTATTTTTGCATAACATTTCAATATTCTGAAAAGGATACAAAGGATTAGAATTCTTCAACTTGTTCTTTCCATAGGATTCCTATTTAATAGGCTTCTTGCCTGATCATGTAAGTTTTTTCATTTTAATTCACCTCTTTTTGGCACTACAACACTGAATTCTCTCTTGCTCTCACTCCATTAACAAGGAACAATGTAGAAGCTCTGGTATAGATTATTATATCACCTGCTGCTAAAATCTCATTTTCAAGTCAATTTAACCTGACATATGTGGAGGAAAAAATGTTAATTTTTCTATTCTTGTCATTAAACCAAAATCAATGCAGTCCATGAAAAAAAAAACTTTCCACTTATTGTACATAGTTTTGAAAGTGCAGCACTGGTGACAAAGCCCAAAGAACTCTTTATTCATAAATTAAAAAGAACTAAAAACACCTGTAGAAACCACTTATTTTCTGTTGTGCTCCAATTGTTTGCTGCTTGCCATATTAAATTAATTTAGTTTTTAAAACCAATCGTATTCTGGATTACAGTGAAACTCTGTTGTGGGGAACAATAGGATGTTAATTATTAAAAACACCATGTTAAAAAATGACAGTACTGTAGCAGACGTATTAGATGATACACCTCTTGTACTTGCAAATCCACTCCACTATCTCCTTCTTTTGTATAGAACTGAAAATAAAAACATAAAAAGAATGTAAGAAAATGACTGAGGTGAAGAGGTTATTCAGGTCAACATTGCCAATCATTCTCACAATGATCTACTACACTGTTTGGTAACGTACTCCACACATTTATGTTATTCTAAATGAAGAAATAATGTATAACATTTCTGTGAAATTAGACAACTGCATGTTCCTGTTGAAAGATGTAAAGTAACGCCTTGATTCTACCATAACAATTTAAAACTTTATATACCATATCTAAATTTTAATCATAATTTTATACACTTCTAACATGACATAGTGACATTAAAACATAGTTCTCTAAAATCTGAGCTAAGAAGAGCTCATATCCTGCAGGTCTAGAATAAGTCAAGTTGCTCTTCACTAGGGTTTCTCTTACTTACTTATGCCCTCCACCCCTTCCGGGGTATGGGCCGCCAAAGGTAGATCTCCAGAGATTTCTGTCCTGGGCCATTCTTTCTAGTTGACTCCAGGTGTAGCCCATCCTTGTGATGTTTGCCTCGAGATTGCGTTGCCAGGTGTTTCTTGGATGGCCTCTCTTCCGCTTTCCTTGGGGGTTCCATCTGAGAGCCTGTCTGGTGATACTAGTTTGTGGTTTATGTAGGGTGTGCCCTATCCATCCCCATCTTCTGTTCCAGATTTCTGCTTCTACTGAAGGTTGGCAGGTCCTTCCCCATAGGTTGATGTTACTGATGGTTTCTGGCCAGCGAATATGGAGGATCTTTCTGAGACAGGTGTTAATGAATGTCTGGATTCTTCAGGTGGTGGTTTTGGTTGTCCTCTAGGTTTCGGCCCCATACAACAGTACTGATTTTACATTGGCTTTGAACAGATATATCTTGGTGGTCAAGGTCAGTTCTCTGGAACCCCAGATGTTCTTGAGCTGGATGAAGGCAGCTCTTGCTTTGCCGATCCTTGCCTTGACGTCTGTATCTGTTCCACCCTGCTGGTCGATGATGCTGCCCAGGTAGGTGAAGGACTGTATCTCCTCCAGGGAACTTCGATTCAGTGTGACTGAGTTGTTGCTGTTGGAATTGATCTTAAGAATCTTGGTTTTCTCTGTGTGGATGTTGAGTCCAACCTGTGATGATGTGGCTGCCAACACACTGGTCATTTCATACATCTGAGGCTGACCGTGGGAGAGAAGTGCGAGATCATCGGCAAACTCTAAGTCTTCCAATTGGCTCCACAAGGTCCACTGGATTTCATTCCTGCGTTCACTGGTGGATGTCTTCATGATCCAGTCGATAGCGATGAGGAAGAGGAACGGGGATAACAAGCATCCCTGTCGGACTCCCGTCTTCACTTGAAAGCTGTTGGTAAGCTGCCCTCCATGGATCACTCTGCAGGTTATTCCCTCGTATGAGCTCTTGATCAGGTTGACCACCTTGGCTGGGATGCCGTAGTGCCAGAGGAGCTTCCACAGAGCCCCTCGATCCACACTATCAAATGCCTTCTCATAGTCGACAAAGTTGATGTACAATGGTGTGTTCCACTCCAAGGACTGCTCGACTATGATGTGCAGCGTTGCAATCTGGTCCGTGCACGATTCTGCCGGAAGCCTGCTTGCTCGTCTCGTAGTTGTGGATCGACGACGTCCTTCATCCGTTCTAGGATGATCTGGTTGAAGACCTTGCCTGGCACTGACAGAAGTGTGATGCCTCTGTAGTTGTTACAGTTACTGAGGTCCCCTTTTTTTGGAAGCTTGACTAGGTAACCCTCCTTCCAGTCAGTCGGTATCTCTTCCTCCTGCCAGATCTTCTCGAAAAGGGGGTACAGCATCTCCACTGATGCTTCCAGGTCTACTTTCAGGGCTTCTGCTGGTATGTCATCAGGTCCAGCTGCCTTCCCGTTCTTCATCAGGGTGATGGCCTTCCTGATCTCTTCTCTGGTCGGCTTACCGCAATTGATGGGGAGATCTTCGCTGGATGGGTTGATGTCTGGAGGGTTTGGTGGTACTGGTCTGTTCAAAAGCTCCCCAAAATGTTCAGACTATCTATTCATCTGCTGCTCTAGTCCTGTGATGACCTTTCCCTCCTTGTCTTTGACGGGTCGCTCTGGCCTGTTGTACTTTCCAGATAGTTTCTTAGTTGTGTCATACAACTGCTTCATGTTGCCATTGTGCACTGCCTGTTCTGCTTCAGCTGCTAGTCCGTTTATGTAGTCTTTCTTGTCCTTCCTAATGCTCTTCTTCACTGCTCTATGGGCTTCTGCATATTCCTCTTGGGCCTTAGCTTTTGATGCCCTAGTCCTGCTATTGTTGACTGCCACTTTCTTCTGTTTCCTCTCTTCTATCTTTCCCAAGGTTACAGCTGTGATCCACTCTTTGTGATGATGTTTCTTCATTCCAACCACTTCTTGACAGGCTGTTCTCAGTGACTCTTTTACTGCCTGCCAACTGATCTGTACAATACTTCCTTCCTCTTCCTGGTGCAGTTCTTGTAGCACCTTAAACTTGTTCTTCAACTGTAGTCCAAACTCTTCCCTGACGCTGGAGTTCTTTAGACGGCTGACATCATACTTCACTCTACACTGTGTTGTTTCCTTCCAGTTCTTCTTCAACTTCAGCTGATTGCTGGCTACTACTAAGTGGTGGTCGGAAGCCACATCTGCTCCTCTTCTAACTCTAACGGCCTGAAGGGATCTTCTAAACTTCTTGCTAATGCAGATGTGGTCAATCTGGTTCTCTCTGAAGTTGTCCGGTGATACCCAGGTACTTTTGTGGATCTGCTTGTTAGGAAATATGCTACCTCCAATGACCAGGTTCTGAAGGATGCTGTGATGATTCTGGGGTCGAGCGCCTCCCATCCAATCAGTGCCCTCTGTGCTTGTTTAGACAACATGAAGCCTACTCCCTGCGTATGGGGTGCATTACTCTCTTCATGCCCGGAGTACAGCAACAGCTCTCCTGTCGTTAATTTCCTCTGTCCAACTTGTGTCAATCTGGTTTCACTGATGCCCAGCATGATCAGGTTGTTCTTTTTCATCTCGGCAGCTACCTGTGCCGTCTTGCCTGTCTCGTACATGGTCATGATATTCCATGCACCGATAAGGGTTCTACTGGTTTGAAAGAAGGGTAGTCGGCTCGGTGGTTTCCTTTCGGCTTTCACCAACTAGCGTCATGCGTCTCCGAGTTTCAGAGATCCTTCATCTTCCAGGAAGTTAGTCTCTGTTTCTCTTTTTGGCGTTTCTATAGCGTTGTGGTTTTACAGGGTGGGGTTGCTAGCCCAACCCTCTTCCTTTTTCACCTGGGCTTGGGACCGGCAATGCCGCAGTTAGGCTTTCTCTAGTACTTTTATATCTTTTTTGTAATATGGAAATCAAAATTACACACAATATTGCAAATGAGGCCACATTTTATTAGGCTGTTGCATGACACAGCACTCCTTATAATTCCACATGGTATCAGACTCTTTATTTGCTTCTGTATATATTCCATGGCGAATATGCTGTGTTTGCCAGTGACCTTGTTTCGCCAAATATTTTCCTGAAAGTTTGCCTTGCAGTCAGCTTACATGAACATTTTTTTCCTACTGCCTCATGATGCTTTGCAAGGCTAGCATGACATCGTATAGTTATCGCAACTATGTGCAGCACTTTCACACATGCAAAATGTAAAATTAACCCAAGGCAACATTAGCTGACCATATACATCTCTGATACCTCTGCAAGAGCAGACAACATGGGTAATTTTCTTACATAATTAGACATGTACAATAGCTAGAGAGAGCCCTTCCCAAGAAAGAAAACACAAGCAACCCTATGAAATAATAATAATGATTTAGTACTGTTTACAAGGCTTTTCTATCATCTTGATGGGAGGAAAAAGTGCAAAACATCTGCGAAGATACATGGGAAACAAAAAACTGTGTTTTTGAAAATGGACTTCAAGCAACGGAATGAGCCAGTCCCATACTGTCGCTTCATCACATAGTTAATGCGTATCCCAAGATTGGAACTTATGGAGCAAAATGATATGTATATATATTTATAACTATTGCCAGTTTGTGGCCATTTGTTGTATGTTGTTTGCGGTTATCATTCCATCTGCGTTTTCAGAGGCACAGCTGGCCCATTGGTTAACATTGATGTTTCATAGCTCAGAATATATTTTTGTCCACAATTATAATCCACTATTATAATCACTCAGAACTAGGTCAGTTCCAGCTTCTCCAATGACTTCAATGAATTTTGCAGAATTTGGTGAAGTTCCCAAACATTTCTGTGATTTTGCCAAACTCACAGCGCACAAACTCTTCAGGGTTTGCTCATCACTAATAATGATGAGTCAACCACAAATCTTAATTTCTTCTCCCAAGTTTGTTTTATGACTAATATTTTTAACATCTATGTGTAAAATCTTACATTTGTCTACATTAAATGTCTTCTGTCACATATATGACAAAATCTGAATTTTGCTCACTTGCATTGACTTTTCTGATTCTCCTTGTTTGGGGTCATCTCCAAATTCATCCTGCTTGGTTTGAGTCAAATGTGCCATATAAGAATTTTGGATAGTTTTTCTTAAACCTTTCTTTTGAAGCTCCTTTGCAAAATCAAAAATTGTGCTTGAGTCTGTTGTCTAAATTTAAGCCAATGAATATTTGCTGCTTGGCAGCATCTTCTCTTACAGGCCCTCTACACTTATGGTAAGTCAATGTCAATCTGTTGGCTTACTTTTCACTACAGTATCTGAACATTCCCCAAACATATTGTTTTCCCTGATATTAGAATGGTGTTTCTATTTTATAACAACTAACCTGCAGAGTTTTAAAAATGACATTTTGTGTGTTGGAGCAGATTCTCTTCAAAAATTCTGCTGTAAGAATGATTTTTGGTGCAATTTGTATGCATGTGTAATCTTAGAGTACTGACACTTGTAACCTGGAGAATACTTTACATACACTATCAGCGTGTATAACTGTTTCATTCTTGGGAAATAGGGATCATGAAATGACCCCATTGAGGTTTGTAGCAGATACACTGCAGATGTTGGACATGCACAAAATGAATCTGCTGTGGTAGGCAAGTTGCCATCATGGGCATCAAGGGACCAAAGTGTGCAACCACAGCGATACACGCAGAAAATGTACCACATTCATAATCTTGCCACTCCATTCACTTTCTGAATTTTCATAGAAAGATCCATTTAATTAGTTCAGCTTAGCATTAAGGCAAAAAAAGGGTTTGAATGACAAGGTCGAGCTCTCGTCCTTTCACTGAATTAGAGAAGATTGCCATAAATTGCATAATATAATGAAACATCAATTTGCATATTTGCTGCAATATTAAAAGGGATCAGTTTTAGCTCACAAAGCAGAACAAACAAAAAAACACGCAATTTAATATCACAAATTACTCTCAGAAAGTGACCCTCAGCAGCAAGCCTGATTAGCACTACTTAATTAGGAACCTAAAAAATCTAAATCCCCCTATCTCTCCCATTCTGTGTGTGTACAGCCAGGAGTTTTAGTTCCAGATTCAATATTTACTTGGTGCTGATATGTTTGTATGGGAGCCGTTCAGAGAATTATGAAGACATGCAAAAAAATTAATATTCAAATAAAAAAATCTTAATACCTACTCTTTGCATGCAGGTGCAAACCAATTAACAAGCTGGCATTTACAATACCTTTAATTAATATTTGTCTCATGCAGAACTGCCTGTCATTTCTTTGAAATGTTTAAACATCTTATCCATGAATAATCAAATATTGAGTTCTTTGCTGTTGCAGCAGCTGTATCATACGTTCCCATAAACTGCTGGCAGGAACTGAACATTTGTCTAGAGAGGTAAGACAATAAACTAAAACACTGCAAAAAAAAAAAAGAAAGTAGTTAATTGCAGAGATTCCTTGTGCCAGAGCAACAGTTAGAAAACCCCATCATTTGCTGCCTAGAAGACTTCATTAACATGGATCAATCAAAAGTATCATACACTGCACTAGCCCGATCTTGGTAGGATCCCCACAATTTCATTGGAAAAAAATAGGCTAGTGGAGCTGAGGCCCTGCCACCTCCCCCTTATTTAAAAATGATTTCACTAAAATGACTTCTACTCAGTTTTTCTCACACTTCAAAGCTGGTTCTTTGTCAGTGTGGTGATATGTGTGAGTAGCATCTGTGATGAACTGGTGCCCCATCTCTGGACTATATCCTACGCTGCCAGAATAACATCCAGACCATGATGAACTAAGTTAAGCAAGTTTGACAATTTTAGGTAATGTTATGCAATTCCATTCAGCCATTTGGCTTATTTTTTTTCCTTAGAAATAGGAATCTAATAGGTGTAATCATCTTTTTGTATTGTGTTTTGAACATTGTTAGCGATTTTTCATATTCTTCCAATGCGCTGTCTTGTTTCCCTATGGATGCTGCCGTGTTGGAGACTGGTTGCTAGGATGCAAGGCCACGTTTCTGGAAGACGACTCTTGATGGTTGCACGTCATGACATCACCACTGTGATGTTTTAAAATGTTGGTGCCATTCGTAACTAATTCAAGATTGGATTCACGAAAGAAAAAATTGTGCATCATTGCATTTTCTTAATTTTTAATTTTTATTGGTTTTTACATTCTTTTCTGTCCTCGGGGCCTCCTGATGTGGAGTTGGCTGTTTGCGTGAGCCTTTTTAAAAGCCAGTGATGCCTCAAAGGAGTGCTGAGGCATTAGCTCCAGCCTGTGATGTTTGGCTTCCTTTTTTGGATTCTCTTTAAATTTTTTTTTGAGTTTTTACTAGATTATTGCTTTTATCTTTTGGAATTTTACTCTTGTTTATGACAGCTGATTATTGTTTAACTGTTATTTTTGGTTTGTCTGTGTTGTGCCAAAAAAGGAAAAGGCAGAGAACACTATGCTACAAAAAAAAAAAAAAAAACTGGCCAAAAAAGTTGTAGGAGTTCAACATAGTTGAAAAGATACATGCAATTGTCAAAAGTGGGAATGGAAACCACAGGAATCAAAGCCAGAAACAAAACCATAAATCGAAGTCAAAAGCCAAAACTTCTATGACCTGGAGACACAAAACCAAAGAAAATTGGACTTAAACTTTTAATAGTTATCCACAATCTTGTATGGCTAGAAAATGCAAAGTGCTGGCCTTTCATTTCATTACAGCGATGACATTACCAGCCATCCACTTCCAGATTATTCCCTACTGATGTTATGTCTGTGAAAAATGTAACTGATTTAAATACATTTTAAATCAAAAAATCTTTATCACCTGTACAGACTCAGAATAAGGCTTTGTATTTTCTTTTATTAAGGGGATCAGGAGATCAGAATGTAGTCAGTAGTCTGCGCCTGTGTTGTCATCAAGGAATGCCAGTTTAAAACACAAGGAGAAATAAAATCTTTAAGGAAACAAAGCAATTCAAATACCACAAAGTCTTTTAACAATAATTAGATATGTGCACCACACTATTTTTATTCAAAATTTAGTTTAAAAAATGGATATGCATGTTGCCTTTTTTATGTCTTTTCAGTGACATTACAGCTTGCACATCACCAGGGACCTCATGTATAACGGTGTGCATAGAATTCACACTAAAACATGGCATACAAACAAAAGTGTAAATGAGCGCACGAAAGAAAAAATCCAGAAGCATAAATCTGTGCGTATGCCAATGTCTACGTTCTTCTGCTACCTAATCCTGGTCTGTGTGAAAAGTAACGCACATGCACATGCCTGCCGTCCCAGCCTGTCTCCTCCCAGAATTACACCTCTTTGAATATAAAAATCAATATAAATATCCCACAAGTTCAGCATTCTGTGAAAACACAATGGCAAAAGCACAGAGGAGAAAATAGAAGAATAGATGAAGTAGCAAGTGGAAGCAAGGAAAAATGTACTATTTGTTGGTTTAAACAGTAATATAAATAACAAAAGGAAATTGATCGAGTGACAGAGTGGCGGAAAAATTCGAAACTTCAACTTCACAAGGTCGCACAGTGCCCGAAATAAGAAAGTTGTCAGATATCAAAGTTGCTGTGAAAAGGCGAGTCATAGCCCACTGTCTGAATGTTATATGGAAGATTATTAGGTTACAGAGAAAAGAAACAAATAGTAGAACATCATAAACTTCATCTTAAAATCATTTAATTTACTAGTTTGTCAAATCCTATCATAGCTGAAGTAGCACGTTAAATGCTTTGTTTTGTATTTGATCTTCTATGTGCTCTATGTGTGTAAATCACTATGTGCTTCTTAAACGGGCTTTCTCTTCCACCAACAGGACACGGAATACATTACATTCATGATATTACAGCTTGCTGAACAATTTAAATACTAAGATGTATACTTGATATCATTTTCATGATGATAGGAATTAAAGCATGTATTAAACATGGGAACAGGTCGGTGCAGTGATTGTGACGAACTGGCGCCCCGTCCAGAGATTATTCCTGCCTCTCACAAGATGCTTTCTGCGCCATGCGTGACCTTCAAAGAAATAATTTATTGCAGCAGTACTGTCTCTTTCAAACATACTAACCATCAATTCCTTTCCTTACTTTTCTTTCTCCATGTAATAAATCGTCACACAATCAGCTCTGTAATAGATGTAAACCCATCCGTAAGCTGAGAACGCCTATTCTTCAAAACCTTTAAGGAACATTGAAATATCTTCGTAGTACATGTTTCATTACTCCATCCATCTATCCCCCCAGGTCATGCCAATCCCAGCAAGCATATAGGGCGAGACAGGAATAATCCCTGAACAGAGCGCCAGATTATCGCTAGCGCTGTGACACCAAGTCCTTGCATGTTTAATTGTTAACAATATAGATTATTTAAATGATGTTAAAATTTTAACTGTATAATGTAATAAACACACTTTGCTGCATTTAATCTTAAAAATGATATCAAGAGTTCCAAGAAGATAGCGCTTGGAAATCTAAATCGACTTAGAAGCCAGTCATCATCATATATAAATATGCACTTTATAAAGTGGCTCAGGTTGTGCAATATTATAACAGTATCGCAAGTTTACAGTGAGGTGATTGTACTTATAAATACAAACAGTTCTACCAGGAGCACTTGATGGACTGATTGAGTGCCTTTATAGTTCTCTTGATGAAACTGTTTTTGAACTGCGAGGTCCCTACAGGAAAGGCTCTGAAGCGTTTGCCGTACTGTATGGGTGCAGTTCAAATAGACTGTGTGCATGGCTGAGGCAGTGTGTGGTAAATGCTGTATCCCGATAATTCTCTTTCCGATCAGCTGCTGTAGAGCAGTGATTCCACACTCAGATACAGTGGGATAAATACTCCGAGTGGTGCAGTGCAGTAACAACGCTAAAGCAGATATGGTATTTGGAATAGTTTGGCCATTCCGTGGACCATTATATTGTTACAGGCTAATTACAATCAGATGCCTTAAACTAATAAATTATATGCAGTTAATTTCAGTGTATTTGATAAAGCCACATCAGGGATGTGGATTTAAAAAAGAAACGGAAACCACACTGGAACAATAGCACTGCTTTGATGCTGGTTGCCGCCAGTTTGCAAAACCAAGCAGAGAACTTGCATACACCAGGTACTGAGCTGGCATGAAAATGTGTATGGCTTTACGCCAAGTTTAGTTTTTATAAATCGCAATGTGAGCGTGGAAATGGGCATACACAACATTTTTGTTCATACACATCATTTATACATGAGGCCCCAGGTGGTTCTAACATAGAATACTATGGCAATGGCTGGCACAATTGGTCCAAAACTGGTGGCACTCTTAATAAAACAAGTATAGCATTACATCAAGATAGTCAATATTTTCTACTTTTTCTTTTCACCACTAAATTAAAAAAATAGATTCCTTGAAGTTCAAAATCCCTAACTAGATGCATATGTTTTGAAAATTTGCTCAGGAAAAAAAATGGAAACATTAGTAAAAACTGTTAATTATGACATCACCAGTGGGTTCAGGATTCCAGAAAAACACATGATAATACTGTACTAATGAAAGGGTCTTAAAAATTCATTCATAACAAGTTATTACTAAGGCACCATGAGGTGTTCTCTTTCAGGATATTTCAAGTTCTTGTGTTATATGGTTATAATTGTGAGAACTTTGACCTCTTCCTCATCAAAAAAACTTTAATCTCACTGTTTAAAATGATTTTTTTCCTTAGGTCAGGGGTTTTCCATGAATCCCCTCTCACTTATTTTATTTTTCTACAGGCCTCCGGTCTTTTTTGAGATTCCTGAAGTTGTGGGTTCTGTGATCTAAACAGATCCATGCAATGGACAATGTAAGGGCTCTATTCTGGAATGTGCACTGTGCAGGCCAGAATGACCTTGAATAAGACTAAGCAAAATTGAAAAATGGTTGGATAAATAGTTTTGGTTATCCTTTTAGCTCCTCAATACTGTAGTCCCTTCCACACATGTGATCCGAAAAATTTCCAGATTAATGGTCTCTCTTCCTTAGTCACAAATCCTGGCAGTTTGACATAGCCTTTATATCTGAAACTTTCATCCCAGATGAATTAGCGGGCATTCTGAAATGTGTTGAGAAGGTCCTAAGCAACTGACTGATTTTTGTTTTCAAGTCTTGAATGCTATTGTATTTTAATAGTTTAAAAAAGCCATGATAACTTAATTTGCATGAGATGTAGACCTTACTTCCCGCAGGTTCACTATGGACTAACCACCACCAGAGCACACTATTACAGCTACCTTTGTCAGTGGAAAAACAGCTACAGCAGCTACAAAGCAGACAGCATATTTCTGAATATGGTGTTAACTATGACTAACAAGTTTTGTTCTTGGCTTCAATGACAAAACATAGAATATGTCTTCAATATTGTCCAAATGTACATATTTTCTGAACAGCTACCCTTTAGAAATATCTAGATTTTCTGGAAATGATTATGCTAGTTGCTGAAGTCTTTTATGACTTGCCATTTTCATCATTATTAGGGTCCATATGTAACAACATTTTGTATGCTTTACCTGTCGATTTCTTCTCCTTGTTTACAAATGTGCTAGCCTGGGCAGATCCTGGAAATTATACTAGGTCTTGATTTTGTTAATTCTTAGTCGACCTTCTTGGGATTCTTCACTTGACTTTGTACACATACCCAGTGATTTGAAATTTGCCAGTAGCCTTGTGGAATAGATTATGTGTGTATAAGGACAAGTGTTCTAACATGAATCATACAAAGCATGTTGCTCATGTAGAAAATTTGCAGAGATCATAGATTAACTGGGATGAATGCAAGCAAGTCTCATTAAATATTATTACATTTTCAATCCTGCTGTTAGCATGTTGAAGTAAAAAATGCACTGACCATTTGAAATCTCCTAGAAAAAAGAAATATGAAACAAGGAAGAAACAAATTACAATTAGCTGCCATCTGTTATGTCACAAGTAAGACAAAACATATTTTTTCCTATCAGAATGTTTTAATATTAAAAAGCAGAGTAGATCAAAAGAGACCCTTCTTTTTTAAGATTTTCTTGGATATTACCAAACTCTCAAAAATCATTTGGCCATTCACCAAAAATGTAAAAACAAAAATGAGGGTAAAGATAAAATGCAATTAAAGTCAAAACCAGAATCTTTCTTTTAGGGCAAACCACAGGGGTTTAGAATGTCGCTAAATAAAAAAAAATAAACTAAACATGAAAAACTGATTCTCAAAATGCAAAACAAAAACCAAAAATCAAGCCTAAAAACCCAGCAATAACTTCACTCAAACATTAGAGTGTTTTGTTAGACATAGTCAAGGCTTGGACCGCCACCTTTTGTAATGGTAATATGATGCAGTAACATACCACATCCACAAAGTCCACATGACTGACATCAAATGTTGTTACTATAAAAACGATATGGATATTGTCATGAAAATAATGCTGGAAAAACACAACAAAATTGCAGCAAATTGATTTAAGCAAAATACCAACAAAATTATACTAAATGACAATAAAAACTTCCAGAAAAACAACAAGTATTTTAGAGTTTGATAAAGTGGTCGTAATAGCCTCATATAATAAGTGTCACATGTGCATAGCAACTATGCAGCCTCATAGCAATCAAACGTTCTAAAACAATGATGGCTATAGAAACAAACACATATCTCTCTATTATAAAAAGAAATCCTGTCCTGGAAAGCAAAAGCAAGGCTACGATACGTGATCTTCTAGGAAGACATTTAAAAGACCTGCGAGACAAAAGAGACTTGCCACGGTGCGTCTCACGGGAACATAGAACAAGATTCTTGCAAGACATGCCCTACTTACAAGCAGTATCAATAAATGAGACCAAATAAGTCGTCGAAGCAGCACACACAGATACAGGTGTCTCAGTGCACATCATTCAATGTAGAAAATGTAGATTTACACAATAATGTAACATACACTATGAGAATCTGTGGACCCCCAACAATTAAAGCAACGACAACTTTAATTTCAAAGAAAACACAATTCAGTCAGGTATATATTTATGATGACGGAGAAGCAATCACAATGCGAGCAGCAGAGACACAAAGTAGGAAAAAGGACAGCGGCTGTAAAGGCTTTAAAAAGATCGAAGGGCAGCGCAACGGCAGCCCTCACCCCAAATCCCCCGTGAGCAAGCAGCGTTATAAGTCCTGCAAGAAAGAATTTAACCACGCCTGGGGCCATAAATACAGGGACAAGTATTGTTTTTAGAACGTCATGCGAGACCAGCCAGTGAACCATCATTTAAAACAAGTCCACAGACATCTAACCCTAGCAGTTGTTGGATTGCATCTGTCAGACAAGCATCATGTGCTCCCAACTCTTAAAACAACAACAAGACACATCCAAAACGTGCAGCTCACCAATAGTAGAAAGACAGCAGATGATGCAACGCCATATCCTTAGCATATGTTCAGCCGACCCTCACCTTCACAACGCGAGCAGCGTTATATGTCTGGCGAATAGGAGATGTAACCACGCACGGGGCCGAAAATAAAGGACAAGTATTGTTTTAACAAAATTTTTAAGGTAAAAGTGAAAATAATGCATATTGTGACGTGTCTTGCATGGGCTATAGGGAAGGGATGCAGTGTTGGGGTGGAGTCTTGGGGCAACCCTGTTTGTAAGGGTTTGGGGCACCTCCCAAGTAAGAGATGAGTGACTGGGATTTGGGTTAATTAACGGTGCGTGATAAAAAGGGGAGGTGGTGGCCGGAAGTGTGAGTTGGAGGGGCTGGAGAAAGTGAGGAGAACAGCATCAGGTGAAAAGAAGGGAAGTAAATGTTTTTAAGAGAGGTAGATAGGACGAAGGTGATTAGTCTTTATTATTTTGGAGGTGTCCCCGTGACCCAGACAATGGGCGGCTGTAGGGCACCGTTTATATCGCAGCATATTGAATAAAAAGCCAGTCGGCATTTGGAAGACTTCCTCGGATAAGCGGCTCCTGAGTGTGTTTATTCGACAGGACGTCACAATATGTAACAATTCCCAAGAAAATAACAATCTCTTTAAATTGTAAATTGCCTGCCTAAGATAAAGTCATCCCTGATGGAGGATCTCAGGAATCGTGGGAAAGAGGTATCCTTTCATCGGATTAGCGCAATTTCAGCTGTGGAATGGCCAAATGGGGGGGGGGCAGCTTGATGAATCAGGTATCCAGGACTTAAAACAAATCCAAATATTATATGATATCATCTAATGTGAAATTCTAGTCTGTATTTCTAGAATTTTTATTTTTATACTCTATTGAGGATTTATTCAGTTCTGTGTATTGTACTGTATTGTATTGACCCCCTTCTTTTTGACAAGCACTGCACGCCCAACCTACCTGGAAAGGGGTCTCTCTTTGAACTGCCTTTCCCAAGATTTCTTCGATTTTGTCCCTACAAGGTTTTTTTTTTGGCAGTTTTTTCTGGTCTTCTTAGAGGGTCAAGGCTGGGGGGCTGTCAGGAGGCAGGGCCTGTTAATGCCCATTGTGGCACTTCTTGTGTGATTTTGGACTATCCAAAAAATAAATTGTATTGTATTGTATATCTGGTAAACCAAACACTGGAGTGGGCGAGCGAAGCAAGCAGGGGGCAGAACCCCCTAGTAGGATAAAAACACAAAACAGCAAGAGCACATCTGTATAATATAGGGTGGTCCAGATCTAATTATGCAATTTTCATTACGCTATAACTTTTTAAATTAATTACATGGAAAATCACCAGAAAAATCACTGACCATCGAAAAGTGTGTGAACTGACGACGTGAAGAATCGTCTTCATGCCAAACTGGAATCATCACCGCATAAATCAAAGTCATCCAGATGATCTGGATCTGCATAATTAGATCTGGACCAGTAAAGTTACAAATACAAAAAATCCAATTCAAAGTTGTTTTTATTATGTATTTCTACACAGTATTTCTATTTTCTTTAAACATTAGCAATAAGGAACAAAATAAACACAGCAAAAATGAATACATTTCCATTACTTTGTATCCAAAAAAGATTAGAAATGACTAATGGATATGTCAGTTGTTTCTAAACGCATATTATTGCGCCATAGACAGGGTAAATAAGTGAAGTGTTGAGACAGTGGTAGAATCTGAATCTCATCATTATCTCTTCTTTAGGGGTCACTATCTCATCATGGTCTCACTATGGACCACTAAGGAAAATATCAATTTTCAATTTCTGCGAAAGTTCTAATGAAAAATTATCTGGTCAACAATTTTTCAGAAACATTAGACTGTTGATTGTAGTTTTTGACACTTTCAAACAGAATCAGAAGTTGAAGCCATTTAGCCCACAACATAAAATTGAGTGTTTTCTCCATACTACAGTGGGAGTGGATAGTCCAAATGCAGCCTTATATTTACTTTGTATATGAAATAAATATACATTTTTTTGTAAAATTGAAAACTTAAAGTAGAATTAATAATTATAACTGCTGTGATTATTTTATCAATTTATAATGTGGAGATGTAAATACAAGACTGTAGTTCTACATACAGTGGCCATGCTTAGAGTAAATCATCAAAAGCTACAATATTGACCATTTCTTAAGATATCTTTATAGCCACCCAGACCCCTCATTTTCAGTTTAAGATGATTTGGGAACTACAGAGCTCTAAGCACTTCTAAAAACAAATCATCAGATCAGCTGTTTTAATTTGTGCTGTGAAAATGGTTCAAAGCTACTCATGCCTTACTGCATGTCGAAGTAATGGCCAATTGTTTTGAACATCAGCATGCAAGGTGGCAAAAGGGGGTGCAGCCCACAGAATACACTAAAAAGCCCAGAACAGAACTTGTCTGCCCTGCAATAGGCCACAGCATTGGCAGCCAGATCAAAAGCTCAAGAGGCAGGCCTTTAGGCCTTCACAGGCCCTAAATGGGGAAAAAGTTACTTTTAAATGTTTCAAATACATAAAAAAATGCCCTTCAAGAGAGAAGATGGTTTGAAAAACAAAGACAAAGTGTCTTTACAATAAATAAATTATTTATATAAACAAAACGAAACACAAAGTGGCAAAATAAGAAAAAAATAGCAAAAATAAAGCAAATTGGGTATACCAGAAAGGGCAGTCAAAAGCAAGGAAGTCCAGTAATCAGAAACAAAAAAAAAAATCAGAAATCAACAATAAACCAAATAAATGAAAAACAGAGCTCACAACAATGATCTAAATCTCCCTAACTTTCAAAGATGTTCTTCTCGAACCATCTCCTTAACCTCGATATAAAAGCTGAGGGTAGTCCCACAAGGCGACATCATGGTGGACCCAGCTCTTAGGTGTTCTACCCACAAAATGCAAGGAATATATTTAAACAACTTAAATACACAATATGTAAGACTGAAATAAATGAAAAAAAAATATCAAAAAACAAAAACAGTTGAAAAATTAAAATTATAAAAATTGCAAAAATAAGAATATAAAAGAGAATAAACATAATACAGGGAATGACCTCTGGCTGTAAAATAACTACAAGCCAGTAATAATTTCTGGACCAACTCAATTAGAACAACATCTTATTAGATTAGACCATACATCGATCCATCCATGTGTTGTCCCTGCTTATCCAATTCCAAGTAACAGGGACTGAAGTCTATAAAGGCAGGAGCAGTCTTCAAGTGTGTGCCAGTCCTTGACAGGGTACATGCACAATTGTGGGATGTGTGGCCATACACACTGCTTCTGATTGTGCAAAGAACCATAGAAGCATTCTATAGAGTAGCTTCTGCCATTGCTCCATCTTGAGAAGACCAACTCTATCTTGGCAGCCAAACTGAGAGAAGCAGGTTGTATGGTGCTGAGCAGTTGATTGGCTAGCTAAGAAGAAGAATTGAGTGTAACTAAAAGCTTGTGTGTAGCATAAAACTACACATCTAGCACTAACAGGTTGAATGGTTTATACATCCCAATTGCCTTATATGGTACTAGCTTAATAAAACATATCACTTGTAATGCATAATTAAATGTGTAACTTTCTACTACATGTTGTATTTCTCTATCTAATTGCTTGGAGTTATCAAATGTCAAAGAAAGGCTTGAAGTGCCGATCTACAGTATATGACAGTGTGGTGACAATATGGAGACTGTTAAGACTATAGAGACTATTGACTGTTAAGTAAAGGGGAGAATAGGGTCACCCTAGAACCTCAACTCAAGAAAACTTGCAATAGACTATAAGTGTACAAGCATGAAAATTAGTATATGGCAGTCAATTTTTAAGAAATAAAATAAGTCAGTAAAGCCTAAAAATAAAACATGTAGCATAAATGTAAATTAGCATAATTATAAAATGTGCACATGGAAGTGTTTTGAAGCAGATTATGGGTCTGTACACAAGGGGTTAAAGTCTGATAATCAGCTAAACATGCAAAAACCAAAGTACCAAGAGGAAAGACCATATAAATATAAGGAGGACATGCCAGCTCCACATAGACAACAACTGGGTGAGGCTTTGAATACAGTCATATAACGAGACTTTAAGTAACTAACTTCAGGACAATATGGTGAGACTAGCTTTGCATTGGGGAACGGAACTGACTTCCCCACTTTTGAGTTGGTAAATCCATCATAAATGCATAGTCCAAAAATAAGACATTTTTAATCACAGTGGAACTGTGGCCTTAGCTTTAGGAAACTAGAATAGCAAGGCTGTGAAACCTTTGATATTCAAGCAGCTTTTAGCTCAGAAAGTCATCATATGCTCTCTAGCTAGTTAATGAACATATAACTCCAAATACAGAAGAGCCTAACAAAAAAACACTGTATTCTATCTTCAAAGCCTCCTACCAAAGTCTGACCTTCCCATTCATAACATCATTAAATAACTGTTAGAAAATGCAAACTGTGAAATCTGAAACACAACAAGTTTTCAGTAAGGGTCTCTTCCCCCAACAAAACTGGAAACATAAAAACAATTGTGGGCCATTTTGCTTACCTAACTGTATCTTCTAAGGTGGCATCTCTTAAACTATTTGGGCATGAGTTGTAACCTTTTGGGTTGTACTCAACATTTTACTTAATGGGAAAGTATCATGTATGGTTTACAAAGTGTCTCGCAATGGGTTGCCGCAGGTTGTTTAAGCATTGCTCCGCTATGATTGTCGGCAGTAATTCTCCAAGGGGAATTAAACCCACCTCTTGCTATGACTTTCAGTGATGATTCTCCATGGGAGAAACTATGAATGTCAATTCTTCAAGATGTTTCCCCCTATCGGAATTTAAATAAACCTGCTATAAGGAATTAAATTGATCAGTTCTATGACATAATGCTGAATATTTCACTTCAAGCTCTTTCTATAACTTATTTGTATACCAAATAAATAACATGATATTGCAAATTTTTGTTAGTTTTGAAAAATGCAGCATGGTGACACTGCAGGTAGCCCTGCTACTTTACTGGTTCAGGAACCAGGGTTCAAATCCCAGCCCAAACACTATGTGTGTTGAATTTGCACCCTGTCTACATCTGGTCTCCTCACATCCCAAAGGCATGGAAGTCACACTGTTTTATGACTTTAGGAATGGTTGGGATTATATCTGTTAGTATTCCCTGTAGTGGACCATTATCTTGCCCAAGATTATTTTTTGCCTTGCACTCAATATTTGTATTAATGACATTTTAAAAAATGATTGATGAATGAGTGACTGTGGGAGAGTACCCATCAAAATAACTGATGTCCTGTCCAGGGTTGGTTCCTGCCTTGCACCTGATGCTGTCAAGGTAGGCTTTGATGCTCTGTGATCCCATAATAAAATAACAGAGTTCATGATGTGGATGGATGAATATGTGGATACAAAGATCCAGGTTTGCAGTGAATGATAAAGGAACAAGCAGCTTTCCTTGGCAACTTTTCCTACCCGTCAGGTTTTACTTGTGAAGACAATATGCTGTCTCAGGTTCATTATGTTCAGGCCAGAGAACCTTGCAGTCCAGACTCTTGAAACAGATGGGTGCCTTTAAGACTTTGCCGTTGGTGGTCACTGGAACAGGTACTGAAACCATCTGCAATTGTGTTCAGTTTAAAAATGACCTGAAGAGAATTTATGCATAGATATTAATTCTTATAAGCCTTACACATTAGAGACACTTCACTGGATTATAGGAATAGCATTGCTTTACACCATGACCTTTTTCTCCTTCTAAATTACCATATTTCTAAAGCTGAGGCATGTGGCATGAGTCCTTTCAATGCTACCAAACATATTGTATTCAATAGCTATACTAAATCACTGAAAGAATGAGAGCAAAAATATGCTTGAAATTAAAATATTAAATAGTGCAGTTCTTGGGTACAGGGTTGGAATCAGTGATAGGGTGCCATAAATATGGAACTAGAATGATTCCTTTAGGAACTTTGGTTACATGAAATTCTCATGGTATGATTGTTTGAGGCTGGTGCAGATGTCAAACTGGTCACACTGCTGTCTCACAGCACTTTTGCTTGGGTTCAGTTTTATGGCTGGAAAACTATCTGTGTAGAGATTTCATGTTCTCCCTATGCCTGTATATGTTGTTCTAGTGTATCCAATTACCTCTTTTTGTCATAAGAATGTGTTGGCCAAAAAGTTGGGTTCCTCTTGTCAGTACTGATGTAGGCATGTGTGTCATGAGAATGACTGGTGCTCTGTCACCTTCTCAAGTAAAATAATAATTCCTAGAAGACAAGTTAAGGAACAGGATACTGAAAATAAAGGAACAGGAGAGTGAAAATACTGATTTTCTTGCACCTCAAGAGTTTCCCTCTGCTTATTCAAATGGCAATGTAGGAAAACTTACATTTTTAAATATTTCCACATTACATTTACAAAGCTTTGTTTTTAATCTTTTGTGACACATGAAACACTATCTTGCACCCCAAAACATGAACTTGAGTCTCAGTACTTTAGCAAAACCAGCTTTAATCACCTTGAAACAGGAGCAGCAGTGTTATTTATTGCAGTGGGATCTACCACTCTCCTATACACAGAAACAGCAAACGGGCATAGTTGAGGCCAGGTCAGTGGCCAAGTTATAATGTTCCCTTCATTTATAGTGTTCCTTGCATCACACATCGGCGGCAGGCGCTTATAGCACAACCGTGATCGGATTGCAGTTGTTTCCGCGGCACTATGCTGCTGCGTTGTGAACCTGCGGTTGCCATGGCAACGGACAAACAGTCCTCCACAGACATGCTGCACTGCGAACTTATGGTTGCCTCAGCAATGGACAAGTAGTCCTCCTCAGACGCCGCAGAGGTGTTTCAACTTGACACCACATTTCACTATCTAAGTTTTTAACTTTCTATATTTCAGTTTTTTTGTTTCTTTTTTGCAAAGACCTTCTTGAATTTTGCAGCTATTTGTGTTGTAATTTGGATATACTGTATAATTTTTCTACCAACTATATATATTTTAACAGAGTAAGATCGGCCCTTCAACATGATACACAGGCCAGGGGTCTTCAATGATGAATATAGGGTGGTCCAGATCTAATTATGCAATTTTGGCTATGCTATAACTTAGTAAGTTTATTACATAGAAAATCACCCGAAAAATCCCGGACCATCGAGAAGTGTGTGAACTGACAACATGAAGAATCATCTTCACGCTGAACTGGAATCATCCCTGCATAAATCAAAGTCATGCAGACGATCTGGATCTGCATAATTAGATCTGAACCACCCTGTATACTGTATATGCTGTGGATACTTGTTTGTGCACTACTTTTTAAAAAAGTAAAACTAGACATATTACATGTATATGTTTAATAACAATGTTTTCTGTTTTTTCCTTATATATTCACTGACACTTCATGGTGTTTGGAAGCCTATTTCAACACATATGATAGTAATAATAACATTCAGTGGTTTTTTTTTAAATTTGTATAAACCTTACTGAATTTTACAATTTATTCTGTTGTACCATACCGTATGTGTAAAATATAGTCTTCTATAGTAAACAATCTGAAAGAGAAATGACTGACCTTTAGCTTGAGGTGTGGAACATGAATATTGAGTGAAGGATGATGAAGTTATAGCCAGTTAAATCAAAATAGCAGAAAACTGACAAAACTGAGGCTGAGTTTAAGGGGATAAGAAGAACCTGTGTTTGTTTAATATCTGAATATTGCTTCAGAATCTATTAAAATTAACTCTTCTGTGAGGGCAAGTTTGGCTATTAAAAGTTTGCCAGGGGAAGACATTACCAGAATGGTACAAAATAGCTGTAGTCAGCTATTAGTGTGAGAGACACACTAACGGCTGGAGAGGTCCTGCACACAGTATGTCAGTTTGAGAGTCTGGGGCCATAAGACCTGTATGAGGGCTGAGTGTCCCAGAATGACAGCAGACAAGGTGGTTAAATTAAAAGAGAAAGGGAGAAGGAGAGGAAAAAAAGAGAATTAGGGGGAGTGGAACAGAGAACTTAGATAAAAAGTAAGGTGACTGAGCAAGTGTTAGCAGGCTGTGACCTTTCCTTTTAAAATATATAACGAAAGAATCAGGCAGGGAATTGGACCTTGGACCTACTGGATGGCAGAACATGGCCTCTGTTTGGGAAAGCTGGGGCCGTTCTACCCATACGAGCTAAAGACCAATAAGGGAACACCTGAAATACCAACACTTCATAGCTGCTATGCAGGATATGGAGGAGGTTCAGAGCATGCACTGATACAGCACGTTATCGCACCCCCCACACAATGAGCCACCTCAGGAACACAAGCACAGCCATGCAACGGGTGACACCTAAACACCGCACTAGTTTGAATGGAGTGAAACAGTGTGAGGTTTTTTTATAGTGGCTTGAGTGCAAATCCTGCCACCAACCCCCAATGTTTTCCCTGCCAATTGGAGGGCCTCCTTGCAGGGCTGCATGCAGGTTAACATCATACCCAGGACAGAGCAATTGCAGGTTAAAGGCCTTCCTCAAGGGCCCAAAAGAGAGGAAACACTTCTGGCATTTACAGGATTCAAACTGGTGCAGATCCCAAGCCTCAGAGCCACCACTCCACCAACAAAAAAATAAAAAAACAGAATATGGGCACAGTAGTAAATGTATGGGTCCATTTTATCCCTCAAACAGAGCTGCCTTAGATCAGTGCTTCTCAAATTGGTGGTCCATAAGCATCTGTCAGATGGTCTATGTGCTGACCTACTCATCTTTCAAAGACCTTTTTTTGCTGATAAAGCTACACGAAATGACCCTAAGACAATGAGCACAGAGGCTCTGTCCTACACCACTCCTTTCCACTTTAGTCATGCATGGTTGTAATGATTGCTCTCTTTTGACATTTCAACAAATTTGAAGTCTCTGTCTCCCAAACAACCAAACTCCTTTACTACATGGAACTCTTATTTTAATTCCACCTTGATGTCCGCCTCAAGAGCCAACCACTGGCAACAGCAATCCCTCAGTTCCACCTTCAGGGCTTTATTATGGATCATTGGTTAACATGTGAGACTTTACGATGTTTGAATGTTAATCTTGTAATACAGACTTTCCTTCCAGGAGGGCAGGACTGGTAGGCAAGAGATTCAAATACCACCTAGACCTGAAAGAAGACACTAGGTGAAAGATGGATACCTATGGGCAAAATGTCAGTATGTTATCTCATAGAGGAGCAGTACAAGCATTAGTTTTCAACATGGAAAGAGACTAAGGAGTAGTGCAAGTTTATCTGAGTTTTGTTTGTGTTGGATTTTTGTTGTTTTTCTTAGCATAACAGCAGGAATAGTATAGACAAATTAAGCAGATGGTTTCCAATAAACAGATTTGTTCAGGCTTACTATCTCACTGTTTGAGTCTGTGTTCCAAATCTTTTTCTTTAATGCTTAGATCTGTACAGTAGACAAAAAAAGAATGTGGTAATTGTAAAATGGAATTTAAGGTAATAAGCGGCAATAGTAATAGTTGACTTTGACAAAGTAGTCCCCAGTTTCAAACATTTTGAGAACCAGTGCCATAGATATCTGGACCATTAAGGACTTTTTAGTTCATCCAAAATACTTCTAAGTACAACCACATAACTTCAGTTCTTAAGTTGTTATACTGGTTTCCAGTTAAGCTTAGGACTGATTTTAAAATCCTTCTTTATATATATATATAAAGACTTAAGTGGCCAAGGCCCTGCTTACTTAGCTGAATGTGTCATTACTTACAAACATGTAAGTAAGATCTCAAGATGCTGGCCTACTTATGATTCCAAGGAATAATAACTATCTCTTGTACATATATTTCTCTTCTGGTTTGTCCTGCTTCCTCTTCAAACCCAGTCCCACCCAAGCACAGCCTACATGGCATTTCTTGATTCCTATTCGTCCTCTTCCAAACTCTTCCTCACGCTGCCTGTGGCCTCCCATACACCCCCACACTGCTTTTATCGAGTCCTATTCCTCCTTCTGACTACCTCGTTCCCCGCTCCTCTCTCATGATCCCATTGGTGTCACGTCACCGCCCGATATCTAGCCTGATGGCATGACCTTTCACTTCGACCATGTCTGCGCCTGGGAGTCTTTTCCGTTAGCCTGCTACAGGAAAGTACTCTCTCGACCATTGGCTTTGGTTTCGCTCCTTGCTATTTTCGTTATACTGCGACTGTTGTTTCCTAAGTCTTTGTTATAAAATGAACGACAGTATCTTCTCTGTCGACGGGTTTTTGTACAACGTCATCTATATTCCGGGATCCAGCAACTGCCTGTTCCTATCAGTGGGTTATTTCTTGACATGAGCGGTTGACGAAAGCAATGCACCGTTTTCCGTTCCTATTCTTACACCGCCGTATGCTACGGGCGTCGGCTATCTAGTTTCTAATAAAATAACACTGGGAGGTCAAGCTTTTAGTTACAGGGCCTCAAAGCTGTGGTGTGACCTGCCTGTTTATATAAGAGATGCCCCTTCAGTCTTTTATTTCCAGACTGAAGAGTCACTACTTCAAATTCACATACCCTAATTAGAACTGCTGATCAGCTGTGCATATTGCATCTCTGCTTAAATATATGCATTACAGTAATTCTGAAATGTTACTAATCCTGCCCTACTCTGTTTCTCTTCTTGGTATCCTGCTATGGCATTTGATGCCACTTCTCGACTGCCAGACTGTTTTTGTGCTCATGGAAAAGACACCTGAGTCAGTGGGAGCCTTGGAATCATCAAAATGAAGGATTCTGCCGTCAGGTTAGATGGCCCAGTGCAGACTCTCCTGTAGAATGATCAGGGGGTGGGGAGCCAGTTGGCCTAAGTTTCCAAGAGTGTGATTTTGCCTGTTATTATTGACCGAAAATCCCCCAGAGGTTTATTTTCTCCAGGGATGCTGTTGAATAGAGTTTTTGTTCTTCTCTCCTCCATTTTTACCTAACCATAATTTTACAAATAATTAATGGACAGATATTCCTAGGTCTCATTTTTGTTAATCAGCTTGGAATTGTTTTCATTTCCTGTCTGTTTAACCCTTAAATACTGTTCAGGTCAAATTTGACCCATTTTGACAGCAGTTAAAATACCCTAAATGTCATTCTTTTAGCCAGAAATTTGATGACTTTTCCTAAAGTGGCCCAAAATCCACAAAAATGAAAATATTTCAAGATGTCATATGGTTGTGCAGGTGCCGCAAATTTTTGTACATTGAGGTTGTTCTAGGTCAGATTTGACCGGTATCTATTGAAATGGATTTTAGCTCCACCAGTGTGGGTCAAATCAAGGAATATGAAGGTTTTAGGGAATCTTGAAATGGTGTAACAAAATAATCTAAAAATAAACAAATTAAAAAAAACATTTATTCTGAGCTATCTGGGAGGTCATAAGATTATAAAGGCACCTGAGCTGCCATTTCAGTGATTGAGGTTATTGTAGTGAGACTTACTGTGCAAGAGGCCCTTGATTTGATCTTCCAAGATGAGGAAGCACATAGTGATTTGGAGGAGGATGTTTCAGAGCAGAAAGACAATGTGAAGGAGAACTCTGATTACAGACCCTTTCATAAAGAAGATTCTGAGGGAGGGGATGAAGATGATTCTGAGGCAGCAAGGGAGACATTTATGTTGAAAAACATGATATAGCAGAGAGGACAGTGTTTAACAGCTGTAATGGTTATACATGGCTGTATAATAAATCCCAGCAGTTCCAGCATGTTCTTGCCATTTTCCCTTTCAATAAAATATATTTAAATCATGGCTCTTATGTTTTCATGTCTTAGTTAAAACAGCACATGATATTGTGTGATAGTAGATGTTTTTCTTCAAAAATCAGTGTTGTAAAATCTAAAACATATGCTCTCCCTTCTCCTTCAAACATTAATTAAGGATTTATCTTCCATTTATTAACATATGCTATTCATACATTCTAAATAGATCTGTAGTTCAAAATTTAATATAGAGATTTATTATAAGGGAATTCTTGGTCCAGGTCAAAATTGACTCAAACCACACTGTGAAGGTATGAAACGTGAACAGTATGTAAGTGTTAAGCAAATCTGTGTCTTTATGCATACTCATTATGTAAGTATTAATTTGTAAAGTCTATATTTGTATCTACCTCTGACCTTGTTACAGTTTCTGAGCCTACACTTAGTGAAGAGCACTATGCAAAAATAAAACGATTTGAATTGAATTGAATTAAGGCTAACTAAAGCAGGAGTGGTGCAGAAACTACCATGGGCAGCTTAACGAAGTTCTAGCCTGGTGCCCCTGAAGCAGTTATGGGCCCAATCCTGAACCCAGGAAATGATTCCACGGATAGGCAGGAAGTGAGCCAAGGATGGTTTTAAAGTTACATCACAGCCAGTGCTGCAATGGAGAGAGAGCTGGCAGACACTCAGCTGGATTGGAAAGAGAGGCCAGCATCTAAATACATGAGAGAAGAAGATACTGGAGGTGGGAACAAGAATGCTATGAATGGGGTATTATATATAGTTGGCAAAAGGCAGAGGTTTGTGACCTTCTACTTAGGTCCAATGTGGTAAGTTGTTTCACCTTAATTGACTTTTATTTTGTGTTCTGTCTTTATGTACACTTTAGTCTAGTGAAGGAGCACATTTTATAAACTCATTTGTGTTTCCTTGGTGTTATTTCTGGCTGTCTTTAGATACCCCTTCCGTCACATGTGAAACAAATTACCAACTGCCTAAACAAAAGAGTGTGACAGGCAGAATGGTGTCCTCATTTGTTAAAATTATAACTTTTTATTTTCAACATTTAATTATTTTTTAATTTTTTAGACCAATATGGTTAACTTTGCATAAAATAGAAACCAATCCTAAATGTGGTGCCAATCACCCTTAATTGTACACATTCCAAATATATGAAGTCTGGAGAACAATGAGGTACCCACAGAAAAAAATCCATTCAGGGAGAAGTGGCAGACTCCACATGTGATGCCCATTACGTCCCAGTGACACTCCATTTTGACATCCCATCCATCCATGTTCACTTACTTAGTTTAGTAAAAGGTTATGATAAGTTCAAGCTTAACCCAGGAGCAACATGCCCTCATACCAACACTATTTGGAGAGTCAAATTCAACCTTACAACGTATCAGTGGACAATGCTCGATTGTGCGTATCACCACCAGAAGGGAATCAAAGGCTGTGAGAAGGAATGGGTGAGCTGTTTATGCATTCAAATTAAAGAAGTAAAAGAACCAAATATTAGAAGAGTCACCAACCATCAGCAGACTCATCCTTTCATTTTAATGACTTGTAATTGAGTTGTAGGGTGCTGGAGCAAGCACAAAAAAGTCCATTGCAACACAGGAGGAAATCGGCAGGGGACCCTGAGTTTTTCGGGTCTCTTTTTTTGAATAGATAGCTAAGATGAATTTGATTTCCTACTTAAGAGTAATTAATTCCTACTGTTTGTCAAAATGTTTGTAGCGTCTGTATTATATGCCATTTATTTCCCATGTTACCCTGAAGCAGCCTCCAGGGTAATAAACATCGACATGCACTTTAAAACAAGTCCTTTGTGTAAGTGAAGCCAAATTATTGCTATCAGATTGCAATGCGTGGTGATGGGGAAGGTCGCTCAGCAAAGTACAGTAAATAGCACAAAACACCGCAACATCTGCTTTAGCATCCTATTGATAAACAGATGGCATAACAAAGCATAAATATGTTATTTATTATCTATCTTTACGGTGTCATTTAAATGTCAAATGAACAACCCTAAACATGAGGTTTAATAAATAAAAAAATACCAAAAGCCTTCAAGGATTGAGGTTTTATGCAAAAGCCAGCACGGGTAAAAAAGCAACGGTTCCATTGTGAGATGTATTTACCTTTCCACAAAAGATAAGATTTTTAAAAATGAAGACTTTGATCCAGCTATTTTTAACTCTAGCGTTAATACTTCATATAATGAACCCGTTTATAAGAACAAATTTGCAAATATTGGGCAGTTACAACATAAATAAAGACTTATTAGGTATCCACTCAGCTGGAACTAAACTGTATTTGCTTAATCTACAATTTTAAATGTATTAGCAAAAATAAATGTTGGTGAATGTAAGAGTCTGATTATATGTCTTGGGCAAATTGGTGATAATGAGTCAAGAGACTTTGTGTTCATTCACATACATTAAAACAGCAATCATTATGAAATTAAGGCTAAGATTAATCCTGTTAATGACACTGCAGAGCTTCTGGGAATAGAGCAACCCAGATGTCGAGCTCACTGTGATACTGTGCATCTATTTGATAGTGCAACCCCTTGAAGTGTTCTTCTAACATGCACACTAGCCGTTACCCTGCAGTTCCAGCACTTGAAATGCAAATGAGGAACAAGGCAGACTAATAATGAGAGCAGATTCCAGTGATAAGAAAAAATGAATAAATTAAAAAGAGATCTGAACTGCAGATAAGAAAAAGCAGCAGGCACCCTGATGTCCTCAATTAGGGTGGATGACTTCCCCTGTCTATTTCTCTGTAATAAAGCCCTCACTCCGTATTCCAAAGCACACGATTCTAACACTGTTAACATTTTAATGTCTTGGGCGTGCATGGTAACATTAATTACCAGGCCATTTGGATGGCTTCTGAATCTCTTTAATGTCTGCCTCCAAATGGAAATCTGAGCTCGGGCTTAGGAGCGTTACATTAAAAAATAATAAGTAATATTTACAGAACTACTAAGCAGTCATGCTAGATTCTCAGCTGGTTCGCCTGCACTTATTTACTCTCAGGACCAGGTGGTATAATAAGAGATTATTGCTGGGAACTCAAACAGTTGCTAATAGGCATAAATATGTTTATTTTTAAAGCATTCTCAAACACACTCAATAGTCTATGTACCAGAATAGTCAGAGTGGGTATGTGCGTGTGTGTGATTATATGTACAGCATATTGCATATAATTGGCTTTTTTAATTGTTAAAAAAAACCCCAGCTATTTAGAAGAATAGCTGAAAGATCCTTCAATTCAGGTTTCGAAGCAGGTCATTTTAATCAGTGTAAATCTTCTTAAATTCCTACAACCGAATCCAGTCATTTTTAACAATAACTTCTAACAGTTTCCTCCGACCAGCAAATCAATCCATTTATTGAACCCACTTAATCCATTGCAATTCTGAGGCCCAAGTGGAGGGCAAAGAATTGCTGGAGTCTGCAGAATTATAACTGGTTTCTACCCTTCTGGCTTATATGTTTCACAAGTCCATCACGGGTCTGTCAAGTGCCCTGTAGTGGTGCTTACTGTGAAAAACACAATATAAAATATTAAATAATCGCTTGAGTCTTCGCTTATTTAGAACATTAAGAAAGTGCACCAACTTGTTGCTGGCTTCCAAGCTTTAATTACACAAGCTTTTGGGGTTTTTTTTTTTGGCATTTTAGATGAAGTACAGTAGTGGACCAAATCAGTCGTGCTCTGTTAGACAATGAATGTATTCTCAGTTAGGGATATATAATGATAAGCCTAAATGTGTAATGTTAACTGCATATCCCAAAGATGTGTGTGTTAGGTTGATCAGTGAGTCTAAACAGTGAGAAGAAGTGTGGGTGCTGGTGAGAGTGGGTCCTACAAGTGTCCCCCAGAGCAGGTTCTTGCCTTAAGTCAGGTACCACTACAAGTGTGATATCACACAGATGAATAAATTAATGAACAAATGAATTAATAAATAATTTGATTATTTAATTCAAATCAGAAAAAAAAAAATTTGAGGCCTGATTAATTTTAGGCGATCTCAATTTAGAGTAAGACACATTATTATAAACAAAGTGCTTTGCCAAACAGTGTAAACTTTTAGGAAGCGAAAGGTGACATTTCTTATTAATAAATGACATTGATTTTAATTTACTTCTTTTATGGTAACAAATGATGAATACTAACAACAATGCAGTCAGGAAAATATATAAGGATTGCTGTGCTCTTGTCCACCTTACCAAGAATCCTCATGCTGTATTTAACGTCTTCTTATTGGAAACAGGAAATTGTTAAGTTTATGAGATAGAAAATATTCTTTACTTCTTATAGTAACTCTGCTACAGTTTGAAATTACTGATCAAACACACACTGGATTTGCCTATTAAATGTCAAAGCAATATTTTTTGTTTTGTATGCCTATATTTGCATGACTAAGCTCTAAGGTTGAGACCCAGGGAAAACAAAACTAAGCAACACCAACTAAAGCTCCCACTGCTTACCATTTTGGTGATTAATACAAAGAAAACATAACAAACTTTGTGCCACAGATTTCTTTGGCTGAATAAATAGTTAGTATGTATTTAATATAAAACAACATTAGTATAATACTTGCTTGTTTTTCTAGGAATTAATACACGCAAACAAACGTAACAATTTCATTTGCCATGCATCTCCTTATTCAAGGTACATATTGAAGAACATTTTAATCTCCTCAAATATAAGCTTTGAATTACATCCTTGCTATGCTGGTTTTATTTGTCTCCAAATCAAAATACAGATATTTTCTTATGGACACCAGGTTAAAAATACTCCCAATAATTATAAGGTGTTGCAAATAATAATGATAATAATAACAATAATGTGTGTTATGTTTATTTTGTCATTGAAAGTAATACCTTTTTGGTGACTATTTCTTCTTAAATATTTTATTCTCATTGACATCTGTGTATATGTTTATACCATAAGCACATAATGTATAGTTTATTTATTTATCTTTCTCTCTCTCTCTCTCTCTCTCTCTCTCACTCTCTAGTGTTTATTATATACACCATATATGAAGAAATTGCGTATACCATATTTATGTATACATGAAAGTATTTTATAAAATAATCTCTCCAACTGCCTGCTTTCCAATGTGCTTAACTCTGCTCAGGACTGTGAGAGCAGAAGCCTTAATATTAAATTATTTCTTTTCTAATTATATGATTTAGAATAATTCTACATTATATTCCATATATGAATACTCAAAGTTTAAGTTGTATACCTTTTGAGGAAAATCATATAAAGAGAGTTTAATTTTATTCTTAACCAATTTGAAATGTATGACCTATCTCAATAACTTCAAATTTAAATTATATAAAAAAACACACAAACATCTTGCCAAAGAGAAAATATTGTGTGCTAGTTGGGTAGGCAAATTATATTTTTTGTAAACTAATGCAACTTGTGTAGTGTCCTCAAAGAAGCAAAGCTTGTAGCTGCCATCATATTTAAGTCATTTAGTGCCCCCTAGTGAGTAGAAGCCAGTGCATAACAGAAGCTGTACTTGTATTGTTCTAATAGTTGATCTGAAGCTCCAAACATCTTCTTTTTGTTAATGATGAAGATTGGAAACAAAAATGATTTTGCAGATAAGTAGTCAGAAATATTCTATGATGTATCAAGATGGATAACTTTATTTAAGAATTCCTACAGTATAGATGTGTGCATGTTCAGTACACATACAGTATATATCAATCTACATCAACCCATTTCATTCCTTTTTTTGAGTCAGAGCCCTATTTGGAGTTACTGATAAACCTAATGCGCATCTTTAGGGATGTTGTTGAAAACAGACAATATATATATACTGTATATATATATATTGCCATTAAAAGGAGTGAAAAGCAGAAAAAGGTTTGAGGCATACATAAGCTGTCGGAGTGTCTCAGTGTATCTGATAAGGTAGTGAAAATGATGGAAACAGATAAGTGGGCAATGCAATCAGTAGCAGCCCCTTAGTAGAATGGAGGAGGAAAATCTCGCTGGACAATGACGTTACTTCTGTCCCATCACTGTATAAGTTCTTTCCTGATATATAAGTGGCATACACAACTGGAAGTTGGCATTCATTAGAGGACCAGCTCTCGTGGAGAACAAACCGTTCACACCATATGAAGACTTTTTTGCTAACGTAGACCAAGTGTCCTACTTTATTTTCTGTTTGTATTCTTTGCCTGTTTGGGAAAAAAAATACCACCTATTAACCAGGCTGGCACTCCAATCCTTTGACATCTTCACTGCTCTTCTGTTAATATATGTTAACAGAATATGAACTATTACATAAGTAATATGTAATTACTTATACACACACACACACACACACATACATATATATATACATATATATATACATAAACATATATATATATATATATATGTATATATATATATATATATATATATATATATATATATATATATATATATATATATATATATATATACATATATACATACATCCATCCATTATCCAACCCGCTATATCCTAACTACAGGGTCACGGGGGTCTGCTGGAGCCAATCCCAGCCAACTCAGGGCGCAAGGCAGGAAACAAACCCCGGGTAGGGCGCCATTATATATATATATATACAGGTATATATAGTGGACCAATGAGGCGTGTACAGCCACCCTAACCCAACTCAGACAGGCAGACACATATTCCAGTCCCACACACACATTTTATTTACAGCTGGGGAGCACTTTTCTCTGTTCCCCATAGCCCAGCACATACTGTAAAGCACAGCACACTTCTTTGATCTTCTTTCTCTTCCTCTCTTTGTCCTTCCCCTCCACTCCTCAAGTCAAGCTTCAACCACCTCCTCCCAGCTCTGGCTCCCCGAATGGAGTGAGGCAGCTCCTTTTATGATGGCCCTGGGAGTGTTCCAGGTGGCTCATTAATCAGACCTGGAATCACTCCCAGGTGTGTTGAGAGCGCAATGTAGGGCACTGCAGCTCCCCCTAGTGGCCACCATAGAACTCAACAGGGCTGTGCCAAACTAACTCCAAATCCCAGCATACCCTGAGGGAATCCATGGTGCTACAACAACTCAGGAGAGCTGCCCTCCAGCATCCCAGGGAAGGTATTACCTTGTCGATGCTCTCTCCCCCAGTCTTTCTATGCGGATGGTGTCCTGGCCAGGTAATGACCGTGGCCACCTGTCACAATTTAAGTAACAATATATTTTACTCAGCTTCAGAAATATTGACCTGGATTGTAAGAGAATGAATTTTTTCATCAGTAATTACATACAAATCACTATACACTCTAAGCTTGAATAAGCATGAACTAAAGAAGAACTGACGGCATAATCGGAAGTTTTCTCAAATTGTAAAATTGCCCAGAAAAATATATATGCAAAAAACAATTAACAAACAAATTGTTTGTCTGTTCTCATAAACATAGACTGATATTATGCTTCTTTTCATTATCTATTCTGTGGCCCTCATTTTATGTATTGCTCTCTTTAGTACTTCAGGTGTGAACCATTGAATAAAGCTATGGCATCTGTTTCTGCAGGTAAAGCTTATGCAAATTCTTTGCATTTTACAAATATACATATTTTTGTGTGAACACAGCAGATAGTGTAGGCACATCACAAAACGTGGATGCTACTTAGATTTCCCAACTGGGTGTTTTTAGAATCATTAATAATATAATTACCCTTCTCTTCATATGGGCTCCTTCCCACAGTCACAAGGCAAGCTGTTAGGTTGACAGGTAACTTTAACAAGGTTTTGTGATGGGCTGGTGACTTGTCTCAGATTGGCACAAATTGATTCTGGTACCTATGATTCTAACCAGGGCATAGGAAACAAACTAATGGGATATGCTGAATTGTAAAGCTCATTAAAACCTGTGAATTATGAATATACTGTAGTATTAAGTCTTCGGAAAACATTTGGGAGTCTTTGTGCTGTGACATTAACTATATCAATGCATAAACATTTTGCAATAGGTGTTTGTTTTCCCTTCACTTTTAGACAGAAAAATCAGGGGGGCTGTTACACCCTATAAAGAATATTCCAATCCTTGACCTTTTAGCAAAGCTAGAAATCCTAGATGGGAAACATAACAGAAATACAAAGGACAAAAACAGCGATTCACGCCTAGGGCAGGAGAGTTGAGTTCAATAGGTATCTGCAAAAGAGAATGTGACTGGCTCCCACTCAACACCATCAAATGGTTTTATTGTAAGAAAATGAAACCTGCATGGTTTAAACGGTAAAACAGTACAATGTTTGAGATCAGCAAAGTCCCTGTGTTTTTATTACAAAAAAAACTTAATTCCTTTTTGTAATATAAATTCCATGTTTTAATGCTTTTTTAATGATTTTTGACAAAAAACAACCAACATCCCAACCCGGGCACTGTTTTTGTGGATCTTGCACATTCTCACCATTACCAGGATTTCTCAGAGTCCTCTGTTTTTTCTCTCAGATCACAAAGATGTGCAGGTAAGGTTGACCGATGACTTTACGTTGATGCAGATGGAGTGAATGTGCCCTGTGACAAGTAGGAGCCCCTTGTTAATGGTTGCTTTCTGTCTTGCATCTGATGTTCCCCTCCATGATTCTGAAGTAAATTAAATTAAAACAGGAAATGGATTGACATGTTTACTATAAATTAAAGTCTATCATTAACTCATTTATTTATTCATCCATCTTCAATTCATTTCAAAGTCAATGTAAGCAAGATGCTAACACAGCAACATGGAGCATTGTGGGGAGCACACCTTGCACCAGAAAGTAGTCCATCACAGGTCTCACCAAAATAGGAATTCTCGGAGCCCACCAAGGTCAGCTTGAAATTGTGACTTGTAGCCTTGGCAGGTCAGCTGCACAAACAAAGAAGCAAATGCCACACCCAGTCAAACAATGTAAAGTGACAATTGTAGCCAATGCGCCACAGGGCTGCTCAGTGTTTGCTTTCATAAATAAAAAATAAAAACATGTTTACAAGACACAAGATGTTTACTTAACTGCATTTTTCATATTCTAATATGAAAATTGTACTTTAAACTTGCATAAAAATGTCTTTTGTGTTTTGGCCTTCTTGCAAATAATAGGCCATCATTTTGAGGATGAAGGAGAAATAAAGCGGTTTCATTTTACAGCATGTCAGTTTTCATTTTCAGATCTGCATCCTTCAATTGGAGTTTCAGTCAGAATATCTGAAAGGAGAAAAAATGCTGTGTACCAGGAAAAAGGCAAAAATCAAAGGAAAGAAAATGATGGAACAAACAAATGTTCCAGATTTGTATTTTTCAAGAATATATAATTTCCTTTTTTCAGTTTTCAAGGTGTGCTTAGGTTTTATTTGCTGATCTGATGAATTTGAATCAGCATAATATTAGTTACCAGCCAAGGCCAACTTATAAGCAGTATTTGGAATGTATAGTATACTAAGAATTACTTACTGAATTGTACTTATTTTAGGTGAACGTCTTTCCACTGAAAAGTTCAGAGCACTGCATATATTTACATCCCAAAATGTGCAATAAGCCATATTGCAAAATTCACCCATTTTCTTAGCCAGTTTATTTCAGTATAGCACAAAGAAGGTCATGGCTTGTCTTTGCAGCATCACCCACAGCATACACACTCACACACTCAAAGTCCACCATACTGGCTACCAGCCAGCAAGTTTTTGGGATGGAGTGGGAAACCCAATGACCAGGAGAAAACCTATGTGAGTACAGAAAGAAGATGTAAACTCAACACCGAGAGACTAACTGAGACTACACAGGACACTGAGGGAAAGAATGATCAACAGGACCTAAGAATCGCCACAATAAAAATACAGATGATCTGTAAATTAAGAATGTAACTGACCAGAATTGCCTTTTCTGTCAGGGAAGTGGGAAAGAACCTAATGGTTTTTCTAACAGAGCTTTAGGTGTCCTCTGCTGAGATGAGAGAAACTGTTGGAAGGACGACCAACTCAGCAGCACTTCATTAATGTGGCTTTTACATTAGACTGGCTAGGTCTAAGCCATTCTTGAGAGGAGTTTGCTAAACAGAATTTTAAGGACTCTAAGAGCATGAGGGAAAAAAATCTCTGGTACATTGACACAAACATTGAATTCTTTGAGGAGAACTCCAAGCACTAGGTCTGGTGAAGGCAGAGCACCACTCACTACCTGCCTAATACCCAACAACGAAGAATGATAGTAGTATTATATTATGAAGGTTGTTCAGGGAGGGATCAATGCAGCCAAATACAACGAGATCCTTGAGAGAAATCTGCTCCAGAGTGCACACGACCTCCGAGTGGGATTCACCTTTTAGAATGAAAATGACCTGAAGCGCACACCCAAGACATTCCTGGAGTGGCTTCAGAAAAGTCTCTGATGGTCTTTCAGTGCCCCAGCCAAAGATCAGACTTTAAACTCCATTAAACATTAGCGGAGAGACTTGAAGATGACATTTTACAAGCGCTTCCCATCCAATCTAACAGAGCTTGAAGGGAATGGGACAAACTGCCCAAGTCCAGGTCTGGAATGCTTGCAGAAATTTACCCAAGAAGACTCGAGGCTGTAAATGCTATGAAAGGGGCCTCTACAAAGCACTGAATATTTATAAAAATGAGAGATTTCAGTGTTTGATTATTAATAAATCTGCAAACCTTTCTGATCACATATTTTCACTTTGTCATTATGGGTTATTGGGTGAAGGCAGAGATAAAAATGGCAAATTTGTCGATTTAAAAAGAAAACTATAACACAGAAATTACTTTCTGAATTCACCGTAAAGCCCATTACAAATACATTCACATTTCCATTTGAACAATATGAGTAAAATTAGCTCTGACCTCTGACTATTAAGAATATATTTTAGTATTTATTTTAAGAAAATTGGTGCCATACTGGGACTCAAAAAGATGATTATTACTATAATGACAAAAGAGCCATACACAGACAAATAGCAATGGCCATATATTAAAAAAACAATAAAGGCTTCCATTCATATTTTTCACAGGAATATAACTAAAAAATAAAAGTGCAAAGCAACCATATTGTTAATAAAACAATGATCATTCAAAACAGTAATAGATTGCTGAGATATGCCACTACCAGTGCAATGCTTAGTGTAAGCTTTAGTAAATCTGAAATAAATAATTTTTTTATGAGTCTGGTGTAAAGAAAGAACAGTATGAACGGTCATTTAACTTGACACATGGTGCAGGAGAGAGGTGTAGTATTGATTGTATTGAGGTAGATGAGAAATCAAGTACTCAAAAATTATGAATCGATGTAGTTTATTTACTTTGTCTTAACATTTTTCAAGTAACCTCTTCCATTAAGCATAGAGTCTTCAAAATGAACTTGCAAATTGTTCAATTGTTCACATAAGCCATATTTTATTTAACAATTCAACAAACTGAATAAAAAAGTTCAGATGGGTAACTAAATTACTACGAATAAAATGTGACTGTAACGTGTATTTTATAGGGGTGATAGGATAAATCTTGATGAAGAATTCTCACCTTTTTCAATGCCTCCTGATGTTCCTATAGTTCTCCTAGGTCCAGCAAACACATCCTTCACACTACACTGCACAACAAAGTTTTTGCTTCTTGAACACTGTTGGGTGTTTCTTATAGATATTTGGGTACTGATCATGAATATCACGGTCAAAATTTATCCATCATGTACCTTTTCAGTTTTGTCATGAAATTTTCTTATTTTTGTTTCCTAACATTTATGCAACAACAGTTTGTGCAGCCTGGGCATGTCCAGGCATGGAATCCCTCAGATCATATACTACTGCATAAAAGAGGACACTAAATAGAGGGTGATATATCACGCACCACAGAACTGATACATGGATGAACTACACTATGCACTAAGAATACTGGAATTCACATCCTAGGTCCTCCCCGCATGGAGTTTTTATGTTCTTCCCACTGTCCAAAGGCATGCAGGTTTAATGAATTGGCAAGACTAAATTGGCCCAAGTGGCTTATTGGACTGATGCCGTGTCCAGGCTTTGTTCTTCATTTTTGTCCACTGTTAGCCAGGACACTGGTCTGGATTTAGTGGGTTAGAAAATGGCATGCCATGAACTAGACTAACTTTACTAAAGAATAATGTGGTGACCAATGGTTTAAGAAACACTTTTAAGGAAACATTTGAGTTCATCCCATCACCATTAGGATAAGGCATCAATGAATTAATGCTGGAAAATGCTGGAAATTAGGGTAGATGAACCATAATGTTCACTTTAACGTCATATCTTACTGTAGGTTTTCTTTGAGCGGACCACCACTAAACATTCTCCTATACTTTCTGTTTATTACTGGATATTTAGCTCCGTGACTGTACCTGTTCTACACCATCCAGTTTCATGGTTTGAGTAATTCATGCTGAAAAGCCCACAGAAAAAGGACATGCTACTCTGAACTTACCTCTCTAATAGCTTTTTAGCTTCACAGTGGTCAGTCCTATTTCCCCCTAAAATACAATCCTTTTAACAAAGTGAATTATGTAAATTGTCAATCTTTTATCTTGAATTTCAAAGGCATCTATTTTAATTAACTGAATTTCAACATTCCCATATTATTCACTTATTATTCTGTGAACATAAAATGTTCATGTACAGTGCTTTTACCAAGCTATGATATAATAAGAATATTTTTTAAAAAGATATATTTTAAAGACAATTTTATATTACAAATTTGCAGGTTGTAAAATTACTGAGAGAAATATCTAATAGCTGTGTTGCAAATTTTAAATTCTATATTATAAATCACAATGTAACTGCTATGAGCACAAAAAATCACATATCACATAGATGTTCAAAACATGCTTTACTTAGGTAAATTGAATTTCAAGTTCAGGTTTATTGTCTTTTGTACACAGTGCAATGACATTTATACTTGCATGCCTTCCATTAGTGTCAATCATCTAACACGAGCAACAGACAATGAAAACAAAACCAGATGGAAAAAAATCACAAAACTATCTTTTACTTTTAATATGCATGCATTTTTTATTTGTAAAAGTAGATGTAATCTTAGTGCGCTCTACCTAAATTAATTAGCAGGGCATATAATAATGGAATCACTTAGCAATCAAAAATAATAAAGACTGACTCAGTATGGGAGTGACACGGTGGCACAGTGGGTAGTTAGGGTGACCCGGATTCGCTTCCCGGGTCCTCCCTGCGTGGAGTTTACATGTTCTCCCCGTGTCTGCATGGGTTTCCTCCAGATGCTTCGGTTTCCTCCCACAGTTAGGAAATTGTCCCTAGTGTGTGCTTGGTGTGTGGGTGCGTGTGTGTGTGTCCAGCGGCGGGCTGGCATCCTGCCTTGCGCCCTTTATTGGCTGGGATTGGTTCCAGCAGACCCCGTGACCCTGTAGTTGAATAATGGATGGATGGATGGACTCAGTATGGACCCTGAAAGTTCATGCCAAAGGTGGTCAATAATAGAACTTAACATGGTGAAATCAAATACTTTTGCAGCCTGTTTTATGACAAATACAATCCCCAACATGTTCAGCATCTGCTGTTGACACTGCTTTGAATCATATTTCTACCCACTATTCAATTATGTGGGAAATACCTCATCCAGAATAAAGGAAGGTTACTGCCATTACTCAGTTTAATCTTACCCTACAGTTCAGAGTCATCGATGAAGCCCCCCAGTTCTTTAATCCAAATATTTATATTGCTCTGGCCGCCACCAGTGGACGGAAGTCTTTTGTTATATGCAGCAAGCTGATTCTTGGCATTAATCATTCAGCCCTTTTTAATGTCACTCAATATCCAACAGTCAGACAGGATGGTATTTTTAGCTAACTGAACGTGTTGCCAAGTGAAAACTTTGCTTCCAGTAGATACCCTGGTGTTTAATATACTCATTTCCACTTTGGATTCCAAAAAAAAATCAGTGTCTAAGCAAGAAAAATAATGCTTAGCTATTTTTAGAAGTAAGCAAATTATCACAGGTAATCTTCCATTATCTATGACTCCTCGATGGGATAGTTGCATCTTACACAGAATATTTCATAATATATTATCTACAAACCTATGAAAGATACAACTGATTTATATCAACAAATTCATTTTTAGGTATGTGCTTATGCTGATAATATCTTTATTTGATAGATAAACTGCAGAGAATTATTGCTAAAAAGTTATATACATTAATGTATAAACATTTATATAACAAAAAACTTCATTATGTAACAGTCATACTTTTGGGAAGCCTCTACGTAAAGGACACTATACAATTTCAATTCATAGCTAAGATTTTTCAATAACCCTTCTGATGTTTTTCTAAATCTTTCTAAGTTATACTTTAAATGTGCCAGTATTGCTTACTCTATAAAAAGTCAAAAGATTTCCAAATACATTTTAGTTGATATTATATAAGCCAATAAAAGATCAAACAAAGATTCAGTTTAGATTTAAAACTGAACGCTGAATTTCCTAAAAAGTAGTAAGTCATCATGTGCCTAGTCAACAACAAGCATATCCGAGAACCTTTTTTCAGATAAAACCATAAAAGAAATACAAGGCAATAATATTAATGGTTTTTGGGTCTGGACAAGAACAATATATAAGTGGTGCTGAAGAATTTAACAATCACATAATTGATTTACAAATTAAGGAAGATGACAAGAAGATAGATAGAATTTCTGAAAATGGCGCATTTTTCTAAGAGTCAATGTGGGCAATATCAGTAAAGGTCAAACAGCATGAAAAGTTGCAAATTTAAATTGCAGAAAGATCCAGTATAACTTATCCACTTACTTGAAGAAGTTACAATCAGGACGGATTTGGAATAATTCTTCATTCATTGTAGAAAATCCTGTAGAAGTTCTTCCATAAAATTTGCTTAGTATGTTGGTGGCATATTTTCAGATGACATCTTTTCTTTAGTATGTTTCAAAGGAGCAGCCATGAGGAGCAAAACGTCAGTCACAATCCAAATGTCACGTACCACACCCCTGTATTCACAAAGTGATAAGAAGGCCAAATGACATCATTTGACACTAGAAGTTCAGCTGTGTCTTTTAGTCCAGCAACATCAATGAGCCTGAAATATCCACCTTCCTCTTTTGCCAATGGCTTATAGCACAGTAATGCACAAGACTAGTGGGTGTGTGCCAGTCACTCTTTCTGAGTGTGAATATCATCTGAAGTGCTGTGTGGTCAGCTGCCAAGAGAGGCATCAGGGTAGGCTCAGGGTATGTCCATCAACATCAAAATCACAACGACAAAATCTATACGTTTGAAGAACAGTCCATCATTCACAAACAAAAGCATGGTTTGCGATTACAGAAAATTCACTTTGAGCCAGGAGAACAGCAGTGAGTTTATACCCCTCAGAAGGTATATGGCAGGTGCCTCAAACTCACTAATTTTTTGATGGGTCCATATAAGGTCCTAAAAAAAGGATCAGTGTTGTTATGTTCTGGATAAAGCTGGGGTCATTAATCAATAAGACAGATTAGTGGCCTACCAACCCAAGGAACAAGACGAACCCAATCAGACTCTGAAGGTTCATATCGGAGTGCAGAATTCCAGCCTTGACTTGCCTTATCTGTTTAAGAAGGAAGAACTTAACTAAACATTTGCATCAGGATAAGTCATCGGTGAATATATTCATACGTGGAAACTGAAAGAAAAACTTGACTTAGTTAAAGGTTACTGCACTAACAGGCTAAGTGACAGCAAGTAGCAAGAGCCAAGTGAGAAGAAGAAAGTAAAGGCTATAAAAAATAAGGGCTGTAAATAACAGAACAGGTTATTACGATTTGTTAATTAATAATCATTTTAAACACACAAATAGCTTCTTAACATAAACTGTTGTTGTAATATCCATCATCTTAGACCTTTATTGATCTTATGCAGATATTAATTTTATGTTCAAGAAATTCAACTCTGTATTAATTACCTATTTTTCTCCTAATAAAACAAATGAAATAGTAATTCTACTATTCTTAACACTTACGTATGTTACAATAAAATACCACGCTTTTTGTTCTCAAATAAATTTCACTTCAAAAAGCTGAAACTTTAAATGCATTTCAAAAAAGCACAAGGAACTTGTTTAACACGTACACAATATACACTACTACAGATGAAAGAGATGAAATGGATTGCTTTCACGCTATACTCTAATAATACTGTTTCTTACAAATGTAAATATGAATGTGCAATCAAACACTGGGGACACAAAGAACACCAAATGACTGGTTCAATAAGTAGGACTGGCTGTTCTGTAGATCTTCCACTTAAAAAAAAATATGTGATTTCCAATATTTTAGTTTTAATTACAGTAAATCCCCCTAGGTTTTTTATTGTTATTATGTATTGGTTTAATTTAACTTAAAACATGCTTAGTACAATTTTATACATTGTTGTTCAGTTTTAAAGGACCTACATATACAAAAAAAGGATATACTTCAAAAGTGATTGTGTTTTGCTCCAGTCTAGAGGCCATCTTTGGACTTTTTAAGATATGCTGTTTGCTATACTTATTGAGGGGCTTTTAGTTACACTTTGAGTAGACAGCGCTTCACAGCTCACTTACACTGTGCTCTATGGTACATAAGGTGAATAATTCAGGCTCTGCTAGGCCGTATTAAAGGACTACTCTACCCAAAAATGGTAGCTTTTTTATAAGATACTTACCACATGTAGTCTGCATAGATGACTGAGATTTTTTTTATGTTTTGTTTTCATGCAAAATGACAGAAATAAGTTTACAATGGGCGTTGCGGTGGTGCAGTGGGTAGCACTGCTGCCTCACAGTTAGGAGACCCAGGTTCGCTTCCCGGGTCCTCCTTGCGCGGAGTTTGCATGTTCTCCCAGTGTCTGCGTGGGTTTCCTCCGGGTGCTCCGGTTTCCTCCCACAGTCCAAAGACATGCAGGTTAGGTGCATTGGCGATTTTAAATTGTGCCTAGTGTGTGCTTGGTGTGTGTGTGTGCGTGTCCTGTGGTGGGCTGGTGACCTGCCCGGGGTTTGTTTCCTACCTTGCACCCTGTGTTGGCTGGGATTGGCTCCAGCAGACCCCCGTGACTCTGTAATTAGGATATAGAGGGTTGGATAATGGATGGAAGGATAAGTTTATGATATAGTGGAGCCCCAATGGTGACCTGTGCTGTCCAATGGCAAACAATGTAAAAAAAAAAGAAAAAACTTTCACATTACATACTGTATATAACATAATCTATATTGTTATTTATCAGCAACTTGAAAAATTAGACTTATTTTGCAATATATACTTGGCATCAGTAAGGCGTTTCAAAAGTGATCTGAGGAAAGAGTTTTTAAGATGGTGCAAAAACAAAACTTTTTGATAGTGCAACACAGAAGCCATATGCATGTTGTCTATGAAAAATCAAGTTCAGGTCACAATCAATACCTTAGTTCAAATGATGTTTTCTGTGACATCTACTCATAACTACACTAATTGTGATTGCAGATCTTAAACTCTTATTTTTTCACGAGTTTTAAAATGAAGGTAACGGTGCAAGAAGTATAAGATCTGTGAAGGTTAAAGTGTTGTCCCACTCTGGGAGCAGGCCCAGTTACTTATAAAGTTATATTTCTGGCATTGTTGTACTACCTGCACTTATTATTTTATTTAAAAAGTTGCTATTTACTTTTCATGCAGATATTATTTGTATGCTCTCACACATGTTCACCAAGGAGACAAGCCCAGGGTTCATTTAATAACTGTTACTCTCCGACCTAGAAGGTGGTGCTGATGTCTAATTCCTTTTCCCCGCTACAGAAAAGATGATTGGCAGCTCCTCCATCTGTGATGTCACATCCAGTTTCTGCCATCCTAAAAATCATAACCAGTTCTAACACCATCTTGGGGCAGTATGAAGAAGGCTCATGTCTGAACAAGACAAATTTGATCAATACAATAACTATGGTGCTCCAACTCTTTTTGACATTTCCTGTGCCTTCTTACAATATACAGTATTGAATGCAGTATTGAATTAAGTTGAATGCAGATGTAAATGTGGATTAAAAAATTAGTTGCTTTGTATTTGAAACAAGGGTGAAACTAAAAGGAGCACAGTCATATTTTGTATTATGTCCCTGAAGAATTTAAATTTATTTATAGACATTACTGTGCATCTCTTGAAATAAATTTTTGAATAAATCAAAAAGGTTCAACAAAAATGACTACACAGGATGATCGGGGAGAAGCGGATCAAGTTTCCAATGCTGACATGCACAGAATTTGACCGACCACTTTCTTCACTCTGCATGCAGTATGCAAACAGCAGTATTAAGAGACTAATCAGAACACCTGAAAACTAAGGATTATATGCTTTCCAACACTTTGTGTCAGAGCTCAGCAAATAGTCATCAGGCCATTTGAACTCAACTAGTGCCAAACTCAAGAAGGAAGAAAATACAATAAAAGGTGAAGCTTTAGAAATTACAGGTAATAGAAATATGCAAATATTAATCTTAAAACAGCTCAGCTGTCTGTCAAATCTAGATAGATAAATGTAGTTTTAAATCCTACCGTATTCATGGGATAAGCATAGTATGACCAGTATTTAAATTAGAATACGTGATATCAATCCGGCAGGCTTTGAAGTTAGCAACAGTCTTATAAAGTAAATGTAGTACATTACTATGAATGCAGTCAAGAGACTAATAAATATAATTTGCACGTTAACAGGCCTTAGTCCACCGTGTATGCATATGCCTTATTCTGGTCAGACATGAAAGGCCATGAATTCTTCATTAACTCATTATACATTAATCAGGGAATCCGTTGCATTTAAGAAAAGATATGCGATAATTTTTTTTGAATTCTTTTAAGTCCTCATAAACAACAAATGGAGGCCAACTTGTAAAGATATTTTGCAATGATACATTTTTTTTAATTTTCTTTATTAATATTACAGAGATAGCAAATGCACTGAATTGGGTTTTCTAGAACGTTTTTTGCAAAATTACAGTAAAGCCCTACTAAAAAGAAACTAATGGAAAGATAACAGAATCATTTGTATGATGTAATTTTGCTATGCGTAACTTAACCATATAACAGACTGTATGATGAACATATAAGAAAGCTGCATTTATTCAGTTTCTCCTTTGATTATTGGAATTCTTAATGTGATTTCAGGACTTAAATTTTCAACAGTGTGATTTAGATTTTCCCTCTCATTGCCACCTTCTTCCCATGACCAGTCTCCCCACACCATCCCTACTACATCAACATCTCCTAACACGTCAACTGAAATGGCCAGTTACAAGTCCACTGAGGAAACTACACACAACTGAGGAGACAACTGAGGAAACTACAGACAGGAAAAGCTGAGGGACCAGATGGAGTCAGTCCTCGAGTTCTTAAGGCCTGTGCTCACCAACTTTGTGGTCTTCTCTGTAACCTGTCCCTACAGCTTCAGAAAGGGTCACTGCTGTGGAGAACATTCTGCATTGTTCCTGTTTCAAAGAAGGCAGGGGTCTCTTCACCTAATGACTACAGACCAGTGGCTCTTACGTCTCACATCATTAAGACTTTTGAGAGACTAGTCCTGGACTATATGAGTCCTCTTGTGGTAGACCACCTGGACCTACTGCAGTTTGCCTATTGGACAAAGATTGGAGTGGAGGATTTAATTATCTTTCTGCTCCACAAGGCTTATTCTCACCTGGAGAAAGCTGGCAGCACTGTCAGGATTATGTTTTTTGATTTCTTCAGTGCCTTCAATACCATGCCACTATTCCAGTTAAAGGGTAAACTCAGAGTAATGCAGGTGAATGAGCCTATGGTGTTCTGGATAAAGGACTACCTGTCAGGCAGACTGCAGTGTTTAAGACTCAAGGACTGCATTTCTAATATGGATGTGAGCAACACTGGAGCACCAAAAAGAACTGTCCTGTCTCCTTTTCTCTTCCCTCTGTACACCTCCAACTACAAATATAACACCAGGTCATGTCACTTGCAAAAATTCTCAGAGGATTCTGCACCAAGCCAGCTTCCTTTGGACTAATGGACTGTGGTTGAAAGTCACAGCATCAACGTAATGACCTAGAATTTCTATGTCCCATATTGTCTAGCGGTTAGGATTCCTGGTTTACACTAAGATGGCCCGGGTTCGACTCCTATTATGGGAAAGCCCTTTGGGACCCTCTTCCACATCAGAGTTGTGCTTTTTGTCCTACAGTGCCTGCCCATATTTTAATTCAATTGTAAATTGGGTGGATTCTTTACAGTAAAGTCAAAGTATGGATTTTAATCAGAGACTGGCACTTCTTAATGCAAATAATGAAACTCCACTGCAAGATTTACAGTACATTTTTTAATGGAAACCAGTGCATATTTTCATTATACAATATATTCTGCACTACTTTTTACTTCAGAGCACATGTCTAGTAATTGCAAATGAATATTAAAGCATTGTAGTAACATTCTAGTCCACATTGTGCTTCACAGACACCAAGTCTACAAGACAAATTAATAAATGATACACATGCAATATTTAAATATTGGAACATAGAAACTGGCTAGTATGAGCTGATTAAGTATCTAAGAAAGGGTGTTATTACATATTCATTGCTTCTTCATTTGACACCAGTTGGTTTTCTTTTAAAAGATATTCCAGTAGGGGATTCTGTACTGCGACAGTTAATCAGTGCTTCTCTCCGTAACAAATGCCCATTTGAATTTCACAAAACTTCTGAGGGAGGCTTTTAATTACAGTTATACTGAAGTATCTATCAGCCTCACACATAATCGGGGAAAATCAGGATTCCGCTTAAGAAGGGAATTTGGTTTAATGCTGTGTATCTCATTCCCTATGTGTCACTTATTTTTTTTTATTTTGGTGGCATAGTGACACAGTGGTTAGCCCTGCTGCCGGACAGTCCCACATTCCTAGGTTTGTATCTTGGCACTGTCTGTTTAGAGTTTTCACAATATCCCTGTGTCCATGTTAAGGTATTCCTAATTTTTCTTCCATTTCCTAAAGACATGTACATTAGGTTCATTGAGTGACAGTAGGACTCGTCCTGGCATGGGTGTGTGTTTGTGTGAGAGTGCTCTGCAGTGGACTGGTCTCCCCTACTGGGGTGTCTTCCACCTTGTAATCAATGCTGCTGAGATAGGGACTGGCTGTTTGTTAACCTTGAACCTGGATAAGATGTAGAAGGTGGACGGATGGATTCATTTATACTACATGTGTAAGGCTGTGCTGATTCTGTGGCAAATTAAGTTTGTGTTTTTTGATATTTAGAGAGCACAGAGGTTTGCATTTCATATTGCATCGACAGAAGTATACAGATAGGCAGAGAAGTGACAAGCACTCCTGAGGTCTCAGTTCAGTTCTCCCAGTAATAAGAAAATGTTCCAAAAATGGATGGATAAATACTCATGTATAACATATACAATATGTATATATTAAGCGATAAGCTATATAGAGCATAGAATTGTGAATAATTCTAGGTGACCAGCTAGTTTAATCTGCATCATTGCACCAAGTCCTGTATACATATAAATATGCCTTTGTAATTAGTCATGCAAGATTGACATTTCAGACTATAATAATTTAATTTAATTTTTTTCTGTGAAGGTATTATTTTGTTAATCTTTTTGTATATTTTACGCATCAAACAAATTGCTTGCCATTGCTGCTCTCTAGTCAAACTATTTCAATTAACAAATAATTTATTATGACACTGACAAAGCCACCTTCAATTATTTAGAACTGCCTGCCTGTCAATGAACTTCACCATATTCTGTACAGTGCAGAATTTCCCTCTTTTATTATGATAGATCAAAACTAGAATTTAAATGCATAATTCAGATCAATTCCCCCACCCCAAAATAAAAAAAAAATAAGTGTGATAAACAACTACCTAACTTTTTTTTTTTGTCAAGGATCTATCCAGCCCTGCAGAAGAGAGTCATGTCTAACAGCATGGCAGGAATGCCGAGGCGGGTAACAGTATGTACCTTTTCAATGATGCAAAGGAAAATCAGCCATTCTAACAAACCCGAAGCCACCAGCTTGGTCTCAGGGAAACATAATGTCTGAATTTTTCATGACTCCTTCAAGCACACAAAGACTACAAAACTGGTTACTGCTGGTAGAAAATGAGTACAGTGAAGGTCAAAGCCCAGAATTGTGAAACAGATGCAAGTCTTGCCTCAAGGAAACTAAAACAATAAGTTGTTAGAGATGGGTGTCTATAAAAGCCTTTTAAAATGGCAGATTGTTTTTTTTTTCTTGGCTCTTTTCTGTTTCTCTAGAAAAGGTTTAAGTGGTAGGTTAATGTATAGGAAATCTTGCTAGCCCGTGAGCAGGAAATACTATTATTAATGTCATTATTGCTGCTGATGTTATTATTGTTATTACCTAATCCATATTTAATAATTTATTATTTTGGTGCAAGTTTGATCGTAATGTATCTGTTAGGGTTTGCTGACAAATGCAGTTTGAGTTCATTTAATTTTGTATGTCACAGGCACATTTTTCATTGAAGGAAAGCAATCACATAACAAAGGTATGGCCTGCGGCCCCCCGAGTGTAACAGGTACAGCCATGACGCTCTATTTATTCGCTAATAAAGAAATGCACTGTTGCATAACTAAAGTGTATAACATTCCTCGACACAACCAGAAGAAAGCAGTTTATGCTATGATATCACCAGCCACTCACCGCACCCCCCCTCTTTCGTTTTGTTCTTTCATTTCAGATCCCATAGTAATCAATATTAAGCATAAAAATGGTTTTGGAAAAGCAAATAACTGCCTGCTAAGGGGGAAGAAATTATAGCAGTTATGCATGTCTTCACTTCACCTGTCATTATCTAGTTTAGCTCTTAATGAGATCTTTTCTATTCTTGGTCACATCTGATTTGTTTTATATGAGTCCCTTTGAACAGCTGGGAGTTATTGAGCCTTCTTTGATCATTGAATTCTTCTGAATTTTAAATCAGAAATGAGACTCTTACTCCTTCTCACTCTCTCATTCTTTCTTTTTTCTTTTTTTTTAGAAGGGGGTCTTACTATTTCTTAACACTGCTTTATTTGTTTACACCCCCCACCACCAGCACCACCACCAGTGTAGACATCGGTAAAAAAGGAGAGAGAGAGAGCGAGTGAGTGAGCGAGAGGTGGGAGGGGGACGAGACTACGGGGCGGGTTTGTGCGGCGCATACACACAGAGTAAATTTCTTCATTAATGTTTATAAATTTAACAAAGAGAGAAAACATTGCCACGAGAACTCTTGCATCTTTTGAAGGCTGCTTTCTAATGATGACCCTTGGCATGCTGGGCCACCTGGGACTCCTCGGAGAAGAATCTGATGAAAATTAGCCTATTCTCATTTCAAACAGAATTTTGCCGATCTCCTGATCAGAGCATCAGCATGAAGTCCAGGGAGACAACACGCGCTACTTGATTCATTCAGCAGCATTCCCTCCCCTGGTAATTGTTGCAGGAACACATAGTGACATGACTGTAGGATGTGAAGAGGTCTGGATGTACTGAGGCTGTTACTCCCTGTTTAAAGATTTAAACCATCAGGGTATGATAGGTCCTTTTGATGTATGCTAAGCATGGAGCTTGGGTACAGCAGAAGGGGGAAAAGGGCGTCACCAGAAGGCAATCATCTTTTGGAGACACAATAAGGCAGGGAGAGGTGGGAAAACCTCTGTCTCAGCATAGGATCTCAACAAAGGGAAGATAAAAGGGGGAGATGGAAGATAAGGCCATATCTTACTGTGAGGCAGAGCTTGCTCAGAAAAGAAAATAAGAAAAAGGGAGAGAGAACCAGAGAAAGAACCTGGCGCTTTTTACAAGCAGACCTTTGCTTCTAATGGAAAGTGGAAAGTCTCTTACAATCAAAAAAATTAGGCTGTCGAAGATGAATAATTTCTTATATTCTAAATAGACTGGCACTGTATCAAGAAGAAAGAAAGAAATGTAACAACCTTGAGTTTAGGTGTGTACAGGTATGTGAGTAGGCTTCACGCTCAAGCTTTGCCAGAAATGGACCACGTGGGATGCATTTTATTTCGTCTCCTTTACTGTGAATTAGAGGTTGGCTTCAAGATGCCTGTCTAGCTGAACGTTTTGGTGACAATCATAGGTTCAGCTGTTGTCTTCACACTCTGGTATCCATGGAAATAATTACAGTACAGTGGATTATTTTGTTTAAGTAAGAGAAGGAATAGTTGTTTTCTGGCCTTTTTTTATCCCATCATTCATGTTTGTATAACTCTTCCCAATAATTTCAATACATATAATATGACTGACATATTACATATAAACTATTTGTGCGTAACATGTAATAACATGAAAGACATCAACAGTAGGTACCATACAAAGGCATTCTTGCTTGTCAGCCTCTTTTGGTGATTTTGTCTTTGTAAAATAGTATATATATTCTATGGTGGGTTTCACAAGCCCCCTTTTTGATTTTAAAAGATTTAAATTAACAGTATATCAAAAAAATAAGGTATTGTACAGTATGTGTTACCTGGGTGAAGTATTATTTATAGTGGTGTCTTCATTTTCACTTATTTTGATAGATAGATAAATAAATAAAAGATAAGAAAAATAAGTCTTTGCTCTTTAGTGTACCTATGTCCAGTGCACACCAAGTTTAATTGCTTACTCTTTGAATATTCATGAGGACATTGGGCTACACATAATTTTCTCTACTGTAGATACAGCATTAATGCACTTCTGTAAGCAATGATTGGGAATATTTTTAAAGAAGCCTTACTGCTGGGTAAATGATATGCAATTTCCATGTGTTATGTGACATAATGCATATTAACGTGTGAGCCACATGTAAATTAGGTTTGTCAGGGAATCTGCATGAGTACTTCATTTGCATTTGAGCAGAAAAACTCTAGATGTGCGTGGTGCTGCACTGCAAAGCCAAGTCAATATTTAATGGTAAATAGTAAGGCTTACAAGATACAGTAATACTGATAAAAACATATTGATTTTAATCCTGAAAACACTGGGAGCTTTTTATTCTTTAATCTAGAAATGGTACATTTTAAAAGGTGTCCTAATATACAGTATATCATACGTGAATTTTGCCATTTTTATAAAATGCTATACTTCTGTTAATTATTATATTTTGTGTTGCTTTATTCAATGTAGTATTTCATTAATAACAAAGAAAAAACTGTATTGAAACCCTTATTGAGAAAGTACATTATATTATGAAAATATTTTGTTAAGATTTTGGAATGACGTCTCTTAGTCAGTTACTGCTCATAACTCGTCCTTCATTAACACTTTATTTAGCTTTTAATCAGACTTACAAAGCACCCTTGACACCATCTTACAATAAGGATTGCTTACAGTGCATGTATCCGTCACTTATTGGTTTGTCACGGGACTTTAAAAAAGACTTGGCTTGTGTTACATAGTACTTGCCATTGTGCACCCGTTATTCTAAAGTGTCGCAAACATTTTTTTGTAAAGCAATTTGGGTAAATTAGCAGTTTGGAGTTTATTCACTACTAGCTAGTTTTCTCATACAAAATATGATGTTGAAAACAAGATGGGTGTATACAGAAAAAATGACACTAGACCATTGCAAGGAAATTTTAGGAAATCTGTGGATAATAATAATAAACAGATACTACCACTATCATACACAGACAGACAGACAGACAGATATAGATAGATAGATAGATAGATAGATAGATAGATAGATAGATAGATAGATAGATAGATAGATAGATAGATAGATAGATAGATAGATAGATAGATAGATAGATAGTTTGTCTCCAGGGTAGTTTTTATTACAGCTGCCTGAAAGTGAGATGGTGTTCTGTTGTAGAGATCCAAAGGCACTAACCCAGGTGTGCACAGGACAGTCTGTTCCTGTCCTATGTTTTAAAAATGTTCATTCCAGAAAATGATAAGGGGCTTTCTTGGGTTTGTTGCCCTCTAGGTGCAGTTTCCTGTGACTGTGAAGAAAAAAAGGAGACAAGACTGTTAGTGACAGTGCCTCCTCTCGTTCTGGGGGTTATACCACATACCTTAGGTAGCTTTGAAGGTGACCCTCTGGTGCGCATGTGTGACAACAGAAAGCCTATTTACCATCAAAACTCACTTATTAAATCACTATGCCTTAATTTTGTGTAAACCATTTAAACCTATAGTTATAGCTTTTATAAGCAGCCCTTATTTTCAGTCTTGGGGTCTATATGTTAGACATTTTACTATATAGTTTGTGACAATATCAACAAACCAGGGGCCTCATGTATAAACGGTGCGTACGCACAGAAACGTTGCGTAAGAACTTTTCCACGTTCAAATCGCGATGTATAAAACCTACACTTGGCGTAAATCCACGCACTTTTCCACGGTACCTCATACCTTGTCGTACGCAAGTTCTCCGCTCGGTTTTGCAGACTGGCGGCACCCAGCGTCAAAGCAGTGCTACTGTTCCTGTGTGGTTACACCTTATTTTCCTGACGCGGCTTTATAAATACACTGAAACTAACCGCATATTATTTATTAGTGTAATGCATCTGATTGTAATTAACTTGTAACAATATAATGGTAGAGGGAACAGCCATAGTATTCCAAATACCATAACTGCTTTAGCGTTGTTACTCTCACTTCTTCTTCTTCTTCTTCTTTCAGCTCCTCTTGTTAGGAGTTGCCACAGCGGATCATCTTTTTCAATATTTCTCTCACTGCACCACTCAGAGTATTTATATCACTGTATCTGAGTGTGAATCACAGCAGCAGCTGATCGGAAAGGGAATTATCGGTATACAGCTTCATGGACACGCTGTCTCAGCCACTGCAAAACGTTTTAAAGCAATTCCTGTACGGACCTCGCGGTTCAGAAACAGAAACGATATCATTTATAAGGTGAAATTCAGCAAAATATGTTTATTAAATTATAGAGATAAAACTTTAACTTCATTTAAATAATCTATATTCTTCACTGGGAGTGTCATTAAGGATAGAATAATTAAACATGTACTACGAAGATATTTCAATGTTCTTTAAACGTTTTGAAGAATCGGCGCTAAGCTTACAGATGGCTTAACGTCTATTACAGAGCTGATTGTATGGCGATCGGTTACTTGGGGAAAGAAAAGCACTGACTGCAGTGACGGCTACGCCAATATATATTGAATATAAAACAGAAAGAGAAAATAACAACACAGCTAAAAACACTGCGACAAATTTCGGCAAAAGTTAAATGCTTGTGTCATGAGCACGAGGCGGCTATGCAGTGTCCGCAACGGACGTAGCCATCCACTGTGCATAAGCTACCTTACTGACGGGCGGGCGAAGGAGCCACCGATTCTTCCTCTGCCCAGTGCCACCACAAGCCTAGAGCCGCCCCTGATTGTACTGCTGCAATAAATTATTTCATCGAAGTGAAACATATGTTTAATAACGTGCTTTAACTCCTATCATCATGAAAATTATATCACGTATACATCTCAGTATTTTAGTTATTCAGAGAACTGTAATATTACAAATGTAATTGATTCTGTGTCCAGTTGGAGGAAGAGAGCCGGTTTAAAAAACAAGTAGTGATTCACACACATAGAGCACATAGAAGATCAAATACAAAACAAAGCATTTAACGTGCTACTTTAATTACGATGTGATTTGAGAAACTGGTTAATTAAACGATTTTAAGATGAAGTTTATGATGTTCTACTTTAATGACAAAATAAACTACGTGATTAAAGTGGAAATGTCAAGATTGAAGTTGACATTTTGTGCTTTTTCCTCACTGTGTGCCTTTTTTCTCTGTACCCTAATATGCTTTCATATGACACTCAGACAGTGGGCTTAAAACTCGGCTTTTCACGGCGACTTTGATATGTAACTTCTTTTTTATTTCCGGCACTGTGCGATTTGTGAATGTGAGCTTTCAAGTTTCTCCAACACGCTATGTCACTCGATCAACTTCCTTTTGTTGATTATACCACGATTTATTTGAACAAATAGTATGTTTTTCATTTGCCTCCACTTGGTATTCGCTGAAATTCTTATATTTTCCCCCGTGCTTTTCCCATTGTCTTTTCACAGAAGGCTGCGCTTAAGGCCGATTTATATTGATTTGCATATTCAAATAGGCGTAATTCTGGGAGGAGTTGCATAATGCGCGTGCATGAGCGTTAGTTTTCACGCTGATCGGGATTTATGTAGCGGAAGAACGTGGAAGTTGGAGTACGCACAGATTCCTGCATCTGGATTTTTCTGTACGTAAACACATTTCGGCTTTTGTGCTTACGCCATGTTATATTACGAGTTCTACACACGGCGTTATACATGAGGCCCCAGATGTGTATGTTTTGGCCCTTTGTCTTAGTTTTATTTCTATAAAATCAATGAGTTTTAACATATATATTACTGTTTCTTTCACTCTGCATTCACTCATTTAATCATCTTATTTTTAACTTAAAACAATTACAGATCTGTACATATACCAAAATGATTTACTGTTGCAATTCCAAGAGGCTAGAGATAGATAAGTTGTAGTAAGTTACCAGTATATCTGGGAATTTGAAAACATAAACAGTAATTCCTGTTAAGATATTAATGATGTGCCATTAGATATTCTGATGCTTTTTTAGATTCCCAAATGTTCACCAATTTACTTAAAAAAAAGGAAGCATGGTTGTTCAGTGAGTAGTCCGGCTGCCTCATGGATCAAATGCTCTGGGTTCTGTTCCCATACCCAGGTGTTTTCTGCGTAGAGTCAGCATGTTCTCTCTGTACCTACATGGGTTTTTCTAAGGGTACTCTGATGTCCTTCCACATTCACAAAGACTAGATTAGACTAACTGGTGATTCTAAATTGGCCCTACTGTGGGTGTTTAAACAAGGGGGCTCTGTTAGTGACTGACCAGGATGCCCTGATCAGGGTTGTTTCCCACTTTGCACACAGTGCTGCCAGGGGTAGATTCTAGCACCTATGTCCCTAACTTTGATTAAGTGAGTCTGAGGATGAGATGAGATAAAAAATAGACAAAATCATGAAAAAATAGATCAATGTAGCTCTGAGAAACGTGGGGCTTTTAATTGTTTAAATTTCGTTGAGTGTTATATTTGTGAGTGAGCTGGTTGTATAGGAGTCAGAGGTTCAGTTTCAGTCCAGTCACTATCTGTGTGCAGTTTGCACATTCTGTCTCCCATGGCTTTCTACCTGGGTACTTCCATTTTCCTTTGTGTATGTGAATGTGATCACTTAGTGATAGATGGGTATCTTGTCCGGGATTATTTCCTTTGTACCTTATGAACCTGCTGGCATAATTTCCAGCCCCTGTAACCTTGAGCTGGGTTAAGCATGTTTGAAAATGGACAAATAGATGTTGTATTTGTTGAGCACCACATTAAGCTGTTTTATAAATCTAAAAATGAACTGAAAAGCCCTGTAACAGCATGGGCAGCAGCATTCTAACCTCTTCGCTTGGTGGCCTATCAAAGTCTGAAAAATATTTTCAGTAAGATATCAACTTTGAAAGACACAGGATAAAGTAATAAAAAATAGATTTATATAAGAATATACTGCTTTTTTTTACAGATAAACACAACCAAAAAAAATTACTTCTTGTGGGATTACCAGCTCAACTGAAGGAGCCTGATTCTTTCTCACTGAATCTCCGATAATGCCAGCTTATCCCATTGTCCGCTGTCACCATTTATGATGCATTAGACTGTATGCCAAATGTTGAAACTGGCATTTCGACCGCAATGAAGACCTCCTTGTATCGCATATAGAACAATGGCAGAGTTGACACTACCGCTCCATCCCTGCTGTGGAAATACTCTGTACCATGAGTACTCAGTTGTCTCGCTGCAGTTTTTTATAATGGACTCATAAACGAAGTGTTGGCAGACTTCAAAATGATATGCTGCATAGAATCACAGCTTTGATTCACATACATACAATAAAGTTTCTTTCCCAGGCAATTTCACAATTGTAAAACTCACTAAAAGGTTTTATTTTCAAAGTTTTGAAGGTTTTGGGGAGTGGAAAGCAAAGAATTTTGCTCCCTAAAGCCTTGTTCACGTTTCTGTGTTTATTTTTGTTCTTTTCTGTAGCTGCATAATGCACAAAACATGTTACACACCAGTAAAATCAATTCTATAATCTATCTCACACCAGTAAAGTTAGTTCTATTGATGCCTCCCATTGACACCACCACGAAGGGGTGCAGTATTTTTCACGAATATAACATGCTGCATATTTTAAAAATGAAGATACACTAAAACATGCCCTCATGCACGTTATTGTGTTTTGAGAAAAATCTCACCATTTCTTTATTCTTGTGAAAGAGAGAGAGAGATTGGGAGCACATTGTGCAGGCTGGTGGTGGTGGTGTAATGGTGTGGGGGATGTTTTCTTGGCACACTTTAGGCCCCTTAGTGCCAATTGGGCATCGTTTAAATGCCACGGGCTACCTGAGCATTGTTTCTGACCATGTCCATCCCTTCATGACCACCATGTACCCATCCTCTGATGGCTACTTCCAGCAGGATAATGCACCATGTCACAAAGCTCGAATCATTTCAAATTGGTTTCTTGAACATGACAATGAGTTCACTGTACTAAAATGGCCCCCACAGTCACCAGATCTCAACCCAATAGAGCATCTTTAGGATGTGGTGGAATGGGAGCTTCGTGCCCTGGATGTGCATCCCACAAATCTCCATCAACTGCAAGATGCTATCCTATCAATATGGGCCAACATTTCTAAAGAATGCTTTCAGCACCTTGTTGAATCAATGCCACGTAGAATTAAGGCAGTTCTGAAGGCGAAAGGGGGTCAAACACCGTATTAGTATGGTGTTCCTAATAATCCTTTAGGTGAGTGTAGTTCTCTCCAGTGAGAGTTTAGGGATTCAACACTGGAGTGGGCAAGTATTCACAAAAAGTATGCCCATTGTCTCCCAGCAACCAGCCACCAGCAAATGCTCCACTCCAAAGTTGAACCAGATATAACCATTGTATGTACTCCCAGGCTGCTTAGCCACAATGGCTGTACAAAGTCCCTGCTGGTCAAGTGCATATCACCTGGGCATTTAGCACAGAGAACTCTTTTCAACAGGTATGGTAGGGATTCAAGAGGCTGGGGTATGAATAGGGATGAGCTTTCTAACCACTGCACCTACAATGCCAGGTAATCCTGTAATGGCATGAAAATTAATTTAAGTGACATGCAAGTCATTGGATTATTATTATTTACTTATTTGGCTGATTTAAGGCAACTTACAACATTTGACACACAATTAGTTACATTTGTTTTATTTTTTTCAATTGGCGCGCAAGCAGGTTAAGTGACTTGCTTATGGTCGCAAATTGTCAGTAGTGGGATCTGGGTCCACAACATCAGTTTGTGTTGCGTGCACAATGCAATAGTAATTTGGTCACTGCATGCACAGATTGTGACACAGCAGCCTTGCATAACCACTGGTCTGCAGGACAGACAGTATAGAAATTAAGAGCTTGTTGGGAGATGCACAGTGGGACTGAGAGTTATTATTCTACCCCTCAGCAGCCTGTATTTTTCTATAGAATACATACTAAAGATGGTCCAAGGGGTTCATGTCCTCCTGCAACTTGGCTACTTTGATGGCACTTCTCTGGTTGAGTGGCATATTTCTCAGGACAATGGGTCGGTTCAGTCTTTTTTTTATGAATAAGATTAAGTACTATTTTAGTTACAAAGGGTTTTGGGAAACACTTGCTAATTAACAAACGATTTTAAGTACAAGATAACAAAGTATTTCTGGTAAAACTGACAAAGTTGGGATCAAACTACCAAACAAAACATCTACACATGACAGGGAAAGACACTGGAGATTTTTTTTCAACTGGAGATCTTTATTTATTTAAATACTAAATAACAGACATGTGTATGTAAGTATATATTAAAGTATATACATGCTTGTAGGCAAGAATAAACTTGTTTCTTCTTGTATCAGTGGGACAGATTTCACTGGAAGTAAAATGTAATTTGTTTTGTGTATTATATGTACTGAGCGAATCGTTTTGCTCATTATGGGGCTCCATCAACCATAATATTCATATCTGCCATGTATTTAACATCTACTACTCATTCATATAATTATGGCATAGATAGATAGATAGATAGATAGATAGATAGATAGATAGATAGATAGATAGATAGATAGATAGATAGATAGATAGATAGATAGATAGATAGATAGTGTAGAGGGGTGAATGATGAGGTAGTGCATTTCAACAAAAAAAGAAAAATGAACTGAAACACACACTCGATGATGCTCCCTGGCTGAGACATTTCCTTTGAAACAGTGCTCTGTAATGGACACACTTCTCTCTCTCAGGTTCCGAAATGAGACTTCACCTTCTGGGAGCATTTTATTGATCCCAGAGAGGAGGTCATTCTCATCCCCCCAGAGAGGAGGTCATTCTCATCCCAACTTTGCTGTGCCATCTATTAGCTCTTAGTCTCAACAAAGGCCTACAGTACATACTGTGAATTTACTTCTTTTTTTATATTTTGGGTATTTGTAGGCGCTGATATTTCACAGTTATTTATATTGATTCACAACTATATTGTAATCTGTGCTATTTTTACCTTTGTACAGTATTCTTACTAACTTAATTACAACACTTTATGTTGGTAATCTCTGTAAATAGTTTGTCATAAAATCAAAGTCAATTGCTTAGTACTTAGGTTGAGTAAATAATACCTGATCAATGATACAGCCATACTTTCATGTTTCATTCATTTCTGAATGCTCTCTCCATTACAGGGGGTATCCTGGCAGGATTTTATTCAAGGCATGTACCAGCTTTTGAGGTGACACCAGCAAATCACTTGGCAGACTTATGAATACCTACGTTCATTCATGCTAAGTGTAAAATCCAAACTAAAATTACATATTTGTGTAATTTATTAGAAATGGTTACTGTTAATTAGCTGTTCCAGTGTTTTTTCATTGAGCATAATTATTAAAGCATGTGAATTTAGCTATATGGAACAAGCATAGTAATTGTTAAATGAAAACAAATCTGAAAGCTGTTATAATTTTTGCATTATACATTACATTAATAAGGATAATGAAATATGCTATAATTGCTGCAATTGCTGCTTCATTATGAATCTCTGTTGAAAAGCTAAGGATAATGAATGGCCAGCATTAAGATCTTACAAAAGAATGAGGTCATCTATGTACTTGTACCAATTTAATGCAAGTAATACATGTGTAAAATTGACAATGTTATATGTGTAATAAGCTTTGTTGGTTTTAGAAAATAAATTCCTGCTCCTTAAATGTAGTATGTGTTAGCTACAGAAGCCCTGATATAGTCATTGTAATTCTGTGTGTCGATGGAAGTCTGTCCATGAAGGATTTTAGAGAGCATTAATTCTTTTTGAAAGTATGTGGTATTAATTGAATTGTTTTTAAAATATTTCTTTTTCCTTTTGTTCTTTATGCTGTTATAGTAATGGATATTTAGATAGATAGTTTTCAGCATTTAATTTCCATCCATTTATGTTTCATTTATTTTTATTTGTCATTACAGGTGCCTGAGGAATTCCAAAAATAGGAAGTTGACACCAAGTATTGCGGTCATAGTTTTGGTAAACAGAAGGAAGGACAAAGGTTTTGCAGTGAAGTATTGGGCTTTGTTGTCACACTTTTGGACACTTTCCCACTTGGACACTTTATTTACAGTGCAATACAAGTGCATTGCAGTATCACCCAGGACGCATGATGCTATGCTGTTGTGGCAAATTATGTCACTGTCTTAACTCATTATGCATAACATTATCCAAAAGCATTTAAAATTGTCTAAATATCTAACAACATGCATTTTTAAAGTTAATTCATTAACAGGTTTAATGGTTTGCTTATAATCACATTTCACACCAGCAAGGGAGACCTGAATCTGTAAACTCTCCGAAGCCACCAAAATACTATTTCTTTAAATAAACTAAATAGGGTTTGTTTGACCTTTTTTTGATTTTTATGCTGTGGATCTTAAAAGCTCAAAGGCATTGGCTTTAATTGGCTGTAAATGAGTGACAGTCACATTGTTAACATGAGTATTTCAATGTGATGTTTTAAAACACCTTATCAAATAAGAGACTTATTCGGCTTAAACCCATCTCATTCATTTTTAAACTCACTTATTCAAAATCAAGGTTGCATGGGTCACAGTTGATTCCAACAGCATGAGGTGCAAGGCAGGAACCAACTCTGGGTAGGACACCAGCGCATGGCAGGGCACAAACACCCACACACTCACACACATGGAGTCAGCAGTCATCGACCCAGCACATCTTTGGGATGTGGCGGCTAAGGCCGAGTACTTAATGAAATTCTACACAGAGACAGAGAGAGCATGCAAACCCCACACAGAGAGAGATTGGACCAACAATTTCAAACTAAGACCCACTAACTTGTGCATACTATAATATTCCAAAGAAGATGTCCCTAGTCCTAGAATCTTATCAAAAAAGAAACATTCTAGTTTGAATTTCTCATGTCAGAAGACTTTCAAAGCTGGTTTAATTTATCAAAGGAAAATTTAAGAACCAAGTGAGACATTTTGTCTAGATTATCTTATAATGATGGACTGGCTTTCATCCAGGACTTCTTTAAGGTCAGGCACTAGCTACCACAAATAAAAAATGGATTGATTAGCCCACAATAACCTAAAAATGTTGGTTCTTTTATGTTCTTTTCTCTCAGTTTTCATAGAGTAAGACATGAACCTACACTGTAGTTGTATTGCAAATATTCTGATATCTAAATAATGAAGTCAAATCAATTCACATACAAGTTGCGTTGTTGTTTACTTGTTATAAACAAATTAATACTAGATTTTCAGCAGCTTTTGTTCTCATTCTTCCCCTTTCAATTTATTTCATTTCCACTCAATATTTTACCTCAAAATGAAAGAACAATTTAATGGTATACATATATACACTATATGGCCAAACATTTGGGGACGCCTGATAAATTACACCTATAAAAGCTTGTCGGGTTTCCCAATCCAGACCATTACGTTTTAGTATTGAGTTGCCCCTCCCCTTTGCAGCTATAACAGGCTCCACTCTTTTGGGAAGATATTCCACAAGGCTTTGGACAGCATCAGTGGGAATCTGTGCTCATTAAACTAAAAAGAACTTTTCTGTTGGTCAGGTACTGATGTTGGGCAAGATGATCTGGCTCACAGTTTGTATTCTAAATCATCTCAAAAGTGTTCAGTAGGGTTGAGGATAGAACTCTGTGCAAGCCACTTGAGTTCCTTCATGTCTGTATGGAACTTGCTTTGTGTACAAGGGCACAGTCAGGCTTGAACAGAACAGGCCTTTCCCACGCTGTTGCCACAAAATTGGAAGCACACAATTCTCTAAAATGTCTCTGTATGCTGTGGCATCAACAGCACCCTTCACTTGCCCAGACCCTGAAAAACAGCCCCACATTCTCAACCCCCTCCAGCAAACTTTCAAACTTTTAAGGGTTTCAGGTCAGGAGGAAGCCCCAGAAATAAAAGACAGCACAGAAGATGGTACGTGAGGCTTTTAAAATGTATTGTGTCATTACAATTAGGAATATGTGACGCTTGAATAAAAAAGCACCACAAATGCATCTGTATGTTGGCATTTTGCTCCATCACATCAAACCATTCATCAAACATCGAGGTGCACACATCGATCCCGTAGGATCCGCATAGCGACTTTCTGTCACATGTAGATAGTAAACAGAGACTCTGATGTCACGTTCCGATTTTTATCACACTGCACCCCACTTTTTGCTGGTACTGCAACTCGTACACACGTCGCATTAATTTCTGAGGACCTGCTCAGAAGACGCGTCAAATGAACACTGGGAACGCGTGGCAGCCATGATGTGGGCGCGTACACGTTCTGAGCATGAAGTATGACTATCATTGAGGCATCCTCATAACACAACTGCCATCAACTACACCAAGAACGCTTAGAAAAAAATGTTTGCCTAAAACGGCCACACAATACATTTCCAGGAATATATTCAATGAACAAGGTCTCTGGAAAATGCTGCATATTCATTCGAAAAATGTTTTGCTAAATTTCACCAATGAACACTAAGGGTGAACATGCAGATTCCATCTCTTAAACCTTAAATGTCATTTTTATTTTAATATTTATTATTATGGTGTTAAAGTACATGCTTTGTGCAGCGCTCAGAATGGGCCTATCCATGCAAATGAAGGGATGGATTGACCACATAAATAGCACCACTAACCAATTGTTTGGAATGAAAACTAAGAAGGGGCGGTTCTCCTGACAGGAATAAAGAGAGAGGATCATGACTGGCATGTACAGTGAGGTGTGAAATGGAAGGACAAAGTTCAGGGAAGCTCAAGAAAGACACAAAGCTCAAAGGTTAGTACTCACTGTAAAGCTCCAGTGATAGTGACAGGTGCTGTGGTTGTGAGTGTAGACGTTTTTTCACTAGAAGCAAAAAAGGGAGGAAGAGAAAAGTAGACGCAGAAACAATAATACTTGCCTAATAGTAAAAATAAAAAACAAAATCTACAAACATTGTACAGGGGGTCCTCGGGTTACAACATTTCAAGTTTACAACGCTCACTCCCATAAAAACTTAAAAACATTGAGACATGAGAAGGAATAAAGGTAAGGATTCTTTTTACACTCATTTTTTCTGTTACTACAATACAGTGTACAGTACAGTATATTTATGTCCTTTTCCTTTTTCTGAGGCTTGGATTTTGTGTTTTTATGTTCTAGATTATGATTTTGCAAATGTGTTAAGATAGGAAAGTTACTTAGGCTATAGTGTGTTTCGACTTACACCAAAATTCGGATTACATCACTGTTGTAGGAATGGAACTGTGTCGTAACCTGAGGGCCCCCTGTATAAAGAAAATTTCTTACTTACACAGCACTTCTGATACATCTGATTTACAGCACTACAACTAACAACCACTCTCTTATCAAACATCCCAGGCAAAGCTACAAAATAGAGCTAGTTTACAAATAAGAAGTCTTATTCTATGAAACAGATATTTACCAGAGTTTTGCTCTGTATAACTATTTGTAACTTTGAGATAATACTCAAGAGAGAGGTCTGTTTGAAGACCATACCATTTACAGTATCTGTTCTTTGATTAGTGTAATGAAAATGCTTTATAGCTGTGCAATGTAATTGAACCCAACTTGTAAAAGAGGCTGCTCTGTTGAGACAAGTAACACAAGAACATTTATTTGTGGATTCATTTTTAACAGAGGTTCATGACTATTCTTTATTTACAGAGCATTTCCCCTAACATAACCAATCACTGAATCCCAATAGGTTTATTTTCTCCATGAATCCTGTTCACTTCTGTTAACTGAAGTTTTTGTCTACTCTGTTAATAAATTAAGAGATCACAGTTACTATGTGAGTGAGACCTCGTATTACCATAACATCCATCCCTCCATTTATCCATCCATTCCTCTTCCAAACCTAAGCTTCCTAAGCTTTTCCAGGGCAGGGTCACAGGGCAGCTGCAGCCTGTTGCAGAAAGCAAACGGCACAAAGCAGGATAAAGTGCCTGTCCATCACAGGACAGATACGCACAAACCCAAACACAGAGTCAAACCTGATACAATATACAATACCATACATACATACACCAAATATATGTGTGTGCTCGAAACTTTAAGGGGGAGAAACCTCTGCCCTAATTTAATGAAAGAATATCACAATGCTCTATACTCCAAGTGGGACCTCCTCATCCGTGCTAAATTAAGAAAACAAACTTATAGACACCGTCCTTCTGGCACAAAACTGAGTCCTAGTTTTCTCTGCTTTAAAAATAATCTGGTTATAAAAACAATTGATTTCAATTTTTACAAAAGTTTACCACACATTTTTGTTTTTCACATTTTTCTGTCTGTCTGGTGATCTCCCATTATCTTCCAGGCTCCAATGACCATGACTGGACATGCCATCCAGATAGAGTGGGTATGAAAAGTGTGATATCAGTGTGCCCATTCTTTCCTCTCAAGAAAAATTAGCTCCTCAAAAATCTCCTCAGAATGGCAGATTCACTCAGACTAACGTTTCTCTACTAAGCTGTTTTTGGAGCCAAATCCTTCTTATATACATCTCATATTGCATTTTTAGTACAATATGTTTGTACTTATTCTGTTTGTTTGGCATCAGCAATGTGTTGTTTGTGCTCACTAGGGATGAGCGAACCTGGCTGAATATTTATTTTCTTAAGTTCGGTGAAATTGGGGAAATGTTCGGGATCTTTGGAGAATTCAGTCAAATGCATTGAAGTGATTAGGCAAGAAGAAATTGAACTTGAGTGGATTATGAAGGTGCAATAGTCTTATAAGAGTTTGTGAAGTGTACAAAAGTGTTTGCAAATTATTCTGGACCAAAAATTGTGTCCAAAAATGTAACCTGAGTTGAGAGGCTGCAGTGCCAACTACTGCACCACCAGGCACCCCTAGAGATAAAATTGATAGAATTTAATTTCAGAAGAGGAAAGTTAATGAGGGCAGGAAGAATGAATTCACTAAGTTATACCCTCGACAGATTTGTTAGCAGGTACTTACCTCTCAAACTTAAACATTCAGTTTGTTTGGTTTTCCCTTAAAGACTTGATCGATTACTACTGCTACTACCAAATAGGCACAACACTAAAGCATGTGGACTCTTCACTCTTTCCTGGTTGATCAACTGAACAGCACCCTGGGTAATACTATTAAAGGGCTAGGCATACATATTCAACACAGCTTGCTCACATATATGTCTATACAAAACACACAACCTTTAAGACACAAATACACCAACACATTTCCAATTTTCCTTCGATTGTATGTTTAGTGTTTACAAATTATTGCAAGTTTTTCATTTTTAGTGTACTATTAGGAAACTTAATTTAGTGTACAATTTTTACACTATATTTACAATATATTTAGTGAACTATTAGGATACTTGAGGGGCTGTCCTATCTAACATTGGCTGCTAAAGCTCTGTTATATCACACTGCCACATTAGAAGATGAAAGTGAGTCTAAGCTGGCCGCAAAATGAATTTTCATGCAATTACTCTGCAAACAAGATCACTGGCGAACATGGCATATTTGCTGTGAGAAACACTTTGGTGAATTTGTCCGATCAACACCAGTGATCACAAACAGTAATACTAGTCACCTAAGCACTTGCACTGACCATTTATTACCACACAGACTAAGCAAAAAATTGCATGTTTCATAACAAGGTGGTACATTTTACCTATGCAGAAAAAAAGGTTTTTATTTTTTCCATGCTGTTGAGTTTAATTGCACGGATAACCTGGGTTTAGTGATGTCGGAGGAATGCATAAAATGATCCGTTTTGGACACTCACAAAGAAGCATTTGATATGTGTGGTTACCTCAATTTACTGCTCCTCCATGATGCAGGAACCAATAGGGTGACATCACAGAAATTATTAACACACAACTACCACTAACCACTACACCATCTGTTCGAGTGTGGCAACTCCAACTGAATTTTCCATATTTCTCCCACAGCTACAGTTCCTTGTTATTTTCACAGCAACACACCATAGAGCAATGGACACATATCAATTTCAAAATGTCTAATTTTTAAGGCCCAGAATCACAGCTACATCTGTTGAAAATACAGATTTCAACACATTACTCTATATTTACCTTGTCATCAGGATATTGAAATGTTTTCATGCTGACACCTTGTAGCTGCTCCCCAAATAACAATGGGCAATACCTGAGGAAATAACATTATGCATTATGAAATATTTCATAATGATAAAAATGAATACATCATAGCCAGGATTTGAACACAAAACTTTTCATTTCAGGGCAATTATGCTAACCACTACACCACAGTTCCTTTGGAAACCTTACACACCTTTAATTATTCTCGGTCAAACAATGTCCTCCTCCTGCCTCCAAAACAGAGTAAAAGTGAGTTTTAGAACTCAGTCCACATATGAGGCACAGTTTCATTATTTCCTTTCACCTCTGCCTCTTGCTCTTTGTTCAGATAATGCAGTCTGATATACAATATCAACTGAGAAAGAACTGCAGGCATGCCTCTCCACCTATACATTACAGTTCAGTTCCCATGTATCACCTATACTTTTTCCTTTAATGATCAATAATTATTTCCATATACCAGTTATTATTGCTTGCCACTGCTTGTCAGCTTACATCTGTCATAGTTCATGAGTGCAAAAGGACATTTTTTCATAACTGCCACCTTGTACCTGTTTCCCAAGTAACTTTAGGTAATGCCTGAGAAACTATGACCCCACCCACATACAAAACAACCAATGACAGATTTTGAAATAAAAATCCTTCGTGGGCAGGATTTGACCACAATGATTTTCATTTAGGGCTGATATGCTAACCACTACACCACAAATTGGGGGTGACTTTTTGGCACAGATAAAACTTTACTGTTTCTTGACAATCACATGGTGCCCTCCACCTGCTCCCAAAAAACTATGAAAACTGACTTTTACAACTTATATAAATATAAGCTAACATTACATTATTACCATCCATCTCAGTGTAATGTGCTTTGTTCTAATTATACAGTATAATGTACAGTTGTACCTGAGAAAGTGGTGCTGATGAGTTTTAATGGCAGCATAGTGGATGGGATACACAACTACGAACCAACACCTCTGAGTTCAATTCCCACAGATGACCAGCAGTGTTTTCTTTCCTTAAATTAAACAAAATAAAAAAAAACCTCATCCATATTTTTCATTCCTCCATGACACTCCTTTTTAGGTTTTCTATGTCTCATTTAATTATGCGTTGTTATCCAGTGAAGGCTTAGTCAATTTCACACACAAAATATGTTCTCTTATTACCTCATTAAAGGCTTCACCAATCCACATGTATGTGTACACTCCTGATATTCACATTGAGAAGCCACAAGAACAAATCATCACCAACATCTCTCATAGTTCAAAAAGCACAGCAAAGTGAAACATGTTCAGATTAATCATCTGTGACGTTAAGTGTCAAGCCGCTGGAATCCATTTTGTATTACAGTAAAACTTGGTAAACATTACAGTTTTATTTAATTGTCATATATTAGAAGACAATATTTCAGCAGTTGATCAAGAAATAGTATTCTGATAACCTTCTTCCATCCTCCTCTGCATGAGTTTGACTTCTTCAGTGATTACTTTCACAATTCCATGTTCACAAACAAACCAGTTTAAATGGCATAGTGGAAAGGAAGCACAGTTGTTAAATCAGGGGCCAGGGTTCAATTCTTGCATTATACATGAATATTTGACAAACACAGTAGCTTTTCATTTTTCTTATTAAGATTGAAATAAAGTAAGATTTTTCCCCAAATTCAAAAGAGAATACAATTTCACAACATGTTGCTCTTCTCTGGCCTTTCCTCAAATGCGCTCTTCTCTCTGGTCACTTGTACAACTGTGCAGCCTGTCTCCTGTTGGATGACCCCATGCTCTGCCACCATCCATACCTTCTTCTTCTTTCGGCTGCTCCTGTTAGGGGTCGCAACAGCGGATCATCCTTTTTCATATCGTCCTGTCTTCTTGCTCTGTTACACCTATCACCTGCATGTCCTCTCTCACCATATCCATAAATCTTCTCTTAGGCCTTCCTCTTTTCCTTTTGCCTGGCAGCTCTATCTTTAACATCCTTCTCCCGATATTCCCAGCATATCTCCTCTGCACATGTCCAAATCAATGCAATCTCGCCTCTCTGATTTTGTCTCTCAACTGCCCAACCTGAGCTCTAATGTCTTCATTTCTAATCTTGTCCATCTTTGTCACACCCAGTGCAAATCTTAGCATCTTTAACTCTGCCACCTCCAGCTCTGTGTCCTTCTTTCTGGTCAGTGCCACCGTCCTCAACCCATATAACATAGCTGGTCTCACTACCATCCTGTAGACCTTCCCTTTCACTCTTGCTGATACTCGTCTGTCACAAATTACTCCTGACACTCTTCTCCACCCTGCCTGTACTCTCTTCTTCACCTCTCTTCCACAATACCTGTTACTCTGTATTGTTGATCCCAAGTATTTAAACTCATCCACCTTCGCCAATTCTACTCCTTGCATCCTCACCATTCCATTGACCTCCCTCTCATCTACACACACGTATTCTGTCTTGTTCCTACTGACCTTCATTCCTTTCCTCTCTGAGCATATATCCACCTTTCTAGGGTCTCTTCAACCTGCTCCCTACTCTCGCTACAGATCAAAATGTCATCAGCAAACATCACAGTCCATGAAACTCCTGTCTAATCTCGTTTGTCCACCTGTCCATCACCATTGCAAATAAGAAAGGGCTCAGAGCTGATCTCTGATGTGATCCCACCTCCACGTTGAATGCATCCATCACTCCTATCACAGACCTCACCACTGTTACACTTCCCTCATACATATCCTGTACAACTCTTACGTACTTCTCTGCCACTCCTGACTTTCTCATACAATACCACAACTCCTCTTGAGGCACGCTGTCATATGCTTTCTCCAGGTCCACAAAGACGCAATGCAACTCCTTCTGGCCTTCTCTATACTTCTCCACCAACACCCTCAGAGCAAACATCACATCTGTGGTGCTCTTTTCTGGCTTGAAACCATACTGCTGCTCACTAATCATCACCTCCCTTCTTAACCTAGCTTCTACTACTCTTTCCCATAACTTCATGCCATGGCTCATCAATTTTATCCCCCTGTAGTTACTACAGCTCTGCAACTCCCCCTTATTCTTAAAAATCAGTGCACTTCTTATGCCACCATCCATACCTCATGAATGTAATCTTTAGGTCAGTTATTAATTTACAAGTGCTTCCTGAAATCAATTCTTAACCCTGCTTATCCAAAACAGAAATACAGAGAAACTTGAGAGTATCCCAGAAAATCTTGGGCACAAGAAACAATCCCTGGAAAGGGCACCAGCTACACACATATCAAGGGACAATGTAGCATCAACAATCCAAGTAACATGTTCATCTGTGGACTGTGAGAGGAAATCAGACCACCTGGAGAAAACCCACACAGGGAAATCATGGGCACTGCACAAAGGCTGCACTCGTTACGCGAATCTCACCACTGAACTGATTCCAAAATCCCATTATTACAAAAGTGGCATGCTCTTTCATTATCTCCACACTCCTCCACCCAATCAGCAGTCACTAAGAGTTCCTTAAGTTGGACACCTCTTGCACCCACAGAAGTTGGCAGACAGTGATCACCAGACTAAGCATATTAAATTAATGTCATTATATTTTCTCAAGTTTTGAAAAGCTAAGATTTACAACTGAAATGATATAATTTCCAGAATGAAATGCATGTGTATGACAACACCTAGAGTACACTGTCTCTGAGCATTATTCCACAGTGCAGCTCTATTTCACATTCTTGTACAGTTCCTTCTGACTGCTTACACTTGATTTCTAAAGCTACAGCTCATTTTATCCAAACTCTATACACAATACCCATAAACATTTACACAATCCAAAACAAGTCAGACATCTCATGTACAGTAAATTACACACTTCGTTCAAACCATACTAACTCTTCTAAAAATGGTATTTCTATATCAAAACTCTACATCAAAACATCACATGAATAGCTAATTTTAAACACCAACTACACACTAATAGGAAAATGCAAAACAATGCAATCCATTTTGCTTTTCAGTGTGCAGTGAAATTGTTGGTATCCACGTTTAACTCTGTGGTCTGCTGCTTATGAATTAAATACAAGCTGCTCCTCCCTCTTTCAGAGTCTTTTTGTACTTCTAAAAAAACAAACATTTACTCATCTTTGTGTATTTTTGTGAAATGTGAAAATATGGCCAGGTTTTAAATCCATAAAACCATGTCAGTCTCTGTGGGCATGTGATTATAAAAGATGTAAAAGAAAGAGAGGGGAAAGAACAGGACGGATGATGGAGGTTAATAGATGGTGAAGAGCAGTCAGAGAGAGATGATCGGGCCACCTGTTTGGAGAAGGCAGCTAGAGGCTTGTTCGCCCCACTGACTAAGTGTGCAGAGAGGGGCGAGCGAGACGTAAGACTTCCCAGTGGATCCGAGGAGCGAATGTGTGAGCACGAAGGAAGACGGCATGTGTGCCGACCTCAGACGGTCTGGCTGCACAGTGTGGCGGCAGCCAAGACTGGGGTCGGAAGAAAGGAGTTTGTGCTGCAGGGGATTCACCAGCAATGCCTGTGATGTGTGAGCCGGGATGACAGAAGGTGGTGGGCTGCGATCAGGTGAAGAGAGACTATTTTAAACTCTATTTTATTTATTTATTATGGATTTTATCTCCACGTTTCACTGATTTTATGGATTTGTTTTTTATTGAATACTGCACAATGGACATTTTTGGTTTTATTTATTTTTTTTTTTTTGGATTTTTTTTAATAAAAGCACCTGAGCATTTTATACCATCCCCCGGCATCAATGAGATTTGTCCTCGTTTGTCAGCTCATCTCGGTCATAACTGTCAATAGTGTTGGTTCAACAGACTCCCATGTGGGAAGAGGGTGTCTGTACGGGAGCGGCATCATTACATGTACCATATTTAAATCTACAGGTGCTATAAGTATTGCACTGCAGAGGCCACAGTTACTGTACCCATCTTCACTTCCAAATTATTACATTATGCCAGCCACGGTAAAATGCGACACATTGGCTCACACATGTTGACCTGCTTCTCTCATGTTCAAGCCATGGTTGATGACATGGTCAACTAGTATTGCCTGCAACTCATTTGAGACCCTTTGTCTCCTTCAACGAGACCTTCCTCTTGTTCTGTGTCTCTGCCTTCTCCTCCACTCCCTCAGTTGCCTCCATGGTGCTCCGTTGGGTAGCAGGTAGGCATAGAAGCTTCATCGCCTCTATATTCAGTTCACTGGTCAGGCTGAATAACAATGTGGAAACTCATTGGTTGAACCCTGCCTGACAAGTATGTCAAATTCCTCCATTGTGTGGCTTTGCCCTATATATATGTTACAGGCCAAACCCAATTTTAGGACAAAGTAATTTAGACTAACATATTACCAGACAAACCAAATTTTAGGTCGAAATATGCATAATTATATAATACACTACCACTGAAAAGTTTTACAACACCTCAGTTTTTCTTCACATTTAATCAGCTGAAATGCAATCAATGACCTAAAATGTTGAAAAGAGAAGCAGTAAACTGCTAGAGGTTTACATTTTAAATTTAGCTTCACAAACACTGAAAATGAAAACATTAGATTATTACAGATGGGCCTTCTTCTTAGAGACCAACTAACAGGTTACCACCTAAAGATGTTCTGCAGCAGTTAAAGTAAATTAATCCTTTCAAATTGAAGCAAACAATTTGCACAGATGTTTCAACTTCAAAAACTTTTGTCTTATAAGTCCAGTCAGATGTTACCTTAAGAACTTAAGAGATGAGCAAACATATTCATTTAGGGATCTAGCAAAGGCTGTCTGTTGAAGCAGGAGTCTGTTTCAAGTATTACTTGAGATCATTGTCCAAACCAAGCTGCTAGTCAAAGATGTCTAACAACCACACAGCATCATTGTGCTGAGACACAAAATGGCAGCTCCGATCTAAACAACTGCATAAAATGGTGCCACTCTTACAAACAAAGACATAATACCCACACTATGCGACTCTTCAATTCCACCCGGGGGAGTAAATGCTAACATTATTGTTAGTTATTGTCTGTTTTTACATGCATTTTTATTACTCTTTAATTTAATTTTTTTTTTTGTATCAGTATACTGCTGCTGGATTATGTGAATTTCCCCTTGGGATTAATAAAGTATCTATCTATCTATCTATCTATCTATCTATCTATCTATCTATCTATCTATCTATCTATTATACAGTACCTTTTCTATCTATCTATCTATCTATCTATCTATCTATCTATCTATCTATCTAATATGCTGATGTGATGACACTCCTGCATTGATAATGAAAAAAAGTTAAAACTAAAGTGATAATGAATTTCATAAAGCTTAGACAAGAATTAACAAGAATTCCACGCCTCTTTACTCTGTACCTGTGACAATAATGACCCTTTAATCCTAAAAACATCAAAGTTTTCCCTAAAAAAGAAATCTTGAGGACATGCCTCAAATGATCAGGTATTTCTAACTTATATGAGATGCCAGATTCCAACAATTTGTCTTTAAAGATACCTTTGGTAATGCAAGTATTTTTTTTTTTGTTTAGCCTTTTTGCATACTCATTTTCAGAACTTCGGTGAGTGAATTTTGTGCTTATTTTGTTTTCAGTATGGTAATGTTTTTATGACGATAAATGGGAGCTAGTTGTGTGTATGCAGATACTCACGCTGTCCTTAAATGGTGAAGCGAGATTAAAAAAAAGTCCGTTCAAGCTTCACAATAAGGGCTTTGCATTGGGGTCTGTTAGGTTTTTAAAACTACATGAAGTTCCCATGATTCCCTTACCATTTCTATAAACATCTAGGCAAGCCAGTAAAACTTTCCACTCTAAATTTTTATTTTACAAGTTGAGTATGCAAAATATTCAACCATTCACTGAGACTGCATTATAAAAGGATGTCCATTTTGGCAAGTGAAGTCTTCACACATGCATTGCTTTACCTAATAAACTCCAGTGCTGAGGGATGATTTGTTTAACAGTATGGAAAATGTTTTCCAGTGCCACAATAAATGCCATAGTCAAGTTTTACACAGTGCTAAACTTAAACATCTTGCAAACAGAACTGCTTGCCATGTTGAAATGAAGTATTTCATACTTGTAATGGCTCCCAGTCTCTTTCCTACTTTTGCCGAAAAAACCTGCAGGATGTCCTCTGTGAAACTGTGAAACTCCCACAGATCCATATCACAACTCCAATTAACACAGCCATATCCCAGAGGTGGTTTCAACACTGAATAGAATCACAAGTTTCCTGAAGAACACCATGAAGCGGAATCTTTTAACCTCCTAGCAATGTTCTGACATGGTTGCCTAAGGGTTGTTTATAAGGACTGCATGCATGTAAATTGCCTGGAAAACTTTTATCTATCATGATGCATATAAGATTTGCAACAAAAGATGTTAATCCATGTTAGTATAAGTGAAATGAATTGTGGTATAGTTCACATATTTTTTGAAATTGGACAAAAAAGCCCAGACTTTTCAGATTCTTTTAAAAGCATATATTTTATCTTACAATAAAATGAGACAGGAGGCTAACCATATGTTGTCTGGAAGATGTTTTTCTGCATCAACTCAGCTTCTCACTGCCTCTCACAATCTAAAGATTGATTTTAGAAGTTTTGTGACAGAGTATTAATCTCCATAGATCTACAACAGAGTAAAGTTAAATGCCACTGTTGAGCCATCATGACAGCCTTCAACAAATGGTTCAGAAAGAGGTTCGGTTGTTGGGTTTCAAGACATTATAAAATGAAATAACACTTGGATACCATCTTGGATACAAACAATCTAATATGTTGAATTTCTTTTGTTCCCAGTGTAATAACATTGTTTTTTTTAATTTAGGACATTTATTCACCTTGAACTAATCAGAATTTCAAAATTCATCTTCTGACATTATAGACCAGGAAGTGCATGAAAAATACACAAAAACTCTCTGTTTTGACTTTAAAAAAGACTATTCCTTTCTCATTCCATGTGTAAACATCCAACCTTTCATAAAAAAAAAATCTGTCATCAATTACATTTCAGGGATTTTCAGGTTTTTTCATTAATTATTCAAAAATGTGAAATTGTCCACCTTCAAGCATAAATTTCTGCCCTTTTTGAAATTTGAGGCTCAGTTTAAAGCTGATTGGCTGAACATGAATGGCTGTCCTGGAACATCAGAAACACAACAATGTTAGACCCACCTCTTGGATACCATCGTGTCATGCTGACTTCAACAGGTAAATATGAGAATGACTTGGACCACATGTGAACGCTTCCTACATTTACAAAGGCTTCCTCAGGATATTCCATCAATTAACAAACTATTTACAGAGATAATTGCTCCTACACAAATGGAAAAATTCAGCTTAATGCTGAAAGTGTTCAATCATCTGTCATATTTTGTGGCTGTACTTATTATACTAATGCTATTAAAGCTTTTGTGACACTTATTGTTCA